>NC_053392.1:40053742-40658121 GCF_905171765.1 Bufo bufo | reverse complement strand
CCATGGATTTCCCATAATTTATTTTAAAATTGGATACAAATCCAAAATCCTCAAAAGTATTCAACAACTTGGGCAAGGCCTCTGCAGGGTTGGAGGTCATAACTAAAAGGTCATCCGCGAATGCTGCAGTAACATGGGTTTGCGAGCCAATCTGAAGGCCTTTGATAGCAGGGTCTGACCTAATTTTACACAAAAGGGTCTCCATGACCAGTACAAACAGTGCCGGGGAGAGGGGGCACCCTTGTCTTGTCCCGTTGGTGATGCGAAATGGTGGGGACAATGCTCCATTGACTTTGACCATGGCAGAGGGGGCCGAATAAAGGGTGTTAACAGCACTAATAAACTGGTCCGGGAGGCCAAACTTCGACAGGGTCCGCGACATAAAGAGCCAGCTGACCCTGTCGAAGGCTTTTTCCGCGTCCGTGCTCACCAGGACTAAAGGCTTAGAGGATCTCTTGGCCCAATTCACAAGATGTAGAAGCCGCACCGTATTCTCCGACCCCTGTCTGCCATGGACAAAACCTACTTGTTCCTCATGTACAATGTCAGGGAGGACCTCCTGAAGCCTGGTAGCCAGAATTTTCGCCCACCACTTCACATCATTATTGAGTAAAGATATTGGCCTATAGTTACTGCAGCATGTTGGATCTTTGTTTTCCTTATGGAGGACAGTGATGTGCGCCAATAAGGAATGAGGAGCAAGAGACCCCCCTGTCAGAAGGTAGTTGCACAAGTTCCTGAAACGTGGGATTAACACATCCTGAAAGGATTTATAGTATGCAATGGAAAATCCATCCGGTCCGGGGCTTTTGCCTGATGGGATAGACATAAGGACCTTGCGAACCTCGGAGTCAGAAATAGGCTTAGTCAGGAGGGAAGTTTTTAATGGGGATACAGAGGGAAGATCTAGAGACTGCAAGAATTTGTCAGTAGCCTCGGATAAATCTCCTGGTGTAGTCCCATTAGGGGGTGGCAAATTATATAAGGCCTCATAGAAGGCACAAAATGCTTTAGCAACATCTGGAGTGGACTTATGTATTTTGCCCTTGGAGTCTTTAATAGAGGAAACAAAGGAGTCAGAAAACTGCTTCTTGGCAATTGCCGACATCAGTCTGTTTCCTCTATCCCCATGTGCATAGGCCTTGAATCGGGAACGAAGTACCAACTTTGCTGAGGTGACATTCAATAGATTTTTTAGTTTTGTTCTGGCTTCAGTTAGTTCTGCTAGGATGCTTATAGCCCGAGATTCCTTATGAGAGGATTCTAAACGGGTTATGTTCGCCAATAAGGCGTCCAGGGCTAGTGTCCTTTGTTTTTTCAAAAAAGCTCCCAAAGCTATAAGCTCCCCCCTGAGGACCACCTTATGGGATTCCCATAATATAGAAGGAGAAGGAGGCGACTCTGGGGTATCATTAAGCGTGAAAAATTCAGATATTGAGGCCTTAATTTTATCTGCATGTCTGGGGTCTAGAATCAGGGTATCATTAAGACGCCACAAGCGCTCCCTTCTCTGTGGTCCAAACAGGGAAAAATTAACAATGACAGGGGCATGGTCGGACAATGTTATATTACCTATCCGGGCTCCAGAGACATTACGCACGTGAGAACTCGACAGGAAAATGTAATCCAATCTGTGGAAAGATAGTTTAGCATGTGAATAAAAAGTATAATCTCGGCCATTGGGGTTTAGGGCCCGCCAGATATCTAATACTTTAAGTTTCCTCAGGGAAATTTTTAATCTTCTCAGGAGCCTGTAAGATACTGAAGGTCTGCCCGCCGAGGTGTCCACCGCTGGCTCCAGGGCAACATTGAAGTCGCCCCCCAAAACTAGTAAGCCCTCAGAGAAGGAGGACAACGCATTAAGGGTCTGAACGAGCCATGGTACTTGGCCTTTATTGGGAGCGTATAAGTTAGCAAGGGTCACTGGAGATTCGCCCAGTAAACCCTTTACAAAGATGTACCTGCCCTCAGGGTCCGCTGAGATAGCTGAGTGCTTAAAGGGGAGGCATTTATGCACAGCTATACTAACCCCTCTACTGGTGGAATCATGAGTACTGTGAAACCACTGGACAAATTTCTTGGGGGGAAGTTTAGGAACTTTGCCTGTTCTAAAATGGGTCTCTTGCAAAAAGGCCACAGAGACCTTATCTTTCAGAAGGAGAGATAGAGTTTGAGACCTTTTACATGGCTCGTTCAGCCCGTGCGCGTTTAGTGAGGCGACTATTATAGAAGACATTTCTGCATACATTCAGGTGGGTAAATGCATAATACAACCATGGAAGTATGGAAGAGCACACAGATGATATGAGCAGGAGAAGGGAAAAAAGGTAAGGGGAGTACAAAAGAACAAAAAATGAGTAAGAGAACATTAAACATGTCAAGTTGACAAGTGAGTAACTCAGACTAGATACCCGTCCGAGGAGGGTTAGGCGCTCTACCTATCACCAGCCAAGACAGGATTGGACTGGCGAGGGGGCAAGTAAAGCACCTGTGGTCTAAACAAAAGAGACCAAAAACAGGAAAAGTGTCCAGCATCTTAATCCGTCCGGTCATCACCCTGCAATGAGGAACGAAGTGTAATACTCTAGAGGTAGTATCCTTTAGCGACAGAGACACGGTGCAAAAACATTCAAATATGACACAACAATAAGCCCAATGAAAAGGTAGGCCATAAAAATAAAACCGTAAAAATGCTGAAAACATAGAAAATGTAAAGAGGCTAAGTCTGCCTTTAGAACCTGTATATCGTAGAGGTAAGCAACAGTCATCTCCAATTCTGGGGAGGTAGAAATATCAGCAAGGAATGCTTGTAAGTGCTTCTAATCAGGTGGGATCTCTGTCAATCCTGTTGCGGCCCGAGCGATCCGACTTGCCTGTAGACGCCGTCTGCCATGCGGATACGCGAGGTGGTGTGGGAAGAGCGCCATCTTGGTCAGCTGGCAGCCATGAGGGAATTTCCACCGGAGGAACGTCCAGAGACCGCCAGACAGAATCCAGGTCTGCAGGTGAACGCACGGTGAGTAGCTTGCCATTTCTGGAAATTGCCAGCCCAAAGGGGTATAGCCAGCGGAATGGGGTCGAGGTTTTCCTTAGGATTTCCAGGAGAGGTCTGAGGAGACGTCTTTTGGTCAGAGTGGATGGCGCAATGTCCTGAAACATCTGGATCGGGGTATTTTCATACTCCAACACTTCCATCTCTCGTTGCCTTTTTAGGAGGGCCGCGGTGTCTACATAGCTCAGTAGGCCGCAAATTACGTCACGTGGTGGCTCTTGTGGTTTAGGCCTAGGGCGCAGCGCCCTGTGTATGCGCTCCACCACGATCCCCTCCGCTCTGTCTGGCCCAAGCATTTTGGAGAACAGCTCACGCGCCACAGTCGGTAAGGCCTCCGTCGCAATCGACTCAGGTAGGCCGCGTATGCGTATGTTGCGCCGACGACTCCGGTTCTCCTGGTCTTCTAGTTTCAGGAAGGCCTCATTCAGTAGGGCTTTGTGGGATGCCAATACTTCTGATGCTTTGTCTTGATAGGCTATAATGGCGTCCTGCGTACCCTCTAGCGTGACCACTCTCTGGCCTAGGTGCTTCATATCGTCTTTGATGTCCGCCAGATCTTGTTTAAGAGGTGTAAGGGCCGATTCAAGGACCCGGCGGAGGGTCCGCTCTGATAAAGGCGAATCTCTGGGCCTCCTGTCTGAAACATCAGAGCCGCTACCCGCATCAGATAGCTCTCCTGCGTCAGAGTCCTGGGCAGTAGACGCCGCCATATTGGCGCCTTTCTGCGCGGCAGCTCTCGGTGCTTTTCGTAGGAACTTCTCCATCTCAGGCTGTCTGGAGCGCAGTGGGGTAGACTCTGAGCTTCCTCTGTTCTTTTCTTTGCCAGGTTTCCCCATAATCAGGCAAAATATAGGCTTTTATAGGGTAAATGAGCCGGAATGCTGGAGGAGCTCAAGCTCGTGCGGCCATTCAGCAGCGTGGCTAGGCTCCGCCCCCCTATAGTAGTTATATTCTTGTACATAGGAGCAGTATTATAGTAGTTATATTCTTGTACATAGGAGCAGTATTATAGTAGTTATATTCTTGTACATAGGAGGAGTATTATAGTAGTTATATTCTTGTACATAGGAGGAGTATTATAGTAGTTATATTCTTGTACATAGGAGGCAGTATTATAGTAGTTATATTCATGTACATAGGAGCTGTATTATAGTAGTTATATTCTTGTACATAGGAGCAGTATTATAGTAGTTATATTCTTGTACATAGGAGGCAGTATTATAGTAGTTATATTCTTGTACATAGGAGCAGTATTACAGTAGTTATATTCTTATACATAGGAGGCAGTATTATAGAAGTTATAGTCTTGTACATAGGGGCAGTATTATAGTAGTTATATTCTTGTACATAGGAGCAGTATTATAGTAGTTATATTCTTGTACATAGGAGCAGTATTATAGCAGTTATAGTCTTGTACATAGGAGGCAGTATTATAGTAGTTATATTCTTGTACATAGGAGGCAGTATTATAGTAGTTATATTCTTGTACATAGGAGCAGTATTATAGTAGTTATATTCCTGTACATAAGAGCAGTATTATAGTAGTTATATTCTTGTACATAGGAGGCAGTATTATAGTAGTTATATTCTTGTACATAGGAGCAGTATTATAGTAGTTATATTCTTGTACATAGGGGCAGTATTATAATAGTTATACTCTTGTACACATGAGCAGTATTATAGTAGTTATATTCTTGTACATAGGAGCAGTATTATAGTAGTTATACTCTTTTACATAGGAGGCAGTATTATAGTAGTTATAGTCTTGTACATAGGAGGCAGTATTATAGTAGTTATAGTCTTGTACATAGGAGCAGTATTATAGTAGTTATAGTCTTGTACATAGGAGGCAGTATTATAGTAGTTATAGTCTTGTACATAGGAGCAGTATTATAGTAGTTATATTCTTGTACATAGGAGCAGTATTATAGTAGTTATATTCTTGTACATAGGAGCAGTATTATAGTAGTTATATTCTTGTACATAGGAGCAGTATTATAGTAGTTATATTCTTGTACATAGGAGCAGTATTATAGTAGTTATATTCTTGTACATAGGAGCAGTATTATAGTAGTTATATTCTTGTACATAGGAGACAGTATTATAGTAGTTATATTCTTGTACATAGGAGCAGTATTATAGTAGTTATATTCTTGTACATAGGAGCAGTATTATAGTAGTTATATTCTTGTACATAGGAGCAGTATTATAGTAGTTATATTCTTGTACACAGGAGGCAGTATTATAGTAGTTATATTCTTGTATATAGGAGCAGTATTATAGTAGTTATATTCTTGTACATAGGAGGCAGTATTATAGTAATTATATTCTTGTACATAGGAGCAGTATTATAGTAGTTATATTCTTGTATATAGGAGGCAGTATTATAGTAGTTATATTCCTGTACATAGGAGCAGTATTATAGTAGTTATATTCTTGTACATAGGAGCAGTATTATAGTAGTTATATTCTTGTACATAGGAGCAGTATTATAGTAGTTATATTCTTGTACATAGGAGCAGTATTATAGTAGTTATATTCTTGTACATAGGAGCAGTATTATAGTAGTTATATTCTTGTACATAGGAGGCAGTATTATAGTAGTTATATTCTTGTACATAGGAGCAGTATTATAGTAGTTATATTCTTGTACATAGGAGCAGTATTATAGTAGTTATATTCCTGTACATAGGAGCAGTATAATAGTAGTTATATTCTTAACCATATTTCTTTTTATTGAAAGAGAGCAAAAGATCAGGGTCGAGACCCGTACATGACATTACAGTGGCGGTGACAGATCTCCATACGTTCATCCAGCATATACATCATGTATAGACATTACATGCAATCTTGCCATATTCAATAAGAGACATCAAATAAAAATGTAAAAGGGAAGAGGGGAAAGGAACAATCAGGAGGGAGAGAAGGGAGGAGGGGGGGAAACGAGGAAGTGAGGTAGCTTCTGCTCTATCATGTAAAATTCCTATGAGCTTTCCATGGGGACCACAATTTTAAGAAGCGGGCACGTGAGTTAGTCTCCCAATGCGCAAGCTCCTCAAAACGGTAAATTTGATCCACCTTATCAGTCCACATATGGAGAGTCGGTGGGGAGTCATTCTTCCACAAAAAGGGAATAAGTAGCTTAGCTGCTGTAAGCAACATCGTAGGTAGGTTATGCTTAGAGGGGGTGAGAGAGCTGTTAGGGCACCATAAGAGCACTAGTTTAGCATCTATTGATATCTTAGTGTTGCATATTTGGTTGACCACCGTCTCGATTGATTTCCAAAACGGTTGAATCTTGTGACAAAACCACCAAATATGCGACAAAGACCCAATACCTGTACCACATCTCCAACACGATTCAGGGACCTCAGGGTTTAATTTATGCAAAAACTCGGGTGTTTTATACCATCTACTGAGAAGCTTAAAGGAATTCTCCTGAATCCTCACACAACGACTGAAGCCGTGTGAGTGGGATAAGATGAACGCCTTCTCCGGCTCAGTGAGAGACATGGAGAGCTCACGCTCCCAAGAGACCACATAATGTAGCTCTGGGGGTAATGAAGAAAGTATTTCTTTATACATCTGGGATAACGGTCTAAAGGGGGGTTTAGTAGCTAAAACCCTTTTTTCAAGCCAGGAGGGAGGACTATGACCTGCCAAAGGCCCAGTACACTTTTTAGTGTCTCGTTTAAAATCTGCTAAGTGGAAAAAAGGCGCAGCTTTAACCTCAGGGAGGTCCACCACTGAATCCCAGTTCAAACTGCCGTCCGGGAGAAGGACATCTCGCAGAGGAATGTCAGCGAGCTTAGACCAGATCCCGGAGGGGTTCAACACAGAGGGGTGAATGTGGCTCTGCAACAAGTTAAGTGGCATACTAGGGTTAGGAAAATTAAAAATGCGAGACTGAACCATTTTGGACCATTCAACCAGCATACCCTTCCAAACTGGAGAGGAGTAGTAGTGATTGGCCGAAAGAGGCCTAATGCCCCATAAAGTAAGTAGTTCTTGGTCCGTGAACAGCACCTTTTCAAGGCGGGAACAAAGGGAAACGGAGTGACGAGTCATGATAGCTACGCATCTACAAAGCTGTACTGCATTATAATATAATTTCACATCTGGCATCCCAAAACCACCAAACCTTCTGTCCCTTGTGAGAACCGAATAAGCTATACGCGGAGATTTCCCGTTCCACAGGAAGCGTGTGAATACTCTCCGTAGTTCTGTAAAATATGAGTTTGGCAACCAAATAGGGAGCACTTGCAGCAAGTACAAAAATTTGGGAAGAATAAAGGTCTTAAGGTAGTTCTTTCTCCCTACCCAGGAGACAAATGGAAGCTTCAAATTTTGTAAATGCGTACGCACTGTTTTCAGAAGTGGTATATAGTTAAGGGAAGCCAGATCCTGTACATTGGCCGATATGTGAGTCCCCAAATACGCAATGTCTCTGGAGGCCCAGGTGAATGGAGTGGCACGCTTGGTAGCCTTAATCACCGCTTGTGGGCAGGAGATGTTAAGTGCCATGGACTTTCCATAATTAATTTTGAAATTAGATATAAATCCAAAGTCCTCAAATATGGTCAGTAGTTTGGGTAAAGCCTCCTTAGGATTAGAGATCATGACCAACAGGTCATCTGCAAATGCTGCAGCAACATGTGTAGAAGCACCGATCTGAAGACCTTTAATATCCGGGTCTTCTCTTATTTTACACAAAAGGGTCTCCATTACTAAGACGAATAGCGCAGGGGAGAGGGGGCAACCCTGCCTCGTCCCGTTAGTGATGCGAAATGGTGGTGACAATGCACCGTTGACCTTGACCCTAGCAGAGCGGGCCGAATACAGGGTATAAATGGCTGCAATGAATTGTTCTGGAAGACCAAACCTCGACAGGGTCCGCGACATATATTGCCAGCTGACCCTGTCGAAGGCCTTTTCCGCATCGGTGCTAACCAACACTAAGGGCTTAGAGGATCTTTTGGCCCAATTTACAAGATGAAGAAGCCGTACCGTATTATCGGACCCCTGTCTGCCATGGACAAAGCCAACTTGCTCTTCATGAACGATGTCAGGAAGAACCTCCTGAAGCCTAGTAGCCAAGATCTTCGCCCACCACTTCACATCACAGTTAAGTAAAGAGATCGGTCTGTAATTGCTGCAGCAAGTTGGATCCTTATTCTCCTTATGCAGGACAGTGATGTGCGCCAATAAGGAGTGAGGAGCGAGGGAACCTCCTGAGAGAAGATAGTTGCACAAATCCCTGAAGCGGGGTATTAAAACGTCCTTAAAGGACTTATAATACATGATGGAGAAACCATCTGGGCCCGGACTTTTGCCCGAAGGGATGGACGCGAGCACCTTCTGAATCTCAGAGTCAGTAATGGGTCTAGTAAGCTGGGACGCCTTGGTTGAGGATATAGAAGGAAGGTCTAGTGTCTGCAAAAACTTATCTGTCGCCTCTGAAAGATCACTAGTAGTGGACCCCTCAGGGTTGGGTAAGTTATATAAGGCTTCATAAAAGGCGCAAAATGCCTTGGCGATATCAGGAGTGGACTTATGTATTTTGCCATTGGAGTCCTTAATAGAGGAAACAAAGGAGTCAGAAAACTGCTTCTTGGCAATCGCCGACATCAGTCTGTTTCCTCTATCTCCGTGTGCGTATGCTTTAAATCGTGAGCGTAGGACCAGCTTAGCAGAGGTGACATTCAATAGATTTTTTAAGCGTACTCTGGCTTCAGTAAGATCTTTCAAGCAGCGCTTGGCCTGTGATTCCTTGTGAGAGGATTCAAGGCGAGCAATGTCTGCTAGTACAGTATCCAAGGCCTGCGTCCTCTGTTTCTTCACATGAGCTCCTAGCGCGATAAGTTCCCCCCTAATTACTACCTTATGGGATTCCCATAGTATGGAAGGAGAAGGAGGGGAATTAGGCGTATCATTAAGTTTGAAAAATTCAGAAATCGACTTCTTGATTTTGCAAGCGTGGGTGGGATCCAAAACCAGGGTGTCGTTGAGCCGCCATAAGCGTTCCTTTCTGAGTGGTCCAGACAGGGAAAAATTAATAATAACAGGTGCGTGATCGGATAGCGTGATACTACCAATCCGGGCCCCAGAGACATTGCGCATGTGCGAGTCAGACAAGAACAGATAATCCAATCTATGGAAGGACGACTTGGCATGTGAATAATATGTATAATCCCTGCTACTGGGATTAAAAGTACGCCATACATCCCTGACCTTCAATTTTCGTAGGGAAGATTTAAGCCTTTTCAAAAGCCTGTAGGACACAGACCAGTGGCGTAACTACCGGGGAAGCAGGGGAAGCGGCTGCTTCGGGGCCCGGGCTGACAAGGGGCCCGCAGCGTTTCATGTCAGTCAAGTTTTAATACAGTTTTTTTAGGCTAGGCCCTTACAGTGCGGCGCCAGCGACATTGGGCCCCCCCCCCCTCTCCCCTGTGTATCTTACTGCCAGACAGTGTGTGCATGAATCATTCAAGCGCAAGCGAGTACAATCCGACAGCGCGCTGTTATAATTAGGCCCGCCCACCAAGTTACAGTACTGACCTGAGTGAGGAGGTAATGGCAGGCGGGAGAAACAGCGCGGCAGGCAAGAGAAGCAGCAAGGCAGCGGCACAGCAGCGCACAGCTTTTCAGGTACGTGTGTGCCCGCTGCCTGTGTTCCCCCCTCCCTTGTCCTTGTCAGCGCATCCCATGGCCCCTGTCTGTGCCTCCCTGGCTCTTTCAGCACAGCCCGTGACCTGTGTCTGCCCCCTTGGCCCCTGTATGCGCCACCATGGCCCTTTCTGAGCCCCCCCCCCCTGGTCTTAGTCTGCGCCCTTGGGCCCTGGCCCTTATCTGTGCCCTGTCCCTGGCCCTAGTATGCGCCCCTGGCCCTTATCTGTGCCCTGTCCCTGGCCTTAGTATGCGCCCCTGGCCCTTATCTGTGCCCTGTCCCTGGCCCTAGTATGCGCCCCTGGCCCTTATCTGTGCCCTGTCCCTGCCCTAGTATGCGCCCCTGGCCCTTATCTGTGCCCTGACCCTGGCCTTAGTATGCGCCCCTGGCCCTTATCTGTGCCCTGTCCCTGCCCTAGTATGCGCCCCTGGCCCTTATCTGTGCCCTGACCCTGGCCTTAGTATGCGCCCCTGGCCCTTATCTGTGCCCTGTCCCTGCCCTAGTATGCGCCCCTGGCCCTTATCTGTGCCCTGTCCCTGGCCTTAGTATGCGCCCCTGGCCCTTATCTGTGCCCTGTCCCTGGCCTTAGTATGCGCCCCTGGCCCTTATCTGTGCCCTGTCCCTGGCCTTAGTATGCGCCCCTGGCCCTTATCTGTGCCCTGTCCCTGCCCTAGTATGCGCCCCTGGCCCTTATCTGTGCCCTGTCCCTGGCCTTAGTATGCGCCCCTGGCCCTTATCTGTGCCCTGTCCCTGCCCTAGTATGCGCCCCTGGCCCTTATCTGTGCCCTGTCCCTGGCCCTTATCTGTGCCCTGTCCCTGGCCCTTATCTGTGCCCTGTCCCTGCCCTAGTATGCGCCCCTGGCCCTTATCTGTGCCCTGTCCCTGGCCCTTATCTGTGCCCTGTCCCTGGCCCTTATCTGTGCCCTGTCTCTGGCCCTAGTATGCGCCCCTGGCCCTTATCTGTGCCCTGTCTCTGGCCCTTATCTGTGCCCTGGCCCTTATCTGTGCCCTGTCTCTGGCCCTTATCTGTGCCCTGGCCCTTATCTGTGCCCTGTCCCTGGCCCTAGTATGCGCCCCTGGCCCTTATCTGCGATACCTGTAGCCGTCCATGGCCAGCAGTTCTGTCAGGTACTCACTGAGACATACTATGTGGGACTGCAGATCACACAGGAAGCTGTGCATGGGGCTAAGTACCAGGCAGCTTGTGCCCTTGGTTGCTGAGCTAAGCACTATCTCCCAGACCTCCCAGCACAGGTAAGGCTACTTTCACACTTGCGGCAGAGAGATCCGGCAAGCAGTTCCGTCGCGTGAGAAAAATCGCGCATGTTTGGTACCCAAACCCGAACTTCTTCACAGAAGTTCGGGCTTGGGATCGGTGTTCTGTAGATTGTATTATTTTCCCTTATAACATGGTCCTTTTCCTGCACACAGCAAAGAAGAAGACAGAAGAGATGCTGGCTGCGCGAGCAAAGTGGATTAAGGTGAGTTAAATTATATATATTTTTTTTTTAACCCCTCCAGTGATGTTTTACTATGCATTCTGTATTCAGAATGCTATTATTTTCCCTTATAACCATGTTATAAGGGAAAATAATAATGATCAGGTCTCCATCCCCATCGTCTCCTAGCAACCGTGCGTGAAAAATCGCACCACATCTGCACTTGCTTGCGGATGCTTGCGATTTTCACGCAACCCCATTCATTTCTATGGGGCCTGCGTTACGTGAAAAACGCACAAAGAGGAGCATGCTGCGATTTTCACGCAACGCACAAGTGATGCGTGAAAATCACAGCTCATGTGAACAGCCCCATAGAAATGAATGGGTCCGGATTCAGTGCAGGCGCAATGCGTTCACCTCACGCATCGCATCCGCGCGGAATACTCGCCCGTGTGAAAGGGGCCTTAGTCTGCAGGGACCTAGGGGCTAGGACAGTTACTGGGCAAAGTCTCAGGATTTCAGGTTCTGAAATATCTTCTCTCTGCCTGTTCCTATTCTGGCCATAGATACTGCCCCTGGTACAGATAGATAATATTGTAATGTAAGGGATCAGCAACCTTCTGCACTCCAGCTGCTGTCAATCTACAACTCCCAGCATGCGCAGCTGTTCTTGTAACCCCCCCCATTAAATTGAAAGGAGGATTCTGGGAGTTGTAATTTCAGAACAGCAGGAGGTGACTGATCATGCACACGGCGTTCCCCGGCCGTGCCAGTATTGCAGCCCACATACAGCGGGTCCGCAATACACATGCACCAGCCGTGTGTACCCCGCATTCAAGTCAATGGGTCTGCAATCCGGAAGGTCCGGTGTGGAACAGAGGCACGGAACTATAGAGTGCTTCCATGGGGTTTCTGTCAGTGCCTCCGCACCGCAAAAAAATACATGTTCTATTTTTTTTGTGGTGCAGACAGATCACGGACCCATTCAAGTTGAGTTGCGAGGGGGGGGGGGGCCCATACAAAAATTTGCTGTGGGGCCCAGTCACTTCTAGTTACGCCCCTGACACAGACGGTCTGCCCACTGAGGTGTCCACCGCCGGTTCCAGGGCAACATTGAAGTCGCCCCCTAAAACTAACAGTCCCTCAGAAAAGGATGCCAGTAGGTCAAGGGTCTGAACGAGCCATGGTACTTGGCCTCTATTAGGCGCATAAAGATTGGCAAATGTAACCGGTGAATCGCTTAAAACACCCTTTACAAAAATGTACCGTCCCTCCGGGTCTGCTGAGGTAGCGGTGTGCTTGAATGGTAGATTTTTGTGTATAGCCACACTAACTCCCCTACTAGCTGAGTCATTTGTGCTATGGAACCACTGAACAAATTTCTTAGGGGGGAGATTTGGGATTCTACCTGTCCTAAAGTGAGTCTCCTGTAGGAAGGCAACTGAGACCTTATCCCTCAGGAGGAGGGAGATAATTTGAGACCTTTTGCATGGCTCGTTCAGCCCATGAGCATTTAGGGAGGCGACTACAATTGACGACATATCAACATACGTGTATGAGAGAGATAGTGCCAGATACCCAGGAAAGTATTAGATAGCGCATGGAATATATGAGCAGAGCAGGGAATATGAGGAGAAAGGGGGGAAAGGTAAAGAGGAATAAAAAATAAGAAAAACATTACAATCAACATGTGAGACTGGCAATGAGCCAGCGCAGACAGAATATCCATCTGAAAAAGAGTGAGTGCTTCACCTATCACCATCCAAGACAGGGTTGGATTGGCAAGGGGGCAGGTAAAGCACCCTATGGTCTGTAACAAAAAGAGACCAACAACAAAAAACATATCCAGCACCGGAAACGCTCCGGTCATTACCCTGCATGTGGGGATCAAAGTTCTCAGTTCAGAGATAACGTCCATCACATGATAAGGAGGTAATTGCAGTTCCTTACAACATCATATTCCCATCCGCCAATATGGAAAAAGCAGCTCAGGCCCCAAAAACAAAAAAATAGGTCAGGATCTCCCTTGGCCCCATGGAGACTGAAAAAAGGCAGGACAAGAGATGTAAAACAGACATCCCCATAACCAAGGGGGAAATGAAACCTCAGGCCCATAAGCTTATCCTGTAAGAAAAAAGGTTAGTATAAATCAGGTGGGGGCCCTCTCCGCCTTGCTACGATTCGGGCGCTCAGGTCTGCCCGATGAGGCCTTCTGCCAGGCCGAGATCCGCGGCGGAACCGGTAAGGGGCCATCTTGGTCGGCCGGTAGCCAGGAAGGGATCTCCACAGGGGGGACATCCAGAGAGTTCCAGATTGAGGCGAGATCGGCAGGGGATCGTATGGTAAGTACTTTACCGTTTCTGGATACAGCAAGCCCAAAGGGGTATAACCACCGGAATGGCGTTGATGATTTCCTCAAGACATCCAGGAGGGGCTTTAGCAGGCGCCGCTTCGCCAGAGTCGATGGCGCCAAATCTTGGTACATCTGGAATGGCGTTCCTTCATATTCGAGTGTCTCCATCTCTCTTTGCCTCTTCAAGAGGGCCGCAGTGTCCACGTAGCTCAACAAGCCACAGATAATATCTCGTGGGGGCTCTTGCGGCTTAGGCCTGGGCCGCAGCGCCCGGTGTATCCGCTCCACCACGACACCCTCCGCTCTATCCGGGCCCAGCAGCATGGAGAAGATTTCGCGCGCCATTGTCGGCAGGGCCTCCGCCGCTATCGATTCAGGTAAGCCGCGGAATCGAATATTGCGCCTACGGCTGCGGTTCTCCTGGTCCTCAAGCTTTAAAAAGGCATCATTCAATAAGGCCCTATGGGCCGCCAGCACCTCCGATGCTTTGCCTTCATACTCCATGATGGATTCCTGCGCCGTTTCTAGCGCAACCACCCTCTGGCCTAAGTGCCTCAGGTCATCTTTTATATCGGATAGGTCTTGCTTGATGGGCGAGAGAGCTGATTCCAGGACCCGTCGGAGAGTCCGTTCTGAAATCGGTGGGTCTCTGGGTCTCCTGTCTGAGATGTCAGATCCGCTGCACGCGTCTGAGAGGTCTCCGGCATCGGAGTCATGGACAGCAGACTCCGCCATATTGGGGCCTTTCTGTGCTACAAGCCGCGGCGTTTTCCGGAGAAACTTCTCCATTTCTGGCTGTTTGGAATGCCTCGGAGTCGTCTCTGTACTTCCTCTGACCTTGTCCTTGCCAGATTTCCCCATAATAAGGCAAAATTATATGCTTAATTAGGGCAAATGAGCCGGAATGCTGGAGGAGCTCAAGCTCGTGCGGCCATTCAGCAGCGTAGCTAGGCTCCGCCCCAATAGTAGTTATATTCTTGTACATAGAAGCAGTATTATAGTAGTTATATTCTTGTACATAGGAGGCAGTATTATAGTAGTTATATTCTTGTACATAGGAGTAGTATTATAGTAGTTATATTCTTGTACATAGGAGGCAGTATTATAGTAGTTATATTCTTGTACATAGGAGCAGTATTATAGTAGTTATATTCTTGTACATAGGAGGCAGTATTATAGTAGTTATATTCTTGTACATAGGAGCAGTATTATAGTAGTTATATTCTTGTACATAGGAGCAGTATTATAGTAGTTATATTCTTGTACATAGGAGGCAGTATTATAGTAGTTATAGTCTTGTACATGGGAGCAGTATTATAGTAGTTATATTATTGTACATAGGAGCAGTATTATAGTAGTTATATTATTGTACATAGGAGCAGTATTATAGTAGTTATATTCTTGTACATAGGAGCAGTATTATAGTAGTTATATTCTTGTACATAGGAGGCAGTATTATAGTAGTTATATTCTTGTACATAGGAGCAGTATTATAGTAGTTATAGTCTTGTACATAGGAGGCAGTATTATGTGGCGGTCTAGGACACTGAAGAGCAAAGCCCGCTCAACTGGGCACTTAGGAGCTGTTTTTCAGCAGATCAAAAGTGCTTTTCCTGGACTAGAATAAATATCCAAATCACACACAGGAATGTTTGAAATGCTTTTACAAACTTTGGAGAGGCAATGCTGTTACTGTAGTTATGTTAGTGGAAACATGTGACATTATTCTCTTTAAGAGTCATAGACTGCATCATGTACTTCTGTGCCAAAGGTTGGATTCTCAGAAACCTGGATGTCGAGCCTGTATTGCCTAATGAATGTGGAGGAGGTTGTCCAAGAAGCTGCATTACAAATGGGGCCTTCTCTGACCAGGAGGTCACAGCCGATCTTGTTCAGTGAGCCCTAACAGGAAACAGAGGAGATGAACCATCCTCATCATTATTTTTTTATTTTATTATTATAGCGCCGTTCATTCTTTGGCGCTGTATATATGATAAGCGGTGCACATACATAATGCAGACAATTGCACTAAGCATGAACAATACGAGTACAAACTGGTACAGGAGATAGGGCCCTACCCGTGAGGGCTTACAATCTACAAGGTATGGGAGAAGGACACAGTAGGTGCGGGTGAAGTTGGTCATGGCTGTATAGAGGCAGCAGGGTCACTGGTTGTAGGCTTGTCTGAAGAGGTGGGTTTTTAGGTTTCTTTTGAAGGTTTTCACTGTAGGTGAGAGTCTGATATGTTGGGTTAGAGAAGAGATCTCCAGAGTGTGGAGGATGCACGGGAGAAATCTTGGAGGCGATTGTGGAAAGAGGTGATAAGAGGTGAGGAGAGAAGGTGGTCTTGTGAGGATCGGAGATAGGAGATAGGGATGTATCGGGAAAGAAGCTCAAAGATGTAGGGAGGGGACAGGTTGTGGACAGCCTTGTATGTATTTGTTAGAATTTCAAACTGAATTCGATGGGCAATGGGGAGCGAGTGAAGGGATTGGCAGAGGAGGAACGGGGTGAGAGGTGGATTAGTCGGGCAGCAGAGTTGAGGATAGATTGGAGGGCTGCCAGGGTGCTAGAGGGAAGGCCAGAACTGCAGAAACATTTTTCTCCTTATGACAATCTTGAGTCCTGGAAAAATAAATCTGAAGAACTCTTTTTAAATCCACAGAATGCTCATCCTATTCACTGGAAGGGCTAGTGGAGCGAGCCCATGGGAAGCCGGCGTAGAAAATGGGAGTGGTAGTGGACCTTATGAGGTGTTGTGTCATGGGGGACTCCCTCAGGCTGTTGCTCCCTGGGGATCAGAGCAATGGAAATCTTATGCTGAAGAAGTAGACCAGACTTAAACGTAACAGTGCAAAATAGAACTTCAAATACATTCAGCAGCAGCAGACTTTTAGTGCCATCTTCTTTCTGGCACCAGTAAGGATATGAAGGCAGTTTGGATGGCTGCAGTTTAGCACTTAGGTTATACTGCCCTAATAGTAGTTTGGTGATGGGTGTCTTGCTTGTAATCCCTCATCTTACAGGAGTGTCTGTAGATGATGTCTAGCATCTCAAGACTTTACTTGAGGAAGGCTTGAGTAGTTCTCTCTGGAGAATCTGTAACAGGAGCAGGAGCTCTGCAATGTGCTTCCTCTCCTCTCTGTCTCTGGAAGCAGGACCACCCCACTGCTATCAAGAATGTAGGAACAGGGTGGTTAGCTCTGTTCCTTATCTATTTGCCATCCATATCCATGCTGGTATTCACGACCAGAAAACATACGAAATACATAAGAATACAAACTATATACAAATTGTAGTGCCTCGGGGTCTGGAGTACTACATTATGATAGAAAGCTATTGTGCTCTACAGCTGCGCTTGCTGAGCTGCTGCTAGAACTTTTAATGGGGCCACACACCATACATGCTGATTTTTTGTATAATCCGAGTTTACCACCTCTAATTCTCGACTGTGCAACTGAGAGAGTATGGGCTGAAATTTCTGTGGCTTGCTGTTTTGTCAACCTGATGTGAATGTTTACCTATGTGGATACAGAATGGGGTTGGAGAGTGAAGGCCTTTAGGAGGCCTTATATGAAGGGACTGTTATCCAAGCGGAATACCCGCAGGGCCCGTACAGAGCGGGCATCAGGTATCATGCCTCTCTAGGTCTCTCTCACCTGTGCTGTGTGGTCACCCTGCACCTCAAGTGCCTCTAACAACTCCTGCACTGGATCCAGAGATGAAAAGTGACATCTAGCCACAGTCATCATGACCGAATGTAGAGCCTTGGGGCCTACTACCATTACCGTACAGCCTGAACATGCCAAAAAGGGTCACTGCCCTCATAAGCACGGGAAAAAGAAGAGCTGCGCCACAACCAGATTATCTACCTTGCATTTTGAGACGCAAACTTGCTGAATTTAAAATGCAATCTAAGAATACAAACTTGCTAAACTGGGGAACTTGTGAGCTAGCACAACCTCAGAAGGAGTCCGCAGAAGTCTGGCCTGATGTCCAGAGCCGTTTGACTGGTGCCTAGACTCCCTCCCTGCCATCTGCTGAACCAAATTCACCTGAACTGACACTACCGGATATGGCAACCATTGAAAGTGACCTACCAACTAGTGACTACTCTGCAGATACCGCACAGTGCACCATGCACTTTGAAACTTCTGCTTTAACAACAGCTGCCAAGACCACCAGAAAGGATTCACCGGGAAAGGATTTGGATGATACCTCAGTGACCCGTCTTAAAAACCTTCTTCCCGATTTAAAGAATCCAGAAGACATTTGGAAGAGGTCACCAATAGGGTTGAGGTTATTGGCCCTTGTTTATTTTTCCTGGTATGTTGGCCATGCTTCATCCACCTTAAACCTCTTCATCCCCTGATACGGACTCCATCTGTTACAGAAAAATCTCCCAGTTGTGCACATTGCACTTCCCCTTCACTTCTCTGTTTGAGCAAATCAGCCTGAATCATTTGCAATGTTCTAATTGCTTTTTCTTGTATGCAGTATAGGGATCAAGCTCTAATGGCTCTGCTATCTGAGCTACGGATAGCGCCCGGGCCGGTGGCGCCATTCCGTCCGTATAACTTTTCAGCTCTCGCTCTCTAGGAGCAGCTAGTGACGTCACTATGCTCCCTTTCTCAGGCTCATATTGTTATATAGACTCTTTGATCTCTGCATGATCTACAGAAGGAGAGAGGGAGAATGACAAAGGAGAGAATTAGGCAATTCTGAATTTGCATGGCTGAGCAATGGAGTCAGTAAGGTAACCTGCTACCAAAGGCTGCTAAGACTTTACTGCAGTGAGGGACACAGTTTAAACACTCTTCACACTTGGACACGTCCTGGCCAGACTTTAAAATCTTGGATCCCACGGTGGACATTACAGCCACCATTAGGCCAGCCATTGCATTCCTCATATCCTGCCTTGCACCCATATAAACACCTACGATCCCAGGGACCTCAAATACCATCATGCCAGAGCCCCAGAACTAGGGTGTGCCTGGAAGAAGAAACGATGTACCCTCTTTTCATTGCATGTGTATTACCCAAGAGTGGTATTACCATTTCTTCACCCTGCTACTGTCTTTATCTGCTAACCACAATGTCATCTGTGTATTGTTTCTAGGTCTTTTGTCACTGTGCATTAATATTATTGGTCTTAAACTGTTGTGTACATGTTATGTGCCTGGTTCACCAGCAGGTGGCAGCAGATAAATGGCAGAGAAATCCTTAGATATAATGGAACTTACCATTTCATTCTCGCCCTTTTGGGCAGAAGTGGGCTAGTCCTTTTTCCTACCAAAGGGGTTGATGCTCTAGATTATGCCAGTTCAGTCTAGACAATGGAGCTGAAAAGATGTACCATGAGGTATCAGTGAGGTTAAATCCCCCCTCCTGCAGCTGGAGTCGCTCCAGAGGGAAGCAGCTCATAGAGCACGCTGACTCCTTGCCGATTCACCTTCAGAGTGTCACAAGGGGGACAACAGCCAAAGGCACCCAACTCCAGAGATACCAGAACAGTCCTAAAGTCCAGCTGCCAAGAATAGAGTAGAGTTTAGCACAGCAGAGAGATAATGCAGAGTACTCAGATTTGCCTGCCAGTGTATGCCAAAGCTTGCTGGAACCAAGAGAAAGCCTGAATATTATCTGGAAGCAAGTTTACTCAAGTAAAGCTGTTGAACTTTATAAAGGTCTGGGCTCAATTTATTCTCCACTTCCACCATTACTCATCCCCTTTATTGCTTTGGAGCCTAACCCTTGGGAGCGACGGTATCCAGGTAGGAGCACCACACCACTTGGCATCCTATAAACTTGGGACACGATTGGCTCTAGGGGGTGGCATATTGCACATGGACCTAGGGAGCAATGATATAAGATTAGCCGCTGTGATTGACTGTGACAGCCAAAGCCACTACCACTCCCATCCTCCACTCTGGCTCCTCAAGGGCTCATTGCACAAGTGGATGAGATGAGTATTTTTTTAAAAACCCCTAAAAGGCCTTTTTGTGAGATACTGTATATAGCTCCATTGACTTCAGTTGGTTGTGAAAACAGCGTTTTGCGGATACGCTAATTGCGGATACGCAAAACATCGGTCTGGCGCCCCAATAGAAATGCCTATTTTTGTCCGCAGCTGCGGACAAGAATAGGACATGTTCTATTTTTTTGCGGAGCTGCGGACCGGAAATGCGGATGCAGACAGCACACTGTGCCCATTGAAAATGAATGGGTCCGCACCCGTTCCGCATAATTGCGGAACGAATCTGGACCCAAAGTGCGGGTGTCTGAATGGAGCCTAATGGGAATGTAATCTTAGTCATTGATGTGATGGGGAAAGAGTTGAGTATGCATGGTGTGAACTCTTCCCATAGAGACTCGTTTGGGGCTAGAGATGTGGGATTCTGTTTTCTTTGCTACCTAACTGGCTGTACCAGTATGGATTTAAGGAATGTGAATACTTTAGAGTTCAGTCCTTGATTAAGCCGTAAGGAGAAACCTGGTCGGACGTGAGCTCCAGGGTTGTTTTACTGACGTGCACTGGTACAAGGCGATATCTTGTAAGTTTTATGTAATGAAGTGGGGGTTTTATTCTAACATGGATCCTACCCAGTAGTCCTTTTTGTCGTTGTCTTCCTCATCCTGGCTGTCTTCCTGCTTCCATGGAGTCTGAAATCTGAGAAGATCTGAAATCCTAAAACGGAGGAGAAGTGTGGACATAGTGTTGGCAATCTGGAGGTACCATATACTGTAGTGTAAGTAGTCTTGCTTTTCAGGTTCAGGAATTTTTTTTCTTATTTCTGTCCCTTTTGATGCTGACAATCTTCTCTAGGGGAAGAAAGATCCTCTGAGCACAGGAGTCTTTTATAAACCCCAGATAAAAAAATTTGAGATGCTGAAGAAAGGTCTGGCTTGTCTAGGTTGATAATAAATCCCAGTCTTTCCAGCAGGAACAAAATGGTCTGTAGATTGAACCAGCCATTGAGGTAAAGGATAATTTGAATGAGCTGAAGTCTCAAAGCTGCATCGGTGAAGATGCTTGGTGCTAGAGACAATCCAAACAGCATGGCCCTGAACTGAAACTGCTGAATTTTCCCTTGAACTGTTATCCTAATTCTCAGAAACTTCCCGTCTTCCCTACTTTTAGGAATATAAGATCAGATCAAGGGACACTATGAAATCCCCTGACATTGACTACCGATTTGAAAGTGTCCATTTTGAATTTTATTTTCCAAAGATGGTGGTTTAGGGAAGCACAGATCTAGTTTTTAAAATATTTAATTATGAGATCTTAGAAATGTCAGCATCGTATACAAACGAAGTACTTCAAGAAGTGCACAAGCACTGAGCTACATAGTACTTGACATGTACAAAAACATGTAATAATGTTTCTTTTATAACTTAACAGAAAAGTGCAAAAGAGATGACATCAAATCACATTCATTGTAATCCATTAGCAATAATAATATAATATGGCTATAATTGCCTGTTAAGGGTTTGTATGATGGGGCAACTATGAGATCTGAGGAAGCACAGATCTATAATAAAACGCAATTTTCCCACCGGGTTTCAGAACTGGGAATACTCTTTAGAAAACCCCTGAGCTTTAATCTTCGACACGGACTGGTTCCATGGCCTGTTTTTCAAAAATTTTGCTAGAAGGTAAGACACATGGGAGTCACAAAGATGAGTTAGAAAGAACCTGGCCCAGGGAGTTTGCAGAAATTCTAGAGCACAAACTTTGTTAATGATATCCAGAATCGATCTTTGGGAGGTATGACCAGTGTGTCATAGAAGTATGTCCAGTCAGCAGTCACAGTGATATATCACAATTGTTCAAATGGTCTAAGTCCTAAACAACCAAACAGCCGGTCCACAGGTTTTGTTTAGTTCCCTGATAAGACTGCGCGGTTGAAACTCGTAGGGACGTTACAACTTATCTCCTCGGTCCACCTTCCAGTTGTAGTTTTGGTACCACCTACCTATGAAGGACTCTAGGGCATTTAAGTGCAAGGGAACTTTTCTGAGGGGCCGCTCTTTCCAGAATGGAAGCTCCGCTTACTTGGAAGAACAAGATCAGGCGCCAAGTAGGGGCAGCGGAGTGAAAGAAATCCAACTTGCCCAGGACCTCTCTGATGAACTGCATGTCTCTTTAATTTGATCTACTATCCCTGGTAAGACTGTTCTTATTTACATGCATTGGTCGTCTTCTGACATGATTTGAACCCCTCGTCCAGTATTATGGATGTACAGGTATCCCACATGATCATGGGTCAGGATGCTTACCCTGCTGGTGTGGGTCCTCATTTTCTTTATTTTATAGTTTACACTTTGAATGTTATGCCAGTTATTCATATATTTGTCTTCAAGTATTCTGAATTAATCTTAGCTTTTGGTCTATTTCAACAAACCAAAATCTACGCGGAGTTTGTATGTTCTCCCCGTGTTTGTGTGGGTTTCCTCCGGGTACTGACAGCTCATGTGATCTTCTGACCTTATAAACACTCATTATAGCTGAAACTCCTATCAAACTAGTAAGGATATTGCTTAACTGAGTGTTAATGAGGTCAGTCTTTTTCTATATAACTTAGACCCAGACATATGTAAAGGCACAATTTTTCCAATTAGTCTAACAGACTCCTGTTTTCCTTATTTTACCTAATAAAACGTAATTTTTTTAATATAACTTAATATTAAATCCCTTCTTTGACCATTAAATTATTTCTGCTAAAACTATCAGTTGTGTCGCCTCATTATTTGTCACATTATTCGTCAGCACTGTTGTACTTGGTGCTATAATATTTGTGGTTGGAGACTGGTAGCTGCGCGCCGGCTCCAGGCTCTTCTCCTTAAACTGTACCCTGCCTACCACATACAGTTGTGTTCAAAATTATTCAACCCCCACTGAAATTGAGTGTTTTGGCCAGTTTGACATTGATTTCGATCATTTCAGTCATCTTGTTTACAATTAAATCAAAGAGGCACTTGTAAGTCAGACAAATATAACAGAACATTTATAATGAAATAACCACAAATGTCTTTTCTGTGCTCACATCATTATCAGTTTTATTCAACCCCCAAGTGACATTCAATCTTAGTACTTAGTACAACATCCTTTTCCAGTTATAACAGCTTTTAAACGTGAAGCATAGCTTGACACAAGTGTCTTGCAGCGATCTACGGGTATCTTCGCCCATTCTTCATGGGCAAAAGCCTCCAGTTCAGTCACATTCTTAGTCTTGCGCGCTGCAACTGCTTTCTTTAAGTCCCACCACAGGTTCTCAATCGGATTTAAGTCTGGTGACTGCGATGGCCACTTCAAAATGTTCCAATGTTCCAATGTTTAATCTGCAACCATGCTCTAGTGGACTTGGAGCAGTGGCGTCGCCAGGGGGGGGGCCAGAGGGGGCCACGGCCCCCCCTACATCATGCTGTGCCCCCCCATGTGCCCCCCCCCCAAGTGAGCAGCCGCCGCCTCCGCCGGGCACAGGGAGATGAGCGCTTCCATTGCGCTCATCTCCATTGTAAACTGCCTGTGCCAGCGGAGGTGCAGGGGAGGGAGAGGCGTGTCCCTTCCCCTTCCTCTGATAGGCTGCAGGCAGGCACCGAAGTGGAGGAGAGGCCCCGCCCCCTAATTACTCCTGTTTATCTTTCTAAAGCTAAAGGACCTTTGATGATGTCATCACAGGTCCTGTAAGGGAACTGCACAGTGTAAAGTGTAGTTCCCAGGTTAGAACAGTGCATCTGCCAGGACCTGTGATGACATCATCTTCAACATCACAGGTCCTGCAGAATCTAGCAAAGGAACTGCACCAAAAATGGTGTAGTTCCTCGGTTTCAAAGGTACATCTGCCAGGACCTGTGATGACATCATCTTCAACATCACAGGTCCTGCAGAATCTAGCAAAGGAACTGCACCAAAAATGGTGTAGTTCCTAGGTTTCAAAGGTACATCTGCCGGGACCTATGATAACATCATCTCAGGTCCTTCAACCCCTAACAGCAAGTATTAGAAGTTCACAAGCAGCTCTGCATTGATCCATACAGACTGGAATGGAGAGGTAAGAGGAGGTCCTCCACTTTTCATCATTTACCCCCCCCCCCCCTCCATGCCCTGTTTTTACTCATTGCTCACTCATGTATAATACTTCAGACAGTTACCACTACCTCATGTACCTCACAGTGACTATAATGCATAACTGACCACATATTTCTATAAACACTGCATCTACAGTATTATACCTTCTATGTGTCACATCAATACACTGCTCTGTATATATATATATATATATATATATATACACACACATACATGCACACACACTGCATATATTACACAGTATTATACATGCAATATGTACAGATATATAGTATATACTGCAGTGCACTGATATGTGAGGTATGAGGTATAATAGATGCTGTGTGTACAGATATCAGTACACTTCTGTATATACTATATATGTGAGGTACGAGGTATAATAGATGCAGTGTGTACAGATATATAGTGTATACAGCGGTGTACTGATATCTGAGGTACGAGGTGTCAGTACACTGCTGTATATACTATGTATCTGTACACACTGCATCTATTATACCTCGTACCTCACATATTACACTACTGTATATACTGTATACACTGCATATATTATACCCCGTACCTCACATATCAGTACACTGCTGTATATACTATATACCTGTACACACTGCATCTATTATACCCTGTACCTCACATATTACACTACTGTATATACTGTATACCTGTATACACTGCATATATTATACCCCGTACCTCACATATCAGTACACTGCTGTATATACTATATACCTGTACACACTGCATCTATTATACCTCGTACCTCACATATTACACTACTGTATATACTGTATACCTGTATACACTGCATATATTATACCCGTACCTCACATATCAGTACACTGCTGTATATTCTATATACCTGTACACACTGCATATATTATACCCGTACCTCACATATCAGTACACTGCTGTATATTCTATATACCTGTACACACTGCATATATTATACCTTGTACCTCACATATCAGTACACTGCTGTATATACTATATACCTGTACACACTGCATCTATTATACCCTGTACCTCACATATCAGAAGACTAGGGAATATACTATATACCTGTACACACTGCATCTATTATACCCTGAACCTCACATATCAGAACACTAGGGAATATACTATATACCTGTACACACTGCATCTATTATACCGCGTACCTCACATAACTGTACACTGCTGTATATAATATACATCTGCATTTATTATACCTCTTTTGTGTGCCAGGGCTGTTTTGTAATCCCATTCCGGCCCTGATGGCATAAATTATAAAACGCAGCAGCAAGAATAGTTCATGGAACAAAGGGAGGGGCTATAAAAGGGGACTGGGGGCCCAATTTAGATTCCTGCTATGGGGCCCAGTGATTTTTATGTACGCCCCTGGCTGCAGGCACTAGGCCGGCAGCCTATCAGAGGCCGGCGCAATGACGTCATCGTGCCGCCTGAGCCTTACATTACAGCGTGGGACACAGGAAGAGGCTGCATCGCATCGCTGACACTGAGGTAAGTATAAGTGTTTTTTTTTTTTTTTTTTACAATAGTGTTACTGGCACATTGGGGGGGCTTATTACAAAACTGGCACATGATGATGGGGGGGACTTTATATTGGCACATGATGATGGGGGGGACTTAATACTGGCACATGATGATGGGGGGACTTAATACTGGCACATGATGATGGGGGGGACTTAATACTGGCACATGATGATGGGGGGACTTAATAGTAACATAGTAACATAGTAACATAGTAACATAGTACATAAGGCCGAAAAAAGACATTTGTCCATCCAGTTCGGCCTGTTATCCTGCAAGTTGATCCAGAGGAAGGCAAAAAACCCTGTGAGGTAGAAGCCAATTTTCTCCACTTTAGGGGAATAAAAAATTCCTTCCCGACTCCAATCAGAATAACTCCCTGGATCAACGACCCCTCTCTAGTAGCTATAGCCTGTAATATTATTACACTCCAGAAATACATCCAGGCCCCTCTTAAATTCCTTTATTGTACTCCCCATCACCCCCTCCTCAGGCAGAGAGTTCCATAGTCTCACTGCTCTTACCGTAAAGAATCCTCTTCTATGTTTGTGTACAAACCTTCTTTCCTCCAGACGCAGAGGATGTCCCCTCGTCACAGTCACAGTCCTGGGGATAAATAGCTGATGGGAGAGATCTCTGTACTGACCCCTGATATATTTATACATAGTAATTAGATCTCCCCTCAGTCGTCTTTTTTCTAAAGTGAATAACCCTAATTTTAATAATCTTTCAGGGTACTGTAGTTGCCCCATTCCAGTTATTACATTAGTTGCCCTCCTCTGAACCCTCTCCAGCTCTGCTATGTCTGCCTTGTTTACAGGAGCCCAGAACTGTACACAGTATTCCATGTGTGGTCTGACTAGCGATTTGTAAAGTGGTAGGACTATGTTCATATCACGGGAATCTATGCCCCTTCTGATGCAACCCATTATCTTATTGGCCTTGGCAGCAGCTGCCTGACACTGGTTTTTGCTGTTTAGTTTGCTGTTTATTAAAATTCCTAGGTCCTTTTCCATGTCAGTGTTACCGAGTGTTTTACCATTTAGTATGTACGGGTGACTTGCATTATTCCTTCCCATGTGCATAACCTTACATTCATCAGTGTTAAACCTCATCTGCCACTTCTCTGCCCAAGCCTCCAATCTATCCAGATCCCTCTGTAGTAGTATACTGTCCTCTGTAGTATATATATATATATATATAGTATACTGTCCTCTGTAGTATATATATATATACAGTATACTGTCCTCTTCAGTGTTAATTACTTTACACAGTTTAGTGTCATCTGCGAAAATTGATACTTTACTATGCAAGCCTTCTACAAGATCATTAATAAATATATAGAAGAGAATAGGGCCCAATACTGACCCCTGAGGTACTCCGCTAGTGACAGTGACCCAATCTGAGTATGTACCGTTAATAACCACCCTCTGTTTTCTATCACTGAGCCAGTTACTTACCCACATACAGATGTTTTCTCCCAGTCCGAGCATTCTCATTTTATATACTAACCTTTTATGCGGTACAGTGTCAAATGCTTTGGAGAAGTCCAGATATACGACATCCATTGATTCGCCGCTGTCAAGTCTAGAACTTACCTCCTCATAGAAACTGATTAAATTAGTCTGACATGACCGATCCCTCACGAAGCCATGCTGATATGGTGTTATTTGCTTATTTCCGTTGAGATGCTCTAAGATAGCATCTCTCAGAAAACCTTCAAACAGTTTACCCACAACAGATGTTAAACTTACCGGCCTATAGTTTCTAGGCTCAGTTTTTGGCCCCTTTTTGAATATTGGCACCACATTTGCCATGCGCCAATCCTGTGGGACATTCCCTGTCAGTATAGAGTCTGCAAATATCAGAAATAAGGGTCTGGCTATGACATTACTTAATTCCTTTAGGATACGGGGGTGTATGCCATCCAGTCCTGGCGATTTGTCTATTTTAATCTTTTTAAGTCGCTGATGTACTTCTTCCTGGGTCAGACAGGACACTTTTAATGGGGAATTTATTTTTACATTCTGCATGTCATCTGACAATTTATTTTCCTCAGTGAATACATTGGAGAAAAAATTATTTAACAGCTTTGCTTTCTCCTCGTCGCTCTCTGCGACTCCCCCCTCATTACTCTTTAAAGGGCCAACACCTTCAGCTTTATACTTTTTAACATTTATATAATTGAAGAACATTTTAGGGTTAGTTTTACTCTCTTTGGCAATTAATCTCTCGGTCTCTAGTTTGGCCGCTTTTATTTGTTTTTTACATGTTCTATTTTTTTTCCTTATAGTTTTTCAGTGCTTCCGTGCTACCCTCCTGTTTTAGTGTTTTATATGCTTTCTTTTTGTCATTTATTGCTTTCTTTACAGTTCTATTTATCCACATTGGTTTCTTTTTGTTCCTTAACCTTTTATTACCATACGGTATGTACATCTCACAATGAGATTTTAGGATGTTTTTAAAGATATCCCATTTTTTGTCTGTATTTGTGAGGACTTTGTCCCAGTTAGTTAGGCCTATGGCCTCTCTTAGTTGGCTAAATTTAGCTTTTTTGAAGTTTGGTATTTTTGTTCCTCCCTGTAGAAACGCTCTTTTGAAAGATAATTGGAAGGTTATTACTTTATGGTCACTATTTCCCAGGTGTCCCCCGACCTGCACATCTGTTGTTCTGTCAGGTCTATTGGTTAATACTAAGTCCAGTATGGCCGTCCCTCTAGTCGGGTCCTGAACCAGTTGGGAGAGGTAATTGTCTTTGGTTATTGCCAAGAACCTGTTTCCCTTATGAGATATACAAGTTTCAGTTTCCCAGTCTATATCTGGGTAGTTGAACTGTTCTAGTCCCTCCTTCCATTCCTCCCCCATTCTTATTACCTTGCCCCCGGTCTCTATCTGCACTATCTTCCCCTTCTATAGTGTAATTACCCTCCCCCCCAGTCCCTAGTTTAAACACTCCTCCAACCTTCTAGCCATCTTTCTCCCCAGCACAGCTGTCCCTTCCCCATTGAGGTGTAGCCCGTCCCTACGATAGAGCCTGTAGCCGATAGAGAAGTCGGCCCAGTTCTCCAGGAACCCAAACCCCTCCTTCCTACACCAGTTCTTGAGCCACTTGTTAATCTCCCTAATCTCCCATTGCCTTTCTTGTGTGGCTCGTGGCACAGGCAGTTATTCGGAAAATACTACCTTTGAGGTCCTTGCCCTTAGCTTTTGACCTAAATCTCTGAAATCATTTTTAAGGGCTCTCCACCTACCTCTAACTTTGTCATTGGTTCCGATATGGACCATGACCGCTGGATCGTCTCCAGCCCCTCCCAGTAATCTGTCAATCTGTCAATACTGGCACATGATGATGGGGGGGACTTAATACTGGCACATGATGATGGGGGGGACTTAATACTGGCACATGATGATGGGGGGGACTTAATACTGGCACATGTTGGGGGGGGGGGACTTAATACTGGCACATGATGATGGGGGACTTAATACTGGCACATGATGATGGGGGACTTAAGCCCCCCCATCATCATGTGCCAGTATTAAGTCCCCCATCATCATGTGCCAGTATTAAGTCCCCCCATCATCATGTGCCAGTATTAAGTCCCCCCCATCATCATGTGCCAGTATTAAGTCCCCCCATCATCATGTGCCAGTATTAAGTCCCCCCATCATCATGTGCCAGTATTAAGTCCCCCCATCATCATGTGCCAGTATTAAGTCCCCCCCCATCATCATGTGCCAGTATTAATACTGGAACATGGGGGGCTTAATACTGGCACGTGATGGGGGGCTTATTACTGGCACGTGATGGGGGGCTCATTACTGGCACGTGATGGGGGGCTCATTACTGGCACGTGATGGGGGGCTTATTACTGGCACGTGATGGGGGCTCTTGTTACTGGCACATGATGGGGGCTTATTACTGGCACATTGGGGGGCTCTTGTTACTGGCACGTTATTGAGGGCACTTATTACTGGCACATTATTGGTGGGCACTATAGGGGCATCTACTGAGGCCACAAAGAAGGGGTGTTTTATATGGGGGGCTCTGTACAGTAGCATTTTATACTGGGACACATTATAGTGGGTACTATGGAGAAGGGGAGAGAGGAGTACTATGGAGTCATCTACGGGGGGCACTAAGAAGGGGTATTTTATATCCACAGATGGCATGACACAGATCCCCCCATAACAGTGTCATCCACAGATCCCCCCATAACAGTGTCATCCACAGATCCCCCCCATAGCAGTGTCATCCACAGATCCCCCTCTATATAAAAGTGTCATCCACAGACAGCTGGACTTTTCCTCCCTGTTGCGGTTTTAGGTATTGGGTAAAGTATTGCAGCATTTCTAAGCGTACTTGTGTAAATGTATCGTTGTTATAGCTGCCCCCCCTACTTTTGTCCTGGCCCCCAGTGTGCCCCCCCAAAATTTGATAGATAGAGACGCCACTGACTTGGAGGTATGCTTGGGATCATTGTCCTGTTGAAAGGTCCAACGTCTCCCAAGCCTCAGGTTTGTGATGGACTGCATCACATTTTCATCCAATATCTCCTGGTACTGAAGAGAATTCATGGTACCTTGCACACGCTGAAGCTTCCCTGTACCTGTAGAAGCAAAACAGCCCCAAAGCATGATTGACCCCCCACCATGCTTCACAGTAGGCAAGGTGTTCTTTTCTTCATAGGCCTTGTTCTTCCTCCTCCAAACATAGCGTTGATCCATGGGCCCAAACATTTCTAATTTTGTTTCATCAGTCCACAGAACACTTTTGTGGTTTGTCCACATGACTTTTGGCATACTGCAGTCGACTCTTCTTATTCTTTGGAGACAGCAAGGGGGTGCGCCTGGGAGGTCTGGCATGGAGGCCTTCATTACGCAGTGTGCGCCTTATTGTCTGAGCTGAAACTTCAGTACCCACATCTGACAAATCTTTTTTCAGTGTCTCAGCAGTCACACGGGGACTTTTCTCCACTTTGCGCTTCAGGTAGCGCACAGCAGTCGAAGTCAGCATCTTCTTTCTGCCACGACCAGGTAGCGTTTCAACAGTGCCCTTTGCCTTAAATTTGCGAATGATGCTTCCTATGGTGTCTCTTGGTATGTTTAACATCTTTGCAATCTTCTTATAGCCATTGCCCTTCCTGTGAAGAGAAATCACATCTTCTCTTCCTGGACCATTCTCTTGACTTCACCATGTTTGTAAACACACCAGTAAATGTCTAGAAGGAGCTGAGTATCACAGTCCTTTTACATCTGCCTAATTGGTGCTTATTATGCTTGATTGCTGCTCCTTGACATCCACAGGTGTTTTCAATACCTGATCGAAAACACTTGAATGAACCTCTGTTCTTAAGAGTGGTAGTCTTTAAGGGGTTGAATAATTGTGTCAATGAAGAAATCACAAAAAAAAACATTTAATACTGTATTACAAAAACAATTGATGTAATTTTAGTTGCATTTGGTTCTTTAAAAAGTCCTTGTAAGATTTCATTCTGAACACAATTACAAATGTACACTAAATTCCCTAAAACCCTTTAGAGCTTTGGGGGCTGAATAATTTGGAACACAACTGTAGAATTAATTGTTGCTTCTTCCCAAACCATGTATGGTGCTGGTCAACCTTAAATCTTTGACAGAAGTCAATACTTCTCATGGATGTAGCCCCAGTTACTGAATTTGTAGGTTCACATATTTTTCTGAAAGCAAATATTTGCTTATGAATTAAAGAACCAGGGCCCTCAAGTTAACGCAAAAATTCCGAAGTCTACTGTATGTCTCCACGTATTGTGTAAGCCTGAAAGGAGATTATTTGCTTCTTGTGTTTATCTGGATTAGATCAAATGTCTGCTCTCCTGTCCAGGGATGATACACGGTAAGCTAACTGGGAATTTTACAAGAGGATTACACTCCCTTATTCCATAATGCTGGTTCCGTATGGTGATCACGGGATACACAGAGGACAAGAGACCCTCTTCACATACAGAGAGATCACCCTCTTACTGGAGAAGAAACCCCTAAAAATTCATCACTGACCCTGAGACAGAAGACAGAACTATTGGGTATGACAGGACATGATAAGACAATTCTAATGGATGGACTATTGAATCATCTAATATTATAATATCTAATATTTTTAGATTATACAAACTGTGTAAGATTGAATTGTATGTGGGATATATTGCTTGTATTATTTAGTATGGAGAACATGACCTTATACTGTAATGCTACAGCACTGTGCTTGTTATTGTTATTATAATAATAGAGATTAATAAAAAAAAAAAATAGCAATAAGTAGTTATAGCAATACAAAATATAATAAAAATAATTCTGCTACTAAAAATAGTAATAAAAATAATTTAATTAGGGTTGTCCCGATACCACTTTTTTAGGACCGAGTACAAGTACCGATACTTTTTTTCAAGTAGTCACCGATACCGAATACCGATACTTTTTTTAAATGTCATGTGACCGTTTTGGGGGATCTGTGGATGACGCACTGTCATGTGGGGGATCTGTGGATGGCACTGTTATGGGGGACCTGTGGATGGCACTGTTATGGGGGATCTGTGGATGGCACTGTTATGGGGGATCTGTGGATGGCACTGTTATGGGGATTTGTGGATGGCACTGTTATGGGGGATCTGTGGATGGCGCTGTTATGGGGGATCTGTGGATGGCACTGTTATGGGGGATCTGTGGATGGCACTGTTATGGGGATTTGTGGATGGCACTGTTATGGGGATCTGTGGATGGTACTGCTATGGGGTGGGATATCTGTGGATGGCATTGTTATGGGGTGGGGGGATCTGAGGATGGCATTGTTATTTGGTGGGGGATCTGTGGATGGTGCTGTTATAGGGGATCTGTGGATGGAACTGTTATGGGGAGGATCTGTGGATGACACTGCTATATGTCATCCACAGATCCCCCCTCACACAAAGTATGATGTTTCGACCCCCATGGCTTACAGTTGGGACGGTGTTCTTGGGGTTGTACTCATCCTTCTTCTTCCTCCAAACACAGTGAGTGGATTTCATACCAAAAAGTTATATTTTGGTCTCCTCTGACCACATGACCTTCTCCCATGCCTCCTCTGGATCATCCAAATGGTCATTGGTGAGGTTCGAACAAGCCTGGACGCGTGGTGGCGTGAGTAGGGGGACCTTGCGTGTCCTGCAGGATTTTAATCCATGACAGCGTAGTGTGTTACTAACAGTAATCTTTGAGACTGTGGTCCCAGCTCTCTTCAGGTTATTGACCAGGTCCTCCCGTGTAGTTTTGGGCTGATTCTCAGAATCATCCTTACCCCACAAGGTGAGATCTTGCATGGAGCCCAAGACCGAGGAAGATTGACAGTCGTCTTGCGTTTCTTCCATTTTCTAATAATTGAGCTAAGAGTTGTTACCTTCTCACCAAGCTGCAGGCCTATTGTCCTGTAGCCCATCCCAGTCTTGTGTCCCTGGTGTCCTTAGACAGCTCTTTGGTCTTGGCCATGGTGGAGAGGTTGGAGTGTGTGTGATTGATTGAGTGTGTGAACAGGTGTCTTACAGGCAACGAGTTTAAACGGGTGCAATTAATACAGGTAATGAGTGCAGAGTAGGAGGGCTTCTTAACCCCTTAAGGACACAGCCTTTTTACACCTTAGGACCAGGCCATTTTTTGAAAATCTGACCAGAGTCCCTTTAAGTGCTGATAACTTTAAAACGCTTTGACTTATCCAGGCCGTTCTGAGATTGTTTTTTCGTCACATATTGTACTTCATGACACTGGTAAAATGAAGTCAAAAAAATTATTTTTTTTGCACCAAAAAATACCTAATTTAACAAAAAATTTGGAAAAATTTGCAAATTTCAAAGTTTCAGTTTCTCTACTTCTGTAATACATAGTAATACCCCCAAAAATTGTGATGACTTTACATTCCCCATATGTCTACTTCATGTTAGAATTGATTTGGGAATGATATTTTATTTTTTGGGGATGTTATAAGGCTTAGAAGTTTAGAAGCAAATCTTGAAATTTTTCAGAAATTTACAAAAACTCAATTTTTAGGGACCCGTTCAGGTCTCAAGTCACTTTGCGAGGCTTACATTATAGAAACCACCCAAAAATGACCCCATCTAAGAAACTACACCCCTCAAGGTATTCAAAACTGATTTTGCATACGTTGTTAACCCTTTAGGTGTTGCACAAGAGTTATTGGCAAATGGGGAGGAAATTTGCGAATTTCATTTTTTTGTCTAATTTTTCATTTTAACCCATTTTTTCCACTAACAAATCAAGGGTTAACAGCCAAACAAGACTGTATCTTTATTGCCCTGACTCTGCCGTTTACAGAAACACCCAATATGTGGCCGTAAACTACTGTACGGCCACACAGCGGGGCGTAGAGTGAAAGGTGCGCCGTATGGTTTTTGGAGGGCTGATTTTTATGGACTGGTTTATTTACACCATGTCCCATTTGAAGCCCCCTGATGCACCCCTAGAGGAGAAACTCCCTAAAAGTGACCCCATCTAAGAAACTACACCCCTCAAGCTATTCAAAACTGATTTTACATACATCGTTAACCCTTTAGGTGTTGCACAGGAGTTATTGGCAAATGGCGATGAAATTTGAGAATTTCATTTTTTTGCCTAATTTTCCATTTTAACCCATTTTTTCCACTAACAAAGCAAGGGTTAACAGCCAAACAAGACTGTATCTTTATTGCCCTGACTCTGCTGTTTACAGAAACACCCCATATGTGGCCGTAAACTACTGTACGGGCACACAGCGGGGCGTAGAGTGAAAGGTGCGCCGTTTGGTTTTTGGAGGGCTGATTTTGCTGGACTGTTTTTTTGGCACCATGTCCCATTTGAAGCCCCCCTGATGCACCCCTGGAGTAGAAACTCCATAAAAGTGACCCCATCTAAGAAACTACACCCCTCAAGGTATTCAAAACTGATTTTACAAACTTTGTTAACCCTTTAGTTGTTGCACAAGATTTAATGGAAAATAGAGATACAATTTCAAAATTTCACTTTTTTGGCAGATTTTCCATTTTAATATTTTTTTTCCAGTTACAAAGCAAGGGTTAACAGCCAAACAAAACTCATTATTTATGGCCCTGATTCTGTAGTTTACAGAAACACCCCATATGTGGTCGTAAACTGCTGTACGGGCACACGGCAGGGCGCAGAAGGAAAGGAACGCCATACGGTTTTTGGAAGGCAGATTTTGCTGGACAGTTTTTTTTTACACCATGTCCCATTTGAAGCCCCCCTGATGCACCCCTAGAGTAGAAACTCCAAAAAAGTGACCCCATTTTAGAAACTACGGGATAGGGTGGCAGTTTTGTTGGTACTAGTTTAGGGTACATATGATTTTTGGTTGCTCTATATTACACTTTTTGTGCGGCAAGGTAACAAGAAATAGATTTTTTGGCACGTTTTTATTTTTTGTTATTGACAACATTCATCTGACAGGTTAGATCATGTGGTAATTTTATAGAGCAGGTTGTCACGGACGTGGCGATACCTAATATGTATACTATTTTTTTTATTTATGTAAGTTTTACACAATGATTTCATTTTTAAAACAAAAAAAATGTTTTAGTGTCTCCATAGTCTCAGGGCCATAGTTTTTTCAGTTTTTGGGCGATTATCTTAAGTAGGGTCTCATTTTTTGTGGGATGAAATGACGGTTTGATTGGCATCTATTTTGGGGTGCATATGACTTTTTGATTGCTTGCTATTACACTTTTTGTGACGTAAGATGACAAAAAATGGCTTTTTTTACACCGTTTTTATTTTAATTTTTTTACGGTGGTCATCTGAGGGGTTAGATCATGTGATATTTTTATAGAGCCGGTCGATACGGACGCGGCGATACCTAATATGTATACTTTTTTTTTTATTTATGTAAGTTTTACACAATGATTTCATTTTTGAAACAAAAAAAATCATGTTTTAGTGTTTCCATAGTCTAAGAGCCATAGTTTTTTCAGTTTTTGGGCGATTATCTTGGGTAGGGTATGATTTTTGCGGGATGAGATGACGGTTTGATTGGTACTATTTTGGCGTACATGCGACTTTTTTGATCACTTTTATTACCTTTTTTGGGAAGTAAGGTGGGCAAAATTTCAATTTCATCATAGTTTTTTATTTTTTATTTTTATGGCGTTCACCGTTCGGGTAAAGTAACATAACCGTTTTATAGATCAGGTCGTTACGGACGCGGCGATACCAAACATGTGTAGGGAATTTTATTTTTTTCATTTTTAATCAGTGATAAATGTGTTTTTTGATTTTTACTTTTTTTTTCACTTTTTTTAACTTTTTTTTTGACCCAGACCCACTTGGTTCTTGAAGATCCAGTGGGTCTGATGTCTGTATAATACAGTACAGTACAATATATATTGTTCTGTACTGTATTTTACTTACACTGAACAGATCTATGCTTTCAGCACAGATCTGTTCAGCACCATGGACAGCAGGACGCCTGAGAGGCGTCCTGTTGCCATGGGAACCTTCCCCGTCTGCTCAGAACTGCGCAGACGGGGAAGGGTAAGCACAGGGCTGAGGGGGGCTCTCTGGGGGCTCTCTCCCTCTCCCATCGGGGGGCTGCAAAGGCACAGCAGCCCCCCGATGGGAGAGGGAGGGAGCTCCCTGCGCTGTTAACCTTTTCCATACAGCGGTCCGTACGGACCGCTGTATGGAAAGGGTTAACGGCTGACATCGCATCGCAGATGTCAGCCGTTTATACCAGGGTGCCAGCAATGTGCTGGCACCCTGGTATACCCACTAGAAACCAACGATTATACAAGGGGAGGCGGGCGGGGGATCGCGATCCCGCCTGCCGCACCGCCCGCCTCCCGCACCGCCCGCACTGCCCGCAACCCTCCCCCTGCACCTCCCACCGGGCTAAAATCACTCGGGGGGTGCAGGGGGAGGGATACAGATCTATTTTAGGAATACTAAAGTTTCTGATCCCCGCGGTCAGGGACCGCAGGGATCAGAAACTGCAGAAATCGCAGCAAACCGCAGGTCTGAATTGACCTGCGGTTTGCCGCGATCGCCGACATGGGGGGGTCACGGGACCCCCCCGCGCATTTAGCCTAGGTGCCTGCTCGATGATTTGAGCAGGCACCGGGTTCCGATCACTGCCGGCCGGGCGGCAGTGATCGGAACAACACATGACGTACCGGTACGTCATGTGTCCTTAAGTACCAGGACATCATGACGTACCGGTACGTCATGTGTCCTTAAGAGGTTAAAGAAAAACTAACAGGTCCGTGAGAGCCAGAATTCCTGCTGGTTGGTAGGTGATCAAATACTTATTTCATGCAATAAAATGCAAATTAATTATTTAAAAATCATACAATGAGATTCTCTGGATTATTTTTAGATTCTGTCTCTCACCGTTGAAGTGTACCTACGATACAAATTACAGACCTCTACATTCTTTGTAGGTGGGAAAACTTTCAAAATCACCAGTGTATCAAATACTTATTTTTCCCATTGTAGATGACATGTTTCGAGGTATATAACTTATTCATTGGCTTCATTTTGGGTCACATATAAAATATTGATTACATTTTCTTTCTTTCTATGTATAAAAATTTTAATTTGAAGAAAACTACTGGGTACTGTATGATGGCTGACACTCAGTGCAGTGGCTAGGATCAGAGTTTAACATAGTCTTGCAGGGTGCCGATGAGTTCACATGGTGGACTGGGAACTTAAATTGGCCATGGAAAAAAAAAAAGTGGCCCCATGTTGTAGGTGAGTCCAATTTGACAGAAGGCGGTGCAACACAAGTAGGCATGGCCAATACAAGCCGCAAGTAGGCAGGGACAACAGAAGTAGGAGGGGCCAGCGATACCGTAAGCACTGCAAAATACCGCCCCAGCAAAACCAAATCTCACAGTGCAGTATAAAATACTGCCCTATCACCATACTGAGGACAGTGATACATGGAATTCAGGAGGGCATCTGCAGGTGCTGACCAGGGGCATAAGTGCCTGATGTTTCTAGCATTAACTAATGCACCAGCAGCCACGAGTAGGGCTCGGGTGGCCCCATGGGCATCGGCCCATCAGGAAATTCCCCTGTAGGGTATATGGGCATTTAATTAAGGCTCTTAAGTCTTCCATCCTTGTACACCTATTATCCTTTCCTGAGGCGTAATACTCTACAGTACAGAAGTATTGCAGTGCATTGTATTGGCAAATTGCATGTCCTAACAAAAAGAATAAAATAAAAATTTTAATAAAACATTAAAACATATTAAAGACAATAAAGTAATAAAAACAACCTTTATTCTTCATTATAAAATGCTTTTTTTTAAATCTAAAAATCTTTTAAAAGCAGATTACCAGTGACTGTATTGGTATGCTTGATTGGATGATGGTATGTACTAAAGCCATTACGTTTTACTTGCAGTACCGGGCCTGACCACATGGTGTGCTGTTCTAAGAAATATTTACATGAGTTACTGAGAACGTAAAAGACCTTGATTTGGGCACTTGTAGTAGAATACTCTATAGCACCACCTACTGGGGTTTTTAGTCTGTACAATTACATTTGATTATGTTTTCCTTATGTCAAAGGAGCTTCTTTTCCCACCACTGACTAAAATTCTAAAAAAAATTCTATAATCACTAGAAGTTAGAAATTAGTAGGGGACATGTAGTCCTCCAATTTTCTTTTTGGCCATTAGTGCTGTAACTGTAAATGTATGTATGTATGTATGTATGTATGTATTTATGTAAACTAATCCTTTTACACAGCATAGAAGTAACATACTAAAAAAGTTTCTGATTTTGAATGCACCTTTCTCCGGGTCTGAAGGACAACCCAACTTTGCTTCAGCTTGTCCTATGCATGACCATATGGAGTCCAGTCTTGTTGGCATTTCTTGCCATAGAATTGTAAAGCAGATCAACTGACTATCCTAATGGAAGGGCCGTTATTACATTGAGTGGCACACATATACATATGTTATATTGTGTATTAAAGGGGTTGTCCAAGATTTTAATATTGATGGCATATCCACAGGATAGGTCATCAATATCAGATCGGCGGGGGTCTAACTCTTGGAACCTCTTGCCAATTAGTTATTTTAAGAGACCACAACCATGGAATATTACATTCATCGGTCATGTGGCCTAGGTGCCGCTCAGCCCTATTCAATTGTGGTGAACTGGGGAATGGAGTGGATTGACCTCTGAAGAGTTGGCAGTAGACTGGTGGTCAGAAGATATGACTGCGGCCTGAGAACAGGGTGGAGGGTTGTCGGGTGGGCTTTTGTGAGTCTCTGAAGGAGAACTGTTCAGCTGCTTAGCTGAGGGAGTCCTGGACGGTTGTCAGAGGAGCAGACAGGGAGCCACACAATAATCCCAAATTACACGTTGGCCAAATAACACCTTCATACAGTTGCCCAATTAGAGTAATGCTGCGGCTAGCAGCAAACATTGAAAAAATAATATACTACACACTGCCTAAGTGGCCCCATCAAATAACATCTAAATAATTACCACCATACATTGCTCAAATGATACCAACATAGCACTTCCAGACCATTTGTGGTGCTCCCTTTAGCAGGTGCCCCCAGGTTGCACACCCTGAAAACTGGCCCTGCCTAAATGTCTGATAGGTGCGGCCCATTAGAAAACTGGAGCCCTCCGACCTCCATTCTGCCAAGTGGGGTTGGTGCCTACTGCTAGATCCAGATAGAGAGTATAAGAAATGATGACCTGGCTCATGAATGTGGCTTTGGCTATGGAAATATCTGATATGGACTATTTTGTGAATATGGCATACATGTTTAAGGTCAGAACTCCTTTAAGACTGTCTCTCTACCCAATCTAGAGAGAAAGTCGATGGATCTTGCAGTCAATGCATGGGCCAGCCTTACTGATGACCATTGATATACCTGTCCCCCTTCATAATCTCTAATGGCACGATATGGCTATAGGTGGACCTTCTAAAGGACATCAAGTCTCAAGTGGTAACCGCTTTGACCAGGGGCGTTGCTAGGTTAAAACATTCAGGGCCTGGGCCCCTGATGTTTTGTCCCAGGCTCCGAATGTCCTGCCTGTCTGCCAGATACAACTGTATTGCCGTCCTCAGGACTGCAATACAATTGAATCTAATGCACTGGAAATGCTAAAGGACCTGTGGTGACATCAGAGATCATGTGACCAGTAAAACAAGCAGTGGTTCAGAAGGACCTGCGATGATGTCACCATCATGTGACCAGTGCTGGAGAGGATGGCAGTTAAGAGGAGAAGTCCTCAGAGAAGAAGCTGTGGTGATGTCTGCTACATAAGGAGAGGTAAATGAAGGGAAAAGCAGAGCAATGCTGGGAGTTGTGGTTTTTTAAATGGGACTGTATGTTAGGGCTGAAGGGATGCTATTTACATGGAACTGTGTGCTAGAGGTGGCTGGGGAGGGGGTGATGTTATTTACATGGGACTGTATGTTGGAGGGGGCTGGGGGAGTGATGTTATTTACATGGGACTGTATGTTGATGGTGGCTGTGGGAGGGAGTGATGTTATTTACATGGGACTGAATGTTGGAGGGGGCTGGGGCAGGGTGATGTTATTTACATGGGATTGTATGTTGAAGGCGGTTGTGGGAGGGGATTATGTTATTTACATGGGACTGTATGTTGGAGACGGCTGTGGGAGGGAGTGATGTTATTTACATGGGACTGTATGTTGATGGCAGCTATGGGAGGGAGTGATGTTATTTACATGGGACTGAATGTTACAGGGGTCTGAGGGATAGAGTGATGTTATTTACATGGTACTGAATGTTGAGGGGGCGATGTTATTTACATGGGACTGTATGTTAAAGGCGGCTGTGGGAGGGGATGATGTTATTTACATGGAACTGTATGTTGGAGGTGGATGTGGGAGGGTGTGATGTTGTTTACATGGGACTGAATGTTACAGGGGTCTGAGGGAGGGAGTGATGTTATTTACATGGGACTGAAAGTTGAGGGGCAATGTTATTTACATGGCACTGTATGTTGAAGGTGGCTGGTGGGGCGGAATGATGTTATTTACATGGGACTGAATGTTGAGGAGGTGATGTTTACATGGGACTGTATGTTGAAGGCAGCTGGGGAGGAGGTGTTGTTATTTACATGGGGCTATATTTGAGAGAGGGCTGTAGATAGAGAGAGATATTAATTACATGGGACTGTATATTGGAGGGGGCTGGAGAGATGGTGTGATGTTATTTACATGGGACTGTATGGCGGAGGGAGGGAAATAGTCTTATTTACATGGGACTGAATGTTGGAGGGGCTGAAGGAAGGGGAGTGATGTTATTTACATAAGACTATATTTTAAAGGGGGCAGGAGAGATGATGTGATGTTATTTACAAGGACTGTATGGTTGTGAGAGGAATATAACTACAGGGGGCACTGGAAATCCAGGGGACATTAGGCGTTCTTATTACTACTGAGGGCTCTATAGGAGGAACTTATAGATCTGCATTATTTCTACTAAGAGCACTATGGGGGCCTTATTACTACCGAGGGGTCTGTAGAGAGCATTATTACCACTGGGGGAACAATAGGGGGGTCTTATTTCTACTGGAGACTCTGTAAGGGCATTATTAATACTGGAGGGCTCTTCTACTAATGGGGGCACTCTTAGGGAGCGCTATGGGGCAGTATTACTAATGGGGGCATTCTAGAAGGGAATTACTATTGGTGGGACTATGAGGAGCACTATTACTATGGGGTAGATTATCTGTATGGCACTCATTTTTCTTCAGGATAGTATTTGGGGGTATTAGGGAGCACAGCGAGCAGCAGGATAACAGCGTTGGGACTCCAGGTTGGGGGATGATGATAGAAAAGTGAGGACGCTGAGATGTCTGTGTGTCACACTCTGCAGAGACGAGGTGGCTTTGTACGGACCATATGGAGAAGATGATGACAGAGAAGATCTACATCGGATGAGACGTCACCTGGAGGTCCTGGATGTGAGAGGTATGTGCTGCTGTATAGCAAGTATAGCAAAATGCGGTGTATGGTGGGAGGGGGGTTCTACTTAGAGAACTGGGCCATATTCATTGGGGCTTGGGCCCCGAATCTTTTGAGACCCTAACAACGCCCCTGGCTTTGACGATCAATAAGGACAATGTGCAGACCTAGAAATCAATGGAGGATATTAACAGTAAACTTCTACAACTTTGACATTACCATCTTGCCATTTCCAATGTCTATTTTCTGATCTTGTCGAAAATGGATTTAATCTCAGGACTTTTATTGAACCTTTGTATGGATAAAGTGGTCCTCCAGAGAGCGCAACCAGGCAGATCTATCTAGTCGAACAAATATGGGTTCTTGTCAAATGTACTCTCCCATTGTTACGTCTTCGAAGATCAGCCTTAGATAAAGAGCACTTAAAATTAATTGAAACTAGCAAAAAGCCCCTTCGAGGGGACAAAAGTTTATGTTCCTTTTGAAATTCAACGAGTTTTGCTTTTAAATGGCGATTGACATTAATGTGTATACGGCTTTTGTGCTGCAGATTGACCCTGGATGATGGTCTCATCTTAGTATTCATAAAAAATTAACTCAAAAAGCCCTTTTTAAAGTCACCTACGTTTAGAGGGTGCTCCATGTTCCTCACTATGCCCTAAACTAGTGGAAAATCAAGCAGGGCCAATTCAATTGTGTCACATCATGGACTTCAATGTGATTCATTAACATTCTCAATACTGGTTTAATTTGGACTCTTTTTAAGAGACCCATTATTTCATACATGTATTGAGCTCTCGATTGACTCATGTAATTGTTGGAGATTCTTAGAATACAATTTGCCACTACAGCCGTCCTAGAACTTTCGCAAAAATATGAAATACCTGGCCAGAAGCATAAGGAACATCTTGTGATACTATGTGTTATCAAATCATTGGAAATAGGGTCAAAATCAAAGGAAATATCCAACCACAAAGCCTCTTTTTGTCTTATGGCCTGTCAATCAGACAAGTTGGGAGTGTGACCACTGGGATCCTAAACCTTGTCAAGAACAATAGGCACTTAGTTGCCCTTCTAGGCTGGAGAACAGAACAAGCACTTCCCCTGTCCTTAGGCTTTCGGACAAAAAAAATAGAATAAAAGTGATTAGACACAATATATGGCCAAAAGTATGTTCACCCCTGACCATCACACCTATATGAGCTTTTGGACATCCCATTCCAAAACCATGGACGTTAATATAGAGGTGGACCCCTATCTGGGAAGACTTTCACCCAAATTTTGGAGTGTGTCGGTGAGAATTTGTTCCCATCCAGCCAAAAGATCATTTGTGAGTGTGTGTAGCTGGCCAGCTAAGACCTGTCCTAGGTTACTAATATAGCTTGTAGACCTGCCAATAACCTTAATACAGTTCCTATGTTTGTATGGTAAAGACAAAAGCAGAGTTATTTACAGTGACTTCATGTTTGGATGTCATATAACTGTTATATATATTGTGTTCACAGAAGCAGAAAAGATAATATGCCTTTAAGATTCATTATATGGATGTGAGGTAAGCTCAATGACACAGCAGAAACAACAGAAAGCATAGAGTTAAACTGTTGTTGCTGGGCAGGAGTCTTGACCAATCACAGCCAGCCTCACACACAGCAGAAGTTTTGACCTATCACAGCCAGCCTGTATGGGAAATCCCCCTAGCAGTAGCTGCTAGAATCATTACACCAGAGGAGAGAAGCTGAACATACATTCACTCCACTAACAGCTTTGTTTTATGGAAGCAGAGAGGCCAAAATAGTTCCACCAATTGCAAACTACAAAGTTCGCAATTGTAACCATTCAAATTCCATATTGCAATTAAAATTGCATATAACCATACCAGATCATACTCAACCAATCTGCAAATAGTTACTGCTAACTGCATACTGCAAATTGCGACCAAATTCAGCAAGTAGAACTATTAGTTAGACCTCAGATATACCTCTCAGAGAGATCATAAAGTGCTTAAATAACTTAAAGTGAGAGTACAGATACTGAAGAGAGAAATATATCCACCATTTTATGTTGAATAACAAGATTGAACAGTTGAACCACCATCTTATGCATACCGCCATTTTGTGATATATTTTCAACACGTGTTTTGTACATGGACTATCTGCTGCGAAGGCGGCAGTGTTATATGAAGAAAAGTTGAAGTTAATAAAGAAGTTATTTCAAGCATTTGGTGGGCTCTTTAAACCTACTGTTTCCATAGAACGGCGCTAGAGGAATTACAGAGTAATAGACAGTCTGGTTAGACTAAAAGTCAGAGATATCAGAATTCTCCTAATGCCACAGCACAAAAGGCACTTCACAGTGATGCGCCTGCCACAGGGTGTGCTGATAAATTTCTGTCTGGTGTCGTCAATAAACGGCCACAAAAGGGCTATTAGGTGAGCAAGAGCTTTTCTTCTTACTCCTTTTTTTAAAAAGACTCCCTATATGTGACAGAGAGGAAGTATGCTCTGTGATTCCTGGGGAGAAGTGTATAAAATGCACAGAAGTCCACGTTACCTCTCCCCCTGGGATCACTTACAGTAGTTACACATGGAGAGGATCTAAATCTCTCTCTGCTGCCTGTCAGCACATCCCAACTGCCCTCCCTTCCATGCTGGCTGAGAACCTAGGGGCTGCTTTAACCTGCTGTATCTCAGGCTGTGTAGCAGCTAGAGACATGTGCAAGGTATTGTTTTAAAGCATGCAGCCATATTTTGAATCTAAAGCCACTATCTATGGTTGTATGATGGCTAGCTATATATATATAGAAAAACAGGAGAAAAATAAAAAAACAGCGCCTCATGTGCGGTATCGTCTGGGTGAGTATACAAATAAATGGTGCTTATTGTGCTTGCCGGACGCTGTTGTGAAGAGTCACAACAGCTATAATCACCTTGCTGGTATATAGCGCCACCAGCACCAGTTAATGCTGTGCTGCTGCCTTAGTCCCTTCCTGTCTCAATTCTACGAGTACCAGGAAAACTTGAAGAAGAGAAAAGTGGAGAAAAAGGGAACCAATCCTTCGGCGCTGTCAGCGTACAGAGAGGTCTTCAGGGTAAGTATCGATATTCTTTTATTTATTTATTTACAGTCCGCGTTTCAAGGGCAAAGCGCCCCCTTTATCAGGACAATTACAGATTAAGGGTACATTCACACGACCGCAAATGGGTCCGCATCCGTTCCGCAATTTTGCGGAACGGGTGCGGACCTATTCATTTTCTATGGGGACGGAATGGATGCGGACAGCACACAGTGTGCTGTCCGCATCCGCATTTGCGGAGCGCGGCCCCGACCGACAATTAACCTTTTTCTGCCCTACACTACCAGGGGCTCTGACATTTTCCTTTCACTACTTGAGATCACCAGGAATGCTGATATTAGTTCTTTTACTGTGCTAGATTACTAAGGAAGCTGACACTAACACCTTTACTGTCCTAGACCACCAGGGATACAAAGCCTTAGAGGGAACATTGCCACGGATGCAGCTAAAAGGTATTGGTGGTCTTCGGTTGGCAGCCATGCAGAAAAGCTGTGTGTATGTATCCTCCAAGCTGTACTTTTGCCCCAGGACTCATAATCCTTTAGATATGTCTGAATGACCTCAACACTGACCTTCACTCATATTTTATCCTTCTAGGATGGTGTAAACATAAAGTGACTATTGGGTGTTTGTGTGATACAGTGGCGCACGGCAAAGAATTCTCCTAGACTCCCTTCTCTGGGATACAGCTTTGTCCTATTCTCCACACTCTCTCCATGGATTTAATGACAGGAAACAATTTCTAAATGGCCGCTCATTTGCTCATTTCTGGCTTCATATGGCCACTTCTACAAAGCGTGGTAGCTCTGAATGACTATCGCTCCCATCCGGCGCCCCAATATCCAACTCATGGCGACTCCGCACAAAGAGGTTGTGGGGAGTACAGCCGTCAGGTTCTGGCAAATGGAAAGTGCAAGATTACGGCTACGCTGCCTCTACAAGACGGACACCGCTGCCCGGATATTTTCCGTTGTACTGATGAGGTGTCCTACTGGCTCCACCAAAATGACAATAGGAAACAGGACATTCTGGAGATGAGGGAACTTATAGCAGAACTTCAGGAAGAGCTCAGGAACCATAGACATCGTCTGAGGATTCTAGAACATCAGGTAAAGATTCCTCGTCTTTGCATACTACTTATTTTGTGTGCAAACAGTGACACCTGCAGGTCATAGGTCAGAACTGCATGACTGCAATGAAAAAACGTTTATAGGATTATTCCTAATTATTGCTCAAAATGTGAAAATCTACTGGTAAATATAGGGCAGGGGTTTGGGGGCTTCATGATTAGTATGACTTCTCAGTCATATCTCAGTACCGCATACCTTCCAACATTTGAACCGCAAATTGCAAGCTCGACACATATTCCAAACATCAAATCTACAGAAGCCCTGCCTTTTTTCAGTCCAAACCATACAGATCATGTAATACAATATGGAAAACATATATACTTTACTTGCCACAAACTGTAATCAGGACCCCAGTTAATAAGCTAGCAGAGAACCACCTATGCATAACAGTGCCAGCTGTGGGTAATGCTGTTATCTGTCGTGATTTATGGTTAAAGTGTCAATCATTTTGCTGACTACCTGCAACCGCCACTAGAGGGAGCTCAAAGGCTTACTGAATACGTCATGTTGTCTCCACAGCCTGAAGTAGGGAGCTACAACTCCTCCCTGGGGCACAGAGTGCAGAGCCTGGAGATATGGGCCGGTGAGAGCAGCACTCTGCAGCGCCTACAGGCCACCTTTATCTATGACATCCAAGCTCAGGTCCGTAACATCTCCCTGATGCTGGAAGGAGCCATCAGGAACTCAACATGTCCTATAGCTGATGTACTGGGAGCTCAGAGATCACCACAAGCAGCAGGTAAAAGGGAGGACATGGGGCAAGGTGCCAGCGGGGGGGAAATACTGCACTATCGATCTATCTATCGATCTATCGATCTATCTATCTGCCTGAGACATAATTGCATGCTGAATTTAGCAACAATCCGACATTTCTATCTGGGGGCGGTAATTTTTGTCAATTAGTGCATGTACCTATCAATCAATCTAATATCTATCTATCTATTATCTATTTATCTATCTATCTAAACAAAAAATATATATATATACAGTACAGACCAAAAGTTTGGACACACCTTCTCATTCAAAGAGTTTTCTTTATTTTCATGACTATGAAGGCATCAAAACTATGAATTAACACATGTGGAATTATATACATAACAAACAAGTGTGAAACAACTGAAAATATGTCTTATTCTAGGTTCTTTAAAGTAGCCACCTTTTGCTTTGATTACTGCTTTGCACACTCTTGGCATTCTCTTGATGAGCTTCAAGAGGTAGTCCCCTGAAATGGTCTTCCAACAGTCTTGAAGGAGTTCCCAGAGATGCTTAGCACTTGTTGGCCCTTTTGCCTTCACTCTGCGGTCCAGCTCACCCCAAACCATCTAGATTGGGTTAAGGTCCGGTGACTGTGGAGGCCAGGTCATCTGGCGCAGCACCCCATTACTCTCCTTCATGGTCAAATAGCCCTTACTTTCAAAGTTTTCCCAATTTTTTGGCTGACTGACTGACCTTCATTTCTTAAAGTAATGATGGCCACTCGTTTTTCTTTACTTAGCTGCTTTTTTCTTGCCATAATACAAATTCTAACAGTCTATTCAGTAGGACTATCAGCTGTGTATCCACCTGACTTCTCCTCAACGCAACTGATGGTCCCAACCCCATTTATAAGGCAAGAAATCCCACTTATTAAACCTGACCGGGCACACCTGTGAAGTGAAAACCATTTCAGGTGACTACCTCTTGAAGCTCATCAAGAGAATGCCAAGAGTGTGCAAAGCAGTAATCAAAGCAAAAGGTGGCTACTTTGAAGAACCTAGAATATGACATATTTTCAGTCGTTTCACACTTGTTTGTTATGTATATAATTCCACATGTGTTAACCATTTGCCGCAACTGTAACGCCGAAAGGCGTCATCGCGGCGGCTCCCCCAGGCTACGCTAACGCCGATTGGCGTCATCTCGCGTGAGCCGAGATTTCCTGTGAACGCGCGCTCACAGGAACGGAACGTAAGAGAGTGGATCTCCAGCCTGCCAGCGGCGATCGTTCGCTGACAGGCTGGAGATGTGATTTTTTTAACCCCTAACAGGTATATTAGACGCTATTTTGATAACAGCGTCTAATATACCTGCTACCTGGTCCTCTGGTGGTCCCCTTTGTTTGGATCGACCACCAGAGGACACAGGTAGCTCAGTAATATGTTGCACCAAGCACCACTACACTACACCACCCCCCCTGTCACTTATTAACCCCTTATTCACCCTTGATCACCCCTGATCACCCCATATAGACTCCCTGATCACCCCCCTGTCATTGATTACCCCCCTGTCATTGATCACCCCCCTGTAAAGCTCCATTCAGATGTCCGCATGATTTTTACGGATCCACTGATAGATGGATCGGATCCGCAAAACGCATACGGACGTCTGAATGGAGCCTTACAGGGGCGTGATCAATGACTGTGGTGATCACCCCATATAGACTCCCTGATCACCCCCCTGTCATTGATTACCCCCGTCATTGATCACCCCCCTGTAAAGCTCCATTCAGATGTCCGCATGATTTTTACGGATCCACTGCTAGATGGATCGGATCCGCAAAACGCATACGGACGTCTGAATGGAGCCTTACAGGGGCGTGATCAATAACTGTGGTGATCCCCCTATATAGACTCCCTGATCACCCCCCTGTCATTGATCACCCCCCTGTAAAGCTCCATTCAAATGTCCGCATGATTTTTACGGATCCACTGATAGATGGATCGGATCCGCAAAACGCATATGGACGTCTGAATGGAGCCTTACAGGGGCGTGATCAATGACTGTGGTGATCACCCCATATAGACTCCCTGATCACCCCCCTGTCATTGATTACCCCCTTGTCATTGATCACCCCCCTGTAAAGCTCCATTCAGACGTCCGCATGATTTTTACGGATCCACTGATAGATGGATCGGATCCGCAAAACACATACAGGCGTCTCCCTGGAGCCTTCCAGGGGGGGTGATCACCCCATATAGACTCCCTGATCACCCCCCTGTCATTGATCACCCCCCCTGTCAGGCTGCATTCAGATGTCCGTATGATTTTTACGGATCCACGGATCGGATCCGCAAAACACATACGGACATCTGAATGGAGCCTTATAGGGGGGTGATCAATAACAGGGGGGTGATCACCCCATATAGACTCCCTGATCACCCCCCTGTCATTGATCACCCCCCTGTCATTGATCACCCCCCTGTCATTGATCACCCCTCTGTAAGGCTCCATTCAGACATTCTTTTGGCCCAAGTTAGCGGAAATTTTTTTTTTTCTTACAAAGTCTCATATTCCACTAACTTGTGTCAAAAAATAAAATCTCACATGAACTCACCATACCCCTCACGGAATCCAAATGCGTAAAAATTTTTAGACATTTATATTCCAGACTTCTTCTCACGCTTTAGGGCCCCTAGAATGCCAGGGCAGTATAAATACCCCACATGTGACCCCATTTCGGAAAGAAGACACCCCCAGGTATTCCGTGAGGGGCATATTGAGTCCATGAAAGATTGAAATTTTTGTCCCAAGTTAGCGGAAAGGGAGACTTTGTGAGAAAAAAATAAATAAAATCAATTTGTGCTAACTTGTGCCAAAAAAAAAAAAAATTCTATGAACTCTCCATGCCCCTCATTGAATACCTTGGGGTGTCTTCTTTCCAAAATGGGGTCACATGTGGGGTATTTATACTGCCCTGGCATTTTAGGGGCCCTAAAGCGTGAGAAGAAGTCTGGGATCCAAATGTCTAAAAATGCCCTCATAAAGGAATGTGGGCCCCTTTGCGCATCTAGGCTGCAAAAAAGTGTCACACATCTGGTATCGCCGTACTCAGGAGAAGTTGGGCAATGTGTTTTGGGGTGTCATTTTACATATACCCATGCTGGGTGAGATAAATATCTTGGTCAAATGCCAACTTTGTATAAAAAAATGGGAAAAGTTGTCTTTTGCCAAGATATTTCTCTCACCCAGCATGAATATATGTAAAAAGACATCCTAAAACACATTGCCCAACTTCTCCTGAATACGGCGATACCACATGTGTGACACTTTTTTGCAGCCTAGGTGGGCAAAGGGGCCCACATTCCAAAGAGCACCTTTAGGATTTCACAGGTCATTTACCTACTTACCACACATTAGGGCCCCTGGAAAATGCCAGGGCAGTATAATTACCCCACAAGTGACCCCATTTTGGAAAGAAGACACCCCAAGGTATTCCGTGAGGGGCATGGCGAGTTCCTAGAATTTTATATTTTTTGTCACAAGTTAGCGGAAAATGATGATTTATTTTTTATTTATTTTTTCCGTACAAAGTCTCATATTCCACTAACTTGTGACAAAAAATAAAAACTTCCATGAACTCACTATGCCCATCACGAAATACCTTGGGGTGTCTTCTTTCCAAAATGCTGTCACTTGTGGGGTAGTTATACTGCCCTGGCATTTTAGGGGCCGAATGCGTGAGAAGTGGTTTGAAATCAAAATCTGTAAAAAATGGCCGGTGAAATCCGAAAGGTGCTCTTTGGAATGTGGGCCCCTTTGCGCACCTAGGCTGCAAAAAAGTGTCACACATGTGGTATCTCCGTACTCAGGAGAAGTTGGGCAATGTGTTTTGGGGTGTCATTTTACATATACCCATGCTGGGTGAGAGAAATATCTTGGCAAAAGACAACTTTTCCCATTTTTTTTATACAAAGTTGGCATTTGACCAAGATATTTATCTCACCCAGCATGGGTATATGTAAAATGACACCCCAAAACACATTCCCCAACTTCTCCTGAGTACGGCGATACCACATGTGTGGCACTTTTTTGCAGCCTAGGTGGGCAAAGGGGCCCACATTCCAAAAAGCACCTTTCGGATTTCACAGGTCATTTACCTACTTACCACACATTAGGGCCCCTGTAAAATGCCAGGGCAGTATAACTACCCCACAAGTGACCCCATTTTGGAAAGAAGACACCCCAAGGTATTCCGTGAGGGGCATGGCGAGTTCCTAGAATTCTATATTTTTTGTCACAAGTTAGCGGAAAATGATGATTTTTTTTTTTTTCCTTACAAAGTCTCATATTCCACTAACTTGTGACAAAAAATAAAAACTTCCATGAACTCACTATGCCCATCACGAAATACCTGGGGGTGTCTTCTTTCCAAAATGGGGTCACTTGTGGGGTAGTTATACTGCCCTGGCATTCTAGGGGCCCAAATGTGTGGTAAGGAGTTTGAAATCAAAATGTGTAAAAAATGACCGGGGAAATCCGAAAGGTGCTCTTTGGAATATGGGCCCCTTTGCCCACCTAGGCGGCAAAAAAGTGTCACACATTTGGTATCTCCGTACTCAAGAGAAGTTGGGGAATGTGTTTTGGGGTGTCATTTTACATATACCCATGCTGGGTGAGAGAAATATCTTGGCAAAAGACAACTTTTCCCATTTTTTTATACAAAGTTGGCATTTGACCAAGATATTTCTCTCACCCAGCATGGGTATATGTAAAATGACACCCCAAAACACATTCCCCACCTTCTCCTGAGTACGGAGATACCAGATGTGTGACACTTTTTTGCAGCCTAGGTGGGCAAAGGGGCCCATATTCCAAAGAGCACCTTTCGGATTTCACCGGCCATTTTTTACACATTTTGATTTCAAACTACTTACCACACATTTGGGCCCCTAGAATGCCAGGGCAGTATAACTACCCCACAAGTGACCCCATTTTGGAAAGAAGACACCCCAAGGTATTCGCTGATGGGAATAGTGAGTTCATAGAAGTTTTTATTTTTTGTCACAGGTTAGTGGAATATGAGACTTTGTAAGAAAAAAAAATCAAAAAAAAAAATCATCATTTTCCACTAACTTGTGACAAAAAATAAAAAGTTCTATGAACTCACTATGCCCATCAGCGAATACCTTAGGGTGTCTACTTTCCGAAATAAGGTCATTTGTGGGGTGTTTCTACTGTCTGGCCATTGTAGAACCTCAGGAAACATGACAGGTGCTCAGAAAGTCAGAGCTGCTTCAAAAAGCGGAAATTCACATTTTTGGACCATAGTTTGTAAACGCTATAACTTTTACCCAAACCATTTTTTTTTACCCAAACCATTTTTTTTAATCAAAGACATGTAGAACTATAAATTTAGAGCAAAATTTCTATATGGATCTCGTTTTTTTTCCAAAATTTTACAACTGAAAGTGAAAAATGTCATTTTTTTGCAAAAAAATCGTTAAATTTCGATTAATAACAAAAAAAGTAAAAATGTCAGCAGCAATGAAATACCACCAAATGAAAGCTCTATTAGTGAGAAGAAAAGGAGGTAAAATTCATTTGGGTGGTAAGTTGCATGACTGAGCAATAAACGGCTAAAATTGTGGAGTGACGATTTGTAAAAAAGGGCCTGGTCTTTAGGGGGGTATAAACCTGTGGTCCTTAAGTGGTTAATTCATAGTTTTGATGCCTTCATAGTCATGAAAATAAAGAAAACTCTTTGAATGAGAAGGTTTGTCCAAACTTTTGGTCTGTACTGTATATATAGCAAAACAAAAAAAATCTTAATTTTGTTTTAAAAACTGGAGTGCTGCCTTCTCTTTTCTCAAGATATCTATCTATTATCTATCTATCTATCTATCTATCTATCTATCTATCTATCTATTATCTATTATCTATTATCTATTATCTATCTATCTATCTATCTATCTATCTATCTATCTATTATCTATCTATCTATCTATCTATCTATCTATCTATTATCTATCTATTATCTATCTATCTATTATCTATCTATTATCTATCTATTATCTATTATCTATCTATCTATTATCTATCTATTATCTATCTATTATCTATCTATCTATCTATCTATCTATCTATCTATCTATCTATCGTATATCTAGATTTGGAAAGTGGGGATGCAGCACTCTGTCGTGTTCGGGTGCAAATCAGGCTGGTATGGACCAGCACCACGGTCCAATTCAGTAGCAATGAAAAAAAGGCCAGCAGCACACCAAGGGTTTCAAAAGAAAAACGTGCGGTTTATTCACCCAGTATCAGTAGCAGCGACGTTTCAACCGCTTGTTGCGGTCTTTCTCAAGCTATGTGCACATGTGTTACAATCATACAATATAAAGGTGTGTCAATCAATATTACAATCAAATTAATTTATGCATACAAGTAACAAAGTTCATAGTGACAGCAGTTTAAACTTGTGAGCAAATCTCGTAGGTAGTGTCATAAAAGTTCACAGATACAGTACATTTATAAAGTGCTGTGATAACATACATAATGTGTCCTAAACATACATAAAGTACTGTAATTACTTATAATTCAGTGCAGGTGTATCCCGTTAGTGGCATAAACATAAAAACTCACAATCAGCTGATAAGCTGCACATATGCGGCATCGCGGTCCCGGCGGCGTCCCCATTCAGTCTCTGTGCATGCGCGGGAACACCAAATCCTGCGATCCCTCGGACGCAGAGAGACTGACTGAAAACCACATCCAAGATGGCTCGGCCTGTTCATTCCCCAGTGTGCGCATGTCAATGCAGAAGCGTCGGCCTCCCACCAGTAATCATGTGATCAATGTCACATGACCAAGCAACGGCAGATAAACAAAATAGGTTTAGGTAATTTAATACTAAAACGTGGGTCTGGATCGCATAGATCCCGGAATTCCCACAAATATGCATGGCATGCACATGTGGAGATCCAGGGTCCGGCGTCCTATCAACCCTGTGGTCTTGTTCTGAAGCCACCCATGCGTGCACAAAATAGGGAAGGCTGGTGTCCCACAGCGGGGACCAACCGTATCTACGGTCAAATCACCGCCGGGATAGGGAGACGGTGACGTCGCAGCGAGCCTTCACTGCGAACCGTCCCCAGTGTGTCACCTCACCATCCACCTAGTACACTGAGTGGCCAGTGTCAGACCTGGATATAACTCAAATAGCATCAACTAATTCCTATTAGGGTATTAAAAATATATACTGTCATGGATCACACTCCACAACTGGAACAGAACACCGGCCGGGCCATCTCGCCTACATGTAGTACAGTAAAATCGTGGGTAGCCGGCAGGACCCAAGATGCTCTTCTCCCTGTGCAGGATGTCAGTCATGATCGTGATAGACAGATAAATCTAAAAGCAAAGAATATTTTTTTTAGAATTTTTATAAAAAAAACTATTCCACTTGATCATTTTGTACACATGTGTCACTCAACCCAAAGTAGGGAATACGGACAAATCGGTACCCGGTGAGAGACACCACTAATCCACTCTGAAATCAACATTCAACCCTTTTGGTCCCAAGGTTTTCAAGGTGAAAATCCAGAATAGCTCTCAGCACATTTTGAGGAGAGCTTGCTTGTCTATTTCCCCCCCCCCCCCCCCCCCCCCCCGCCTTCCCAATTATATCTGTTCCAGTATACGGAACCTCAGATCTTTTTGTGTGTGTCCTGCCTTTGGACACCGGCAAATCCATTTTCTCTTTTCTAATGGAGTATCGGTGTTGGTTTAACCGTGTCTTCACGTCCCACGTGGTCTCACCAACATACCACCTCCCACAGGGACAGGTCAGCTGGTAGACCACGTAGGACGAGTCACACGTCAAGTACTGGGTAATTTTGATCATTTTGTTAGTAGCCGGATTGAAAAATGTATCCCCCTTCAACATAAGGTTACAATTTACACAATGGTAACACGGGTAGCAGCCAGTCCGCGTGGAGCCACATAGTGCTCTTACGCTGGTCTTAGCACTACCCACATCAGACCTCACCAGCCTGTCTCCCAAATTGCGTCCTCTTCGATAGGAAAATAGAGGTGGTGTACGGAATTCCTCAACCTGGGGGAAACTATTCCCTATCATCTTCCAATGTTTCCTGATGACAGCCGCGATTTGCGGACTGTCAGCGGAAAATTGGGAGACGAAGGGAATTCGTTTTTTTTTTGGAGAACCTTCCTTGGGGCTGGCTGTAGTGGAATTATTGTCCACTCGCGAGATACTTCCCCTGATCAATTTCTTTGGATACCCTCGAGTAGCAAATTTCTGGCCCATTTCATTAGGCCGTATATCTCTAGTCTGTTTATCCCTCACGATCCTCTGTACTCGGAGGAATTGACTAAAGGGCAATGATCGAATCATGGAGCGGGGATGATGGCTGTCATAGCGCAACAACGTGTTTTTATCAGTGATCTCCACAAATAGATCAGTCATCAATCCCCGTCCTATGATCCGGACCTCCGTGTCCAGAAACTGCAGTTTGTCAGTGGAATGGACCACAGTGAATTTTACTGTCGGATCGATTTCATTGAGAAATGCGTGGAACGCGAGGAGGCCCAACGTGTCGCCCGTCCACACCAAAAAGATATCGTCGATATAGCGCCACCACCCCAGAACATGTCTGAAGCGGTGGCTGCCATATACAAACGACTCCTCGAGGTGGGCCATGTAGATGTTGGCATAAGTGGGCGCCACGTTGGACCCCATCGCCGTCCCACGCATCTGCACATAAAAATTAGTTTTTGGTTAAAACAAATCTCAATAGTGTCAACATGAAAGTTTGGCAGGCTTCAGTGTAGTCCGAATCTTTTAAACATACTTCTACTGCCTGGAGGCCCAACTCATGGTCAATCGACGTGTATAAGCTACACACGTCGAATGATACCAGAGTCGCACCTGCAGGAATGTCAAGATTGTCTATTTTAGACAAAAAATCGCTTGTATCTCTGATGTAAGATTTCGAGGATATAGCATAATGACGCAACATTCTGTCAAGAAAGATAGCCACATTGCAAAATAGAGACCCCCTCCCGGACACAATAGGTCACCCGGGGGGGGGGGGGGGAATCCAATCTCTTATGGATTTTAGGCAAAGTATACAGAATAGGTGTACAGGGTTTACACAATAAAGGTAAGAGAAAAGTTTGTCATCAATGATATCAACCTCTCGGGCCTGATTCAGGATGTCTCGCAATTCCCTTAATAAACCAAATTTGGGGTCCTGTGCGACTCGCTTATACACCTGTGCATCGTTCAGTTGACCATAGATCTCCCGGATGTACTCACTGGTGTCCATGACCACAACCCCACCACCTTTATCGGCCGACTTGATGGTGAGGCTGTGGTCGGAGGCCAGAGAGTCCACCGCGGTGATCTCCTCGGATGTAATATTGCCATATTTCAGGCAATTGATGTCAGAATCATAGAAACATAGAATGTGTCGGCAGATAAGAACCATTTGTCCCATCTAGTCTGCCCAATATACTGAATACTATGGATAGCCCCTGGCCCTATCTTTTATGAAGGATGGCCTTGTGCCTATCCCATGCATGCTTAAACTCCTTCACTGTATTTGCAGCTACCACTTCTGCAGGAAGGCTATTCCATGCATCCACTACTCTCTCAGTAAAGTAATACTTCCTGATATTACTTTTAAACCTTTGCCCGTCTAATTTATAACTATGTCCTCTTGTAGCAGTTTTTCTTCTTTTAAATATTCCCTCCTCTTTTACCTTGTTGATTCCCTTTATGTATTTAGCAGTTTCTATCATATCCCTTCTGTCTCGTCTTTCTTCCAAGCTATACATGTTAAGGTCCTTTAACCTTTCCTGGTAAGTTTTATCCTGCAATCCGTGTACCAGTTTAGTAGCTCTTCTCTGAACGATAGAAATGATGTTTTAACGTGTCAATATCTCTACTGGGTGATCTACTACAGGACTGAAATTACTCTTAATATACAACCCTGTATTACACAAAGACAATTCTGGTGGTCTATCCCCATCACCTCTAGGAGCTTGACACTGTGTAGAAAACCAAATCTTAAGCTTAATAGTAAATCCAACTCCATGCTAAACCAGTCCATCTTGGACACTGGGCAAAACGACAGCCCCTTATCCAACACGGACTGCGGCGCATTATTTAATATAAGGGAAGAGATATTTACCACTGTGTCCTCTTTTTGTTTAATGCTTTCTGGCGTTGGGGGTCTGTGGTTTTTGGTTCTGTCCACACCATTATATTGTATGATTGTAACACATGTGCACATAGCTTGAGAAAGACCGCAACAAGCGGTTGAAACGTCGCTGCTACTGATACTGGGTGAATAAACCGCACGTTTTTCTTTGAAACCCTTGGTGTGCTGCTGGCCTTTTTTTCATTTCTATCGTATATCTATCGTATATCTATCTAATCCATGTACCTATCCATTAGCAGCTTTGAAACACACAAAGTCCTGTCCCTCCGACTGTTCCAGCCTGTACTACAATGGGATCCGCAGCTCCGGCAGCTATACTGTACTGCCATCTAGTGGTAGAAGTCCAGTAGACGTGTTCTGTGACATGGAGACGCAAGGTGTGTGACTGAGTGCTCCCCTTTAAATGTCACATTTCAAGCCCAATCTTTTATTTCCCTGCAGTTTTTTCAGGTTCCTCTAGGAATGAAATGTATTGTAATTAAGAGTGGACGTTACTTATGTAGTTACAGTTACATTGTTGTCAAATCTGTCCAGTCAATTAAAATCTTCACATTATTGTATTTATTATATGCAATATTTTAGTTAAAGGGGTTCTCCCATGACTAATGTGAAAAATGAGAATCAGACATCATATAGTACATGACAACCTCTTTCTAACAAAGCCAGAACCAGCCCAGTACCTCACATGGATCCAGAGATCTCCACGTTCATTGCTCTGCTAGATTTATATCAAGCTGAAAGCTCAGGGGAGTGTATTTTCTGCTGCAGCTCAGGGGGTGTGTCCATAATCTACCTATCACAGCTCAGGAAGCAGTTAAAGGATGAAACTGAGCATGTGCGACCATCTCAGTGAGCAGGTCAAAGAAATGAGATAGAACAAACAGCAGGTGGCGCTATACAGATACATTTTATTGAATAACTCAGTGGCTATGATAATATTTTAATTACATGCAATTACAAAAGTGTTCAGATCCAGGCGCTGGTTTCAAAATTGCAGAATATTTTTCACGGGACAACCCCTTCCCAACCAGCACCGTAATAGTACAGCGCAGAGGGATGTGACTTGCTGCCCAGCGCCATACTATTACGGCAGGCTGATTGGGCGGGTGCAGGAGTTGCGCCCGCCCGATCAGCGGCAGGGGTCCGGCAGTCACTGATAGCCGGACCCCTGCTGTATGCGCCGGCATCGGTGAATGCACCAATGCCGGCACATTAACCCTTGATGTGCCGCGTTCAGCGCTGATCGTGGCACGTGCAATGTGTGGAGGGAGGGAGATAGCTTCCATCGGGTCCCCGCGCTGTTGTGACAGGGACCCGATGGCAGGGAAGGCAGCGCGATGCCTTCCTTAGGCATCATGGCTGCCTTCCGTGACAGCCTGTGAGATCCAGCCCCCTGGATCTCACAGGCAGGAAGCTGCACATTTTTTACACTGGTAATACACTTACAGCCAATGCATTACAATACAGAAGTATTATAATGCGTTGTAAAGGGGATCAGACCCCCAAAAGTTGAAGTCCCAGAAAAGTGAAAAAAAAAAAAGTGAAAAAAAAGTGAAAAAAATAAAGTTTTACAAAAAATTAAGTTTCAAAAAAAAAAAAAAGCATCCTTTCCCCAAAATAATGTAAAAAATAATTGTAAAAATTAGGAAAAAAAAGAAAAGTATTGCCGTGTCCGTTTCAACCTAACGGTCACATGACCAAACCCCTCAGGTGAACACCGTCAAAAAAATTAAATATCTTACATCACTAAAAGTGCAACACCAAGCAATCAAAAAGGCGTATGCCCCCCAAAATGGTACCAATCTAACTGTCACTTCATCCCGCAAAAAATGAGCACCAAAAAATAAAAAAACTATGGCTCTCAGACCATGGAGACACTAAAACATGATTTTTTTGTTTCAAAAATGCTTTTATTGTGTTAAATGTAAAAAAATTAAAATAAATGACATATTAGGTATCGCCATGTCCGTAACATCCGGCTCTATAAAAATACCACATGACCTAACCCTTCAGTTGAACACCATAAAAACAATAAAATAAAAACAGTGTAAAATAAGCCATTTTTTGTCACCTTACAACCACAAAAAGTGTAATAGCAAGCGATCAAAAAGACATATGCACCCTAAAATAATGCCAATCAAACCGTCATCTCATCCCACAAAAATGATGCCTTACGTATTACAATTGCCCAAAAAATAAAAAATAAACAATGGCTCTCAGAACTATGGAGACACTAAAACATGATTTTTTTTTTGTTTAAAAAATTATATTATTGTGTAAAACAAATAAATAAATAAAAAGTAGACATATTCGGTATTGCCACATCCATAACGACCTGCTCTATAAAAATATCACATGATCTAACCACTCAGATGACACGGTAAGAAAAAAATGAAAAATAAAACGGTGTCAAAAAACCATTTTTTTGTCACCTTACATCACAAAAAGTGCAATAGCAAGCGATCAAAATTTATACGCACCCCAAAATAGTGCCAATGAAACCGTCATCTCATCCCACAAAAAATGAGAACCTACCTAAGACAATCGCCCACAAAATAAAAAACTATGGCTCTCAGAATATGGAGACACTAAAACATGATTTTTTTTGTTCCAAAAATGCTGTTATTGCATCCTCTATCTCTTGAAGACATAAGTCCATCTCCAAACGTTCTTTTTGACTATCTGTAAGCACTGGAAGGGAAATAGAATCCAAATATGAGTCAATCTTTTCCTCTGAGAGAACACTCTCTGATTTATATAATTAAGGAAAATTGTTTATAAATATTTTTATTATTCCCTCATGATCTTCAATAATGGTCCCATCCGAGGCACGAAATACTACGAATCTCTTTCTTTAGGTCCTGGCTAGCTATTACCCAAGCCAGCATCTTCCCGGGACGTCCTGCCTCAGAAAAATATTTTTGTCCTCTAAAGAATAACCTCTGTTGAGTTTTATCCAGAAGAAAGTCAGAGAAAGCCTGACTTGTCTTCGGCATAATCTCTCCACCTTCCTCTGTTTTTAACTTAGCGTATCCAGCCATTCCAGCCGCAGCTGCTTCCTCTAGTTCTTTCTCCTTCTTTGCATAACGTTTTGTCAAATTAGCAATTGTACTGATAAAAATCCCTCTCATAACCGCTTTAAATGCACCCCAAACATATTGAGATTTGGCTGAAGCAATATTTTTTTATCCCAAAAGGAAGTAATCTCATTTTCTATCTGGTTATGATTATCAATTATTAATAACCAGTGGGGGTTCAATCTAAATGGGGGTTTCAGTCTAGAATTATTCCTGACCATACATAGCTCTATTAAAAAGGGAACATGATCTGAAATAGATCTGGTCTCGTATTTCATATGTTTAATACAGTTTAAATATCCTTTATTTATCAAGGCCAGATCAATTCTAGACATAGAGCTTCCAGATTTACTAACACAGGAATAAGGTCTTTTTCCTTTGAATAGATATTCCCAAACATCCACGAGGCCCACCTCTTGGCAAAAAACCGAGCCAAGGGGGACCCCTGGGCCGGGGAATCACCCTTCCCTCCCATAGAGATCCTATCCACCTCTGGATTCATCACACAGTTAAAGTTCCCATTTACTATAACCAAACATTCAGGCCACTGATCCACAAACACCATCAAACAAGTCAATATTTGCATAGAGAAAGGAGGGGGGATATAAATAAAGGCCAAGATACATATCTTCCCATCAAGCCTACCATGGAGAAAGACATATCTCCCCTGTCTATCAACAGAGGATGCCAAACATAAAAAATGAATCTGTTTATGGATTAAAACTGTGACTCCTCTAGAGTAACTAGTATATGTAGAGTTGTAAACCTGTGTAGCCCACCTCCCCCCAAGTCGAAAAATCGTGTCCTGTGTGAAGTGGGTTTCTACCAAGCTAACAATAGCTGGTAAATGTCTCCGTATCAAATCTAAAACCGCCTGCCTTTTTATCTTCTCCCCAAGGCCCCGAACATTCCATGTTAGTATTCTAGTAATCATTAATTAATCTTAAAGCATCCAGCTAATAGACTCCTGAGGCTTCGCTCTGTTCCCCACCTCAAAAGAAGACGCATCATAACCCACCCTCCCCTCTGACCCCCCCCATCCTCCCCCTCCCCCTACCCACAAAACCCCAAATCCCCTTTGATCTGTGACTACAGGTAACAGACCTCTTAACTAGGACCATCCCTCCTTCACTCCCTCAACCGAACCTCCATCAATCAGAAAAAACAAGTTTTAGACATTATTCCTATCTAGCCAATCAGTGGCCATATCTGGAGTATCAAAAAAAAGCACAGATTTGTTAAACACAATCCTTAACTTGGCTGGATACAAAAAGGAGTACTTAATGTCCTTGCGCTGAAGGCGTTTCTTTCGAAAAATCGGGGAAAAAGAAGAGTTTACACCCATTATACAAAATCGGAGGGGAATCACGTGCTCGCCTCAGGATCATATCTCTATCGCAAGCGGCTAACATCTTGATAATTACAATCCTTGGCAACCTCCCCGGAATAGATTTACCACCAGGAATTCGATGGGCCCTTTCAATTAGAAACAATGATGAAAAAATGTTCCTTCCCAAAATTATCAAAAATTATGGATTGTATCGTTCCTGCTAGATTTTTATCATCAGGAGATTCTATTAAGCCAATAATTCGTACATTGCATCTTCTTGATCGATCTTCTAGATCCACCGTTTTTTTTTTCAGGTGGTTATAATCTGAGGATACAATTAAAGCCTGTTAAGGTAATTCCTCCCCTGGACTGGATGGACTCCCGTATGAGTTTTATCATAAATATAGGGAGGTTATTCTTCCCCATCTGTGGAGAACACTCTCTGATTCAATAAAGGAGGGAGCCCTTCCAGAAACAATGACAGAGGCCGTGATTATAGTCATAATAAAGAAGGGTAAAGACCCTAATGAGTTGGGTTCGTATAGACCTATTTCTCTTCTTAAAGAAAAGAGAAGTTTAGCAGCTCTCACCTGTCCTTCCTTTGGTTGTGAGCACGGATAACCCATGTCAGGTACGGGCAGCAATGCAAAAAAAGGTTGAAAGAAATCCAGCTCCACTTGGATAAAGGAATGTGCGTTTATTCAGCTTGCGGTTAAAAACTCATCCATGAATTACAAAATTAGCAGTCTTGTCTACGCGTTTCGGGCTACCAGAGACAATTCCAGCCCTTCTGTCATGAAGAAGGGCTGGAATTGTCTCTGGTAGCCCGAAACGCGTAGACAAGACTGCTAATTTTGTAATTCATGGATGAGTTTTTAACCGCAAGCTGAATAAACGCACATTCCTTTATCCAAGTGGAGCTGGATTTCTTTCAACCTTTTTTTGTATTTCTCTTCTTAATACAGATGTCAAACTCCTGTCTAAAATCTTAGCTATGAGGCTAGCTAGTGTCATGACATCAATTATACATCCAGACCAAAATGGTTTTATGCCTAATAAAGGTTCCCATTATAATCGACACCGTCTTTTTGCTAATTTACAAACATTTGGAGGGGCCTCACGATCTATTTTGTCTATAGATTACTCTAAGGCCTTTGATAGAGTTGAGTGGGGGTTTCTTTGGAGAGTGCTTCATAAGATGGGCTTCGTCCCTAGGTTTAGTAATATAATTAAACTTCTTTATAGATCTCCTACCGCAAGATTGAATATAAATGGTCATCTTACAAGAAGTTTTTGTATGACTAGAGACACTCGCCAGGGATGTCCACTTTCTCCTCTTTTATTTGACATCTACATTGACCCCTTGGCCGCTAGAGTTAGACAAGACCCTAGGATTCTAGGGTTTGGGGTATTAGGAATGGAAGACCGAATTTCTCTATATGCAGACGATATTTTATTTTATATTCAACAGACACAATCTACTTTAATGAATATCATCCAAACGCTAAATCATTTTGGAGAAGTTTCAGGTGTGGATGTAAACTGGGAAAAAACTACCCTCATGCCATTGGATAATATGACTGTGCCCTTAGATAAATCTGTACTCCCCAATGACGCCCCTTTGAACACTTTGAAAATTTGAGTCTTTTGAGTATTTAGGTATTACAATCTCTCCTAGGGTGGAAGATTTTATCCCGCTTAATTTGATTCCATTGATAAATAGGCTCAAAAATAACAACATGGCTTTGTTTATCTTTATCGAAGGCTGATAGAATATCTCTAGTTAGGATGGTGATTCTCCCCCAGTTACTTTATGTCTTTAGGAATTCTCCAGTTTGGATTGGGGATAGGTTTTTTAAGCTAATAGAAAGAATTATTAATGACTTACTTTGGGGGAGGAAACGTGTAAGACTTAAATTAGAGCATTGGTATAAGCCGTTGCAGAGGGGAGGAGATAATCTCTCTTGCTTCAAGGGCTATTTTTTAGCTGCACAGTTTTGTTTTTTCCGGGAGTGGAATGATAGCCCACTCTGTAAGTATTTAGTGAATAGATCTCCATATGATAATTTTTTTAAGTTATTGGAGTCTGATCAATTGACCGACTATCACCGCCAGTTCTGTGAGAAGGTCTGGCAGACGTTCTGCTCTACCTCTTGCATGACGTTCTTTGTTTTGGTTTCACTTTGTCATCTCCTCTCCTTCTCCCAGGTGTCACCTATTTAGACTAATTGTCCACCTTTATATTCCCTCCCATACTGCCTCACTTTGCGGTTTATACTACTTCCTGGATGAGGTGTTCACTGCTGGAGGCTGCTGCTGCTGTTTGCTAAGATAAGTCTTTTTCTTTATTTGTGTTTCCTTGCTGGCTTGATTCTAGGTGACCCTGACTCCATCCGTATTAAGTGCAGGGAGCCGGTGGTCGTGTTCCCTCACTAATATAGGGTCTTCAGGTGTCACACAGTCTTAGGTACGTGGGCATGCAATAGTCTACCATTCAGACCCTTGCATGGGCATAGCAGTCAGGGAGAGCTCTTAGGGTTTTATAGGGCTCACCCATATGCTCCTTAGTTCGGGATCAAGCCAGTCGGATGTTTATTTATAAGTTCCAGCTATCTGCAACATCATCCGTGACACCGACTCCGATAAGGAATTTAAATTCGCCAGTAATCTTTTTATGAATTCATGGTATTCTATTAGGCTTTGGTGTGGAGTGAAGGGTTCAATGGGATGTACTCCTTTGTGGTATAATAAGCACTTGCAAACTTTAGTTGAATTAGGTAGAGATAGAGATCCCTATTGGCAAAAAGGTAATATTTTGTATGTGACACAGGTAGTAGGTAATGGAGATATTGTTCCATTCACGGTATTATCACAAAGGGAAAAGTCACAGAAACTATTATGGTTTCGGTACTTACAGTTAAGATCGGCACTTTTAAGTATTAAAAAAAAAATTGACTTGAAATACACATTTCTATACAATTTTATGATTTGAGAGGGAACTTGGGGCAAAGGATGAAGATTTCCCAACTTTATAAAAATTTACTTATAGCACGATTTGCAGATACCTGTTCTTCTGGACAGAGGGCTTGGCAAAATGAATGTTCAATGATTTACTTGGATGATCAGGAGAAGGTAGTTCAGGATTTAAAATTGGTTTCACACAATTTTAATCACGTTGTGGTGCAGTTTAATATTTTACATAGTCTTTACGTTACACCTTTTTTGGCTTAAGAGATGTGGTATTAGGAGCGATTACAATTGCCATAGGTGTTACATATGTGTTACATATGTGATACATGTTCCTGATGCAGATTATTTGCATATGTTTTGGTTCTGTGTAGAGCTGAAACAATACTGGGGGGCTATTCAGAATTACATAGAGAGAAAACTGAATGTACGGATTCCTTTTACTGCTGAATGTTGGGTATTGGGTGATCTTGCCAAGGTGGGCTGTCAGCAATTAAAAAAAAATCTTTTGTTTAAGATAATGTTCCTGGCAGGACTCCTAATAGCACGCTCTTGGTTTGTGCGAGATGCTCCCAGTATGAATACATGGCAAAATTTGGTAAATACTAATAAGAGATATGAATATATTTTGTATAAGCAAAGAAATATTGAGATAAAATGGCTTAGTATCTGGGGAGATTAGATTCCTTCGCCATCCTTCTCCATCTCTCCTCGGTCTGGTTACGGAGGGGTGGTGGTGGAGGGAGGATGCATCATAGGAGAGGAGGGGGAGGGAGTGGGGGGGTATTTTTGCTGAAAAAAGATGTTAATATTTATATGTTTTATAAAACTGATTGTTAATATTGGAACTTTAATAAAGAAAGTTAAAAAAAAATATAAATAAATGCTGTTATTGTGAAAAACTTAAATTAAATTTAAAAAAGTATACATATTAGGTATCACCGCATCCGTAAGAACCTGTTGTATAAAATATCACATGACCTAACCCCTAAGGTAAACACCGTAAAAAAATAAAAATAAAGTGTGTCAAAAAAGCCATTTTTTGTCACCTTACATCACAAAAAGTGTAATACCAAGCGATCAAAAAGTCATATTCACCCTAAAATAGTACCAATCAAACCGTCATCTCATATCGAAAAAAAATGAGCCCCTACATAAGACTGAAATCCCGCGCCTGCGCCGTTCACTTCTGTATTCGGCGCAGGCGCAGTGAGTGAATGATGCGCTCCTGGTGCCGGATTCCTCACTGCGCCTGCGCCGACTACGTCACAGTGAGGAATCCGGCATCAGGAGAGCGGCCTTCACTCACTGCGCCGAAGACAGACATGAACGGCTACATAACAGTATTTTTGGTGGTGGAAGCCCTTTAAGCAGCATGTTGACGATTCCCAGGTAGGACATTTTTTTTTTCTGCAGTGCACTAGAAATATATTTGAAAACAGCTAAAATAGTTAATGATTGTACATATTAGGAAGAATTCACATCTCCATTTTCTGTTCTTCGGGTCCCTGTGGGGGCACTGAAGGGTAAATGAAAACTTGCTTCCAGGTTCACCCCCTCAAAGAACACAACTGAGATTCCCACCGATGGGTCAGAATTTTGTTTATCGTTAGGGAACCTTCTAACAGGGAGAAATTGAGGACACCCTGCCAATGCTGCCAGTGAGAGATGAGCGAAATTCTTGAAATTTATCTTGTGTCCGATTCGTCAATTTTTTTAAAAAATTTCATTTGTGGCCAAATCGATTTTATCCAAATGAAAAGTACTCTAATTGGCCTGAAATTGGTATGACACTCTGAGATAACTCAGATTTTTTATACCTTTTTAAACTTTTTAGTTGAATTTTTGCTCTTTCTATCCCCCCTCCCTAAGTTCTTGAATGCGATGACAGCAATAGTAAATGATGTCTAAATGACACTGACATACATAGCTATGGGTAAATGCATTTAATGGTGTTAACAAACAGCGTGTTGAAAAAAGCTCCAAAATTGGAGGCAGATGGTGTTTAAACACACACAGTGTTATAGGATACAAAACAGCAGCTTGTCTGGGGACCAAACGTCCAAAAATTATACCTCAATGGAGGCAGATTCCTGTACACATAATGTCATAAGAAATAGGGGCTTGTTCTGCACAAGCATCCAAAAAGTATGCCATAATGAGGGCAGAATGCCTGCCTGTATTTATACACATACAAGTGATAATTGTCAGAAGAAAAAGAGGCTTGTTCTGAACGTTCCCCCCCATCACTACAGAAATACAGCGTCCCATACCTGTTACATCCAGTGACGTCTCCTTTGATGTAGATGTTCTCTGTCCTCGTCTTCTCCTTTCAGACCAGACCACCATTTTGTCGCCATTTTCCATCTCTGCAGTTTGACAACAAAAAAAAAAATCTTAGTTTACTACTTTTCCATCATCCTCCCATCTTCTGGACAAATCATCCTACTACCCCCAATACTGTGCCACTGTGCTCCCCAATACTATACTGTGCAGACACAGATAATACTAGTACCACACAGAGCCCCCCATATAAAATACCCCTTCTTTGTGGCCTCAGTAGAAGCCCCCATAGGGCCCCATAATAATGTGCCAGTATCAAGTGCCTCTCTTCCACCCATGTGCCAGTAACAAGTGACTCTTCATGCCCCCCATGTTCCAGTAACAAGTGCCAAACCCCCCCATGTGCCAGTATCAAGTGCCAAACCCCCCATGTGCCAGTATCAAGTGCCAAACCCCCATGTGCCAGTATCAAGTGCCAACCCCCCCATGTGCCAGTATCAAGTGCCAACCCCCCCATGTGCCAGTATCAAGTGCCAATCCCCCCCATGTTCCAGTATCAAGTGCCAAACCCCACCATGTGCCAATATCAAGTGCCAACCCCCCATGTGCCAGTATCAAGTGCCAAACCCCCCATGTGCCAGTATCAAGTGCCAAACCCCCCCATGTGCCAGGATCAAGTGCCAAACCCCCCCATATGCCAGAATCAAGTGACAAACCAAACCATATGCCAGTATCAAGCGCCTCTCCCTCCCCTGCCCCACAGCACAGCCATTTGTATCGCTGTCCTGAGGATGGCGATACAGATGACTATGGAGATGAACGCTTCCACAATGGAAGCGTTCATCTCCCTGTGACCTGTCGTTACTTGTGGGCCGGCGCCCGGTGGTGGGCTTGGGGGCCCCTAATGATTCGGGGGCCCGGGGGCAAGTGCCCCCCTTGCCTATATGGAACCGCCAGCCCTGGGCAAGACTATGTTCTCCTCACGGGCATCTATGCCCCTTTTGATGCAACCCATTATCTTATTGGCCTTGGCAGCAGCTACCTGACACTGGTTTCTAAAGCTTAGTTTGCTTTTCACTAAAATTCCTAGATCCTTTTCCATGTCAGTGTTACCGAGTGTTTTACCATTTAGTATGTACGGGTGACTTGCATTATTCCTTCCCATGTGCATAACCTTACATTTGTCAGTGTTAAACCTCATCTGCCACTTATCTGCCCAAGCCTCCAATCTATCCAGATCCATCTGTAGCAGTATTATGTCCTCTTCCATGTTAATTACTTTACACAGTTTAGTGTCATCTGATCATTAATAAATATATTGTAGAGAATAGGGCCCAATACTGACCCTTGAGGTACTCCGCTAGTGACAGTGACCCAATCTGAGTGTGTACCGTTAATAACCACCCTCTGTTTTCTATCACTCAGCCAGTTACTTACCCACATACAGACATTTTCCCCCAGTCCCAGCCTTCTCATTTTATATACTAACCTTTCATGCGGTACAGTGTCAAATGCGTTGGAGAAGTCCAGATATACGACATCCATTTATTCGCCGCTGTCAAGTCTAGAACTTACCTCCTCATAGAAACTGATTAAATTAGTTTGACATGACCGATTCCTCATGAAGCCATGCTGATATGGCGTTATTTGCTTATTTTCATTGAGGTACTCTAAGATAGCATCTCTTAGAAAACCTTCAAACAGATTACCCACGACAGATGTTAAACTTACCAGCCTATAGTTTCCCAGCTCTGTTTTTAGACCCTTTTTTAATATTGGCACCACATTTGTGCCAATCCTGTGGGACATTCCCTGTCAGTATAGAGTCCTTAAATGTCCGAAATAAGGGTCTTGCTATAACATTACTTAATTCTCTTGGTATACGGGGGTGTATGCCATCTGGTCCCGGAGATTTGTCTATTTTAATCTTTTTAAGACTCCGCTGTACTTCTTCTTGGGTCAGACAGGGCACTTTTAATGGGGAATTAACTTTTACATTCTGCTCACTAGCCTGTCTATCATTGTAATGTCCCTGATTGGTTGATTAGGCTGTCTGTCAGCCTCTAAGCCAATCAGGACAATCTCTCCCCCCTCCCAGTGTCTTGTGATCTTTCACCTTCATCCTCCCTTCTATTGTTCCACCCAATGTCTACAGGAAAATAGCCCTGAGTGCTGTTTATGCGCAATTCATCCAAAGTGAATCGCCAAATCTTTGGATTCGCTTGGCAGATGAATTTATGGTAAATTTGTAACAAATACAATTTGTTTAGAATGGATTCTCTCATCTCTATTTCCAGTGACCCCTGTTGACCCCTCCCCCACATTAACATATATCGTCTTCATGATTTTCTTGCTCTTTTTCTGTAAGGCGGGGGGTGGACAGTGATTCAGAGACGTCGGGATGGATCAATCAGTTTCAACCGCACCTGGAAAGAATACAAAGAAGGATTTGGTGACCTGAAGGGTGAATTCTGGCTAGGAAATGACCATATCCACAAAATCACCAGCAGGGGGGGATACTCACTGAGGATTGACATGGAGGACTGGGACAGGGAGCACAAGTATGTCCACTACCTGGAGTTCAGGTAAGTTATAGTACAGGAACCATCCATAGTATTAGATTTTTATTTGTGTCCCTAGTAGATAGATATTACATAGATAGATAATGAGATAGATATTAGATAGATAGATAGACAAAATTGTTGGTACCCTTCCATTAAAGAAAGAAAAACTGACAATGGTCACTAAAATAACTTGAAATTTACTGAAAATAAACTAATGAAAATCAGACATTGCTTTTGAATTGTGGTTCAACAGAATAATTTTATAAAACAAACTGAAACTGGCCTGGGCAAACATGATGTTACCCATAACTTAATATTTTGTTGCACAACTTTTTGAGGCAATCTGTAACTCTCAATGAAACTTCTGCACCAGTCCCCAGGTATTTTGACCACTCCTCATGAGCAGACTGCTCCAGCCGTCTCAGGTGTGAAGGGTGCCTGCTACAAAATGCATGTTTCAGCAACTTCCACAGATGTTCAATAGGATTTACATCAGGGCTCCTAAGGGCCACTTCAGAATAGTCCAATGCTTTGCTCTTAGTCCATTCTTGGATGTTTTTAGCTCTGCGTTTCGGGGCAGAAGTGGCCATCCTACCTTGGAGTTCACCTCTAATTTCTTTGGAAGTTGTTCTGGGCTCTTTGGTCGCCATTCATATTATCTGTCTCTTCAATTTGTCATAAATTTTCCTCTTTCTTATTAATACACACAGGCAGATTGCTGCTATACCTTGTGTCTTGTACTAATCACAGATATATAGGCTGTTTTGATTACATTTAACAATCCCCAAAAAAGTTTAAATTCCAACCGTGTCCAAACTGAAAATACATATACGGACCAGTGAGGCTTGACACTCAATTTCTCATTAATACACACAGGTAGATTGCTGCTATACCTTTTGTCTTTTAGTAATCACGCGTCGTATATAAGCTGGCTAATTAAATTGAACAACCAAAAAATTTCAGGGAATTCAGGGAATGGACGATTGAGGCTTGATGCTTAATTTCACAATAACACTCACAGGTAGATTGCTGCATTACCCTGTGTATTGCTGCAGTAATCACGTATATATGCTGGTTCATTCGATTAAACAATCCCTAAAAAATTTAATTGCATCCGGATGGAAATGGAATTCACGGGAACAGACGATTGCTGCTATACCTTGCGTCTTGTAGTAATCATATATACAGTACAGACCAAAAGTTTGGACACACCTTCTCATTCAAAGAGTTTTCTTTATTTTCATGACTATGAAAATTGTAGATTCACACTGAAGGCATCAAAACTGTGAATTAACACATGTGGAATTATATACATAACAAACAAGTGTGAAACAACTGAAAATATGTCATATTCTAGGTTCTTCAAAGTAGCCACCTTTTGCTTTGATTACTGCTTTGCACACTCTTGGCATTCTCTTGATGAGCTTCAAGAGGTAGTCCCCTGAAATGGTTTTCACTTCACAGGTGTGCCCTGTCAGGTTTAATAAGTGGGATTTCTTGCCTTATAAATGGGGTTGGGACCATCAGTTGCGTTGAGGAGAAGTCAGGTGGATACACAGCTGATAGTCCTACTGAATAGACTGTTAGAATTTGTATTATGGCAAGAAAAAAGCAGCTAAGTAAAGAAAAACAAGTGGCCATCATTACTTTAAGAAATTAAGGTCAGGTAGTCAGTCGAAAAATTGGGAAAACTTTGAAAGTAAGGGCTATTTGACCATGAAGGAGAGTGATGGGGTGCTGCGCCAGATGACCTGGCCTCCACAGTCACCGGACCTGAACCCAATTGAGATGGTTTGGGGTGAGCTGGACCGCAGATTGAAGGCAAAAGGGCCAACAAGTGCTAAGCATCTCTGGGAACTCCTTCAAGACTGTTGGAAGACCATTTCAGGGGACTACCTCTTGAAGCTCATCAAGAGAATGCCAAGAGTGTGCAAAGCAGTAATCAAAGCAAAAGGTGGCTACTTTGAAGAACCTAGAATATGACATATTTTCAGTTGTTTCACACTTGTTTGTTATGTATATAATTCCACATGTGTTAATTTGTAGTTTTGATGCCTTCAGTGTGAATCTACAATTTTCATAGTCATGAAAATAAAGAAAACTCTTTGAATGAGAAGGTGTGTCCAAACTTTTGGTCTGTACTGTATATATACACACAGTATATATCAGGGCAGGCTCCCCCCACTTCCTCTCAGGATCATGTGAGAACCCTTTGTCACGGGTAGAGTAACGGGAATCAAGATAGAGCGGAGGTGCACCCCCTGAGCTGCCACCCGGTCCCCTGTCCCTGCCTACTTGCACCACCCGCCCTAAGTGACGGAGCGCAACTGGGCGACAGTACCTAACCTACTAAGTGCAAGCAGAGAGAAAGAGACAGCAGGGAAGAGGACAGCCACTGAGAAGTTACAATAAGCGGACAAGAGGTAGAACAAAAACGGAAGGCAAGGCGGGTCAACTAGCCGAGGTCAGTCCAGGAGGTCACGTCAGAACAAGGGAAGAGGCAAAGACAAATCCATAAACAAGCCGAGGTCAAAATCCGAGAGGTAGCGTCAAGGTACAGGGAGCAGGCAGAAGAGGTGTCAAGAGGCGGATCGAGGTTCAATTCCAGAGGTAGCTTAATAACAATAAAGTACACAGCCTATAGGACGAAAATCACAGGCAACCTGTAGCCAGCAGGCCGCCTGTATTTATAGTGGGGAGTGAGGGTCATGTGACGTGGCCAGCGTCACATGACCGACAGACAAACAAGTCGAGCACCGAGTGATCAGCTCGGCGCTCAAGGCAGACCTAGGAGCAGGGAGCCTCCCAGCTAGCAAGGCCGCCCTGGGAACGAGGCCAAACACAGATCCTCGCTCCCGAAGCTAAGCAGCAGGTCTGTGGCTGATGGGAGACCGAGTGCGCCTTCGGCGCCCCGTTACACCCTTCTTGCTTTTTTCCCACCAACATGTGCACCAAAATGGCGCTACGTGACATTTTAGTGGATTTGTCCAAAACGAACCCGCAAAGATTTGGGTTTGTCTACTGTCCGAAAAATAGTAAAGTTTAAACCGAACTGCTTCGCTCATATTTACTCCTGAGGTAACTCTCTACTTAGCTTTCTTTGGTCCATGTTCAGTGTGGTACCCACCATGATACCAAATAGCACAGTAACTACTTTTAACGCTTTATATAGGCAGACTGACTGATTACACGTTTGAAGACCCCTGTGATGCTAATTACAGGACATTCCTTATTTACACATGTCCCTATGGTCAAATTATTTTCAATCTTTTCTAGGGGTACCATCATTTTTGTCCAGGCCAGTTCCATTAGATTGTTTTTCGAAATTATTCTGTTGAACCACAGTTCAAAAGCAATGTCTGATTTTCATAAAAATTTTATTTGTCATTATTTTTGTCACTTTTAAGTTATTTCAGTGACCATTGTGGGTTTTTCTTTCTTTAATGGAAGGGTAAAACAACCAATATCAAGATACCAGTAATTCAATATGTGTGTCACTAGACCATAGTACACCAAAATTATTACTTCACACATATAAGTTCATTCTTTATTATTTAAAAAGAGAAAAAGTCAATACATATTGTAATAAATTACATACAGTGGTAGCAGTGCGGGGGGTATATATATGGCTGTATGGCTTGGTGGAGGGATACGCTCCCTGAAGAAGCGAGGCGAAACGCGCGTCGGGTTGGCATCCTCTCTCCCCTTGTGCTCCTGGTCAGTATTTGGTTTTCCTTATGCTCATTCTGCACCACCAATGATCCTGTTTTAGGACATGGGCGGGGATGCTATTCATTGCAAGGTCCTCTTTTTTGCATTTGCGAGTATATCCTGCTGGAAACTCCATGCAATAGTCTATGGGAATTGCACTGGTAGCATATGAGCAGATCATTTGCCATAGCATAGGGTTAGCATATGTATGAGGTATTCAAACTTACATGTGTATTACACAGTAATTAGATTTAGACCCTGGTGCATACTCCATGTAATGCTGATGGTATAAAGCCAATTGTAGGAGTTTTTGTGGGGAGGGTGGATTTTTACTTGTTGCAGCATTGTCCTGCACTGCAACAACTGTATGTAATTTATTACAATATGTATTGACTTTTTCTCTTTTTAAATAATAAAGAATGAACTTATATTATATGTGTGGAGTAATAATTTTGGTGTACTTTAATGGAAGGGTACCAAAATTTTTTGCACACGTGTGTAGATAAAAGCATATTTTTTCAGAACTTACCGTACTTCTCTTGTAGCATAGAGGATGAATCCAACTACTACCGGCTCCACATTTCTGGGCCTAGTGGGACAGCTGAGGACTCATTTGCTTGGTACCACAATAAAAGAAGTTTCAGTGCTCCAGGCTTTGGAAATCTATGTGCGGACATTTCTCATGGGGGTTGGTGGTACTATCAGTGTTTCTACTCCAACCTCAACGGTGTCTACTATGCGGTAAGTGGCCACTCATGGATCTATCATGACTATTAAGAGGTCTTTGGCCTTGTGGTTACACCAGGTTCATTCTACAAATAAGATGGGCAAAAACTGGGTGTAATCCAGGACTGTACGGTCAACCAGTGCCCTGCTGGTCCTCTCCATGGACACCACATAAGCTATACTGACCCTGAATTTTCTTAGACATTGACTAACTCTGCGGCGTGCCTGCTTCAAAAACTGTCTATGCTACAACTATGGTCCCACTTGGGCCTTTTGGTGCTAGGCTCCTCTTCCTATCTTTCTCACTGGACGTTTTAAGGTACCAATTCACAAATGGACAATGTCCACAGTGAGATTGGGAAGTCTCAACCAATCAGAGACAGCTACAGAGTGACTCAACATGCCTGGGGACTGATTTTGGTTGGAGCTGTGTACTACTTTACCTCCCATGTGGTGATACTGCAGGGAAATTGAACATCTGTTGCCAGGATTTTGTACTGATCCACTTTTGAGATACCATGGTCTCAAGGTAGCAACATATGGGTTAAACCCAATATTGGCCACCATGACCATTCCCACAAGGGTTATTACTTTGCATTTTATAATCCTGCATGGGGTTATCCCAAAATGTTTTCTATATTGATCTAACTTTAAAGGGGTTCTCCACAAGTAAAAAGGTTCTTTGACATTAAGCAGATCACAAAGTGTCCTCTGGCTGTGACTCTCAGCAATCAGCCATGTGGAAACTGGGCCCACTCATATCAATGGATCATGTCCTTCAGGGTGAGGGTCTTACAACCATAAAGGTTAATTCCACCAAAAGAAAAAAAATAATCCACCATCATAACAAACCTTTAAGAAGTTCAAGGAGCTGAGATATTTGGAGACGTCTTGTGTAACCCTCACTCTGTAGAGCTCCTCACGGGTTGACTGTGGTCACTGTAGACTGTATTGTCCCAACAAACCGTTTCTTGACCCTGCAATGCCAAACATCTCCAATGACCTTCCATAAACCATGTTCCACAGGTAGAAATAGGGAACCACCAACAAAACATCTCTAGCAAAGTCATTTACGCATGATATTGTTTTTATTTATTTTGTACAAAATTTACATTTTTGTCCCTCCTTAGGGTGGAAAATATGTCAAAGGTCGTGAGACTATGGGACCAGATGGCATTGTGTGGTACAGCTGGAAGAACACGGACTACTACTCACTAAAAAAAGTCTCCATGATGATCCGGCCTAGAGTGTTCCGCCTCCAAACGTCCCCGTAATTGTCTACATGTCCCTTTCAATTCTACTTTGAGAGTTGTACAATTTTTATGTTTTAGATTTGTTTTTGGAATTTGATTGTGTTCACTTTTGTGTTGTAAACTTCTTGGTGGGCCTTTTAGTGTGTTGTACATAATGGTGTCTACCCTAACCCTGCTTCACCCCGAAAATAATAAATGCAGCCCTTCTTGTACAGGGCAGTAAATGTCCTTCAAGCATTGCCGTGAGAAGTAGAAGTTAATTCTTGAATGGAAGTAGTGTTGACTAAGGTCCCTTCACCCTCTGGTCAATGGGGTATTAGTAACACTTCTGTCTATGGTAAGTCCATGATTAGTGTTGCATTATAAGAGCTGTCCAGTGTACATCCATAATATCTCCTTGTCGTGTCCTTTGTTAGGACTGATTCTTTTAAACCAAAATCTATAGTACTTCTTCATATTCTGGTGTTCTGCAAAATAAATGTAAAGGATGTAATGGTTCTAAAAGTATCTGTTTGACATCTATATAATATATATATATATATATATATACACAGCATCCCTGCATATTGGTTGGTAGCTTGTTTTCGTAAGTAGAGATGGCCTTGCGGTTTGCCCGGCGGTTGTTTCGCGGCAAACTTTGCTTGTTCGTGATTCGCAGAACATGCGAACATATAGTGATATTCGCACCCGCCATATTCTTTTACATTGTAAAGAACTTTGACCCATGACACATCCATCAGGTGGTAAAGGACAGCCAATTGAGATGTTTCAGCACATGGACACCCCCCACCCGCTAAAAAAAAAAAACGAGCTGGCAGACATTTTACATTCTGTGTTTTGCCAGTGTAGGGAGAGGTTGCTGTGTGGAGCAGGGACAGACTGTTAGGGACACCAAACGCTAGCTAATAGGGCCACAAAAGTCCTTTTAAGGACTGGTATAGATGTGCTATCGATAGGTGTGACATACTGAGGGGTGTGATATACTTATAATATACTTTCTAACATAGAGAGTATATAGTGCAATTGTATTGTGCAGCAGTTGTGTGCGGATCTGCTGCGATACCGCATTGGCCTGAGCTAAGCTATTTATACACTGTGACACTGTGTAGTGTAGAAACTAGTGTAGTGCACCCTGACTAGGCCTGTGTAGAGGATCCTACATGTGAAATCACATTGTGACATGGGAGAATATGACATGAGATGAAATACAGCATACAGGAATAATACAAGACATTAAAACACAATAAAAACAAGTTTGCGGTGCCCACGGCCTCGTAGTGGGACACTGCACACTTACATGGCCGACCTCACCACACAGATTGCACTTCACCACAGTGCAGGCACTGGCCAGATGACAGGCCTTGCCGCATCTGAAGCACTCTCTGGGCTAACTAGGGTAGAAGCAGACACCTTTCTCTCTCCCAATGTAGAAGGAATGGGTAAATGTCATGTTATATTGTTCTGCTGGTTCAATTTGACAGGACCTTCCACCCTACTGTCTGCTGGTTCAGTTTGACAGGACCTTCCACCCTACTGTCTGCTGGTTCAGTTTGACAGGACCTTCCACCCTACTGTCTGCTGGTTCAGTTTGACAGGACCTTCCACCCTACTGTCTGCTGGTTCAGTTTGACAGGACCTTCCACCCTACTGTCCAGATACCATCATCGTCACTGTTCTTAGTCAGGTCGGACATAAGGTCATAGTGTCTCTGGAGCCACACCACAATATCCTGGGGAGGAACGGCTTCATTCCAGAATATGATGTTGACTGTGACAGTGTCTGGTTTGGAGATTGGAATAAAAATAAATTTACTCCAACCTTCTGTGTCCCTAAACCTGGGAAAATTAGCCCAGAACCTATCCAGATTAGACATGAGCTTAAAGCTAACATCATAACCATGTCTATCTTGAAGGTTTATCACTGCCAAGATGTCTTCTGGCATGAAACCCATCTGGCGACACAGAAGTTCTTGGACCACAAACCTCCTATCGGGGAGGTCTTCTTTGGCACCTTGGTGTTTGAACCTCACCACATTCCTTCTTTTAAAGGCCTGGCCTATATAGCCTGCACTGGAGGAGAAGAATGGAGTGCTGCGGCAACAGGCATTTCTGGGGGGTCCTGACGGGTCTCATGGGCCTGATATACAGGGGGGGGGGCGTCTGCTCTAGAGGGATCTGTACTACCTTGTGTGGTTGTAGGTAAAGAGGGAAATCCCGCACATTACTCTGCACAGCTTCTCCCACCCTGTCCACCTCTATATCACCATCAGACAATTCCCACAGTTTCATAGAACCTGCTGGGACTTGTGAGGAATCACCTTCAAGCGACAGTCTGTTTGGACCAAATGGGTCACTTTATGTGGTAATAATTTTGGAATGCTTTTACTTATCCAAGCCGTTCTGAGACTGTTTTTTCGTGACACATCGTACTTTATGTTAGTGGTGAATTTGAGTTGATATGTTTTACCTTTATGTATAAACAAACCCCAAATTTTCTGAAAATTTGAAAACATAAAAAAAAAATCAAAATTCGAATTTCTTTGCTTTTAAGACGGATAGTGATACTTCATAAAATAGATATGACTTTACATTCACCATATGTCTACTTTATGCTGGCATCATTGTGTAAATGTCATTTTATTTTATTAATGGAGCCCCATTTTTCATAGCCAAGACGGATCCGTCTTGAACACCATTGAAAGTCAATGGAGGACGGATCCGTTTTTCTATTGTGCCAGATTGTGTCATAGAAAACGGATCCGTCCCCATTGACTTACATTGTGTGTCAGAATGGATCCGTTTGGCTCAGTTTTGTCAGACGGACACCAAAACGCTGCAGGCGGCCTCCAAAGCGGAATGGAGATGGAACGGAGGCAAACTGATGCATTCTGACCGGATCCTTTTCCATTCAGAATGCATTAGGGCAAAACTGATCAGTTTTGGACCGCTTGTGAGAGCCCTGAACGGATCTCACAAACGGAAAGCCAAAACGCTAGTGTGAAAGCAGCCTTACATAGCAGCTCTCTGTTGACGTACCTCCTATCGGGCAGCTCTTCCTTGGCACCTCTATGCCTGAACCTGACCATGTTCCTCCTCTTAAAAGCCTGGCTGGAATAATTGGTGTTTGATGTAAATGATATCCTGCCGTCCTTGTGGGCCCTGTGTAGACTGCTGGCCTCCTGTACTAGGCGGTTCTGGTACTGTTGGTGCAAATAAAGGGGGGAACTCCTGTGAATTAGACTGTACTGCCCCCTCCCCACGTCAGTGTCACCAGCATTCACAGAGGGAACCATAGACTGGCCTGATTCCCCAGATTATAACAGATCCCACACAGACTACTGAGAGAGTAGTGGATGCATGGAATAGCCTTCCTGCAGAAGTGGTAGCTGCAAATACAGTGAAGGGGTTTAAGCATGCATGGGATAGGCATAAGGCCATCCTTCATATAAGATAGGGCCGGGGGCTATCCATAGTATTCAGTATATTGGGCAGACTAGATGGGCCAAATGGTTCTTATCTGCCGACACATTCTATGTTTCTATGTTTCTAGACTGTACTGCCCCCTCCCCACGTCAGTGTCACCAGCATTCACAGAGGAAACCACACACTGGTCCGATTCATCAGATGATCCCAGATTTCACACAGACTGTGGTGCACTCTCCCCTGACACAGCATTATCACATAAAGCATCAGTGGTATTATTACACAGAGTACCAGCAATATCATCAGACACATTAATATAACCACAGTGCTCAGCATTACAGTCCTGCAGATTGGGGACTGGCTCCTAAGTTTTTTCTAGTGGCTGTGTAACATCCCAGAGTTATGTTACGAAACACTTTTACCCCGCTACAACCTGTTAAGTGTATCTGCATTGTCATCCTGTGTAATTTAACATCACATCCTCACTAATGTGCATTGAAAGCCTTGTAAATGTAAATTGCTGTAATTTCCATGTACACCAGCAGGTGGCAGCAATGTGTCAGCAGGGCCTTAGTACCAGTTTAGCATATCTAAACTGGAATAGTACATTCCAGTTGAGCTCCCCCCTCTTTGAGCAGAGTGGGCTCGCCCACATCCTTCCTCATGGGTGGGGAAGGAAGTTACAGTTAGTGTGCCAGCCACCCCTGCTAGGGGAAGGCTGTGCTGGTAGGAGCTCCCAGTTCTAGGGATCCCAGACCAGGATCTCGTCTCGGCTGAGACCAAAGATCATCATTCCCAGCCTGAGCCTTTAGCCTCAGCTGGTGGAAAGCAAGAAGCCACCTCCAGAACTCCAGGAAGAACCATACCCTGTGAGCACAAGTGTGAGTACCGTCCAGAGACCAGGGGAAGCTAAATTCCTCCTCAGCTAGTCAGTCCCCATACAGCAGAAGATAGTGCAGAAGATAGTAATTCCTGCCATATTCTCCAGGCATATGATAGAAGCAGAAGACAGATTCCTGCCACATATTGCCAATACCTGCTGGGATCAAAGACTATTACTGTACCTTATATGGATTACTGCTGCACCAGAGTAAAGACAAGTTTGAATTATATCCCAAGTCTGGATCTCATTCATTACTACCAAGTTCCTCAATTACTCCTACTAGCAACACTCAATTTATTGCAAGTGAGCCAGGATCCAGGAGTCCAGCCGTACCCAGGTAGGAGACACCGTTGACACTACACAGAGACACTATCCCCACTACTATACAGAGACATTACACCACTCTGGCATTCCTAACCTGGTACGTGAGTTGTAACACCTTAAAGGGCCCTGTGACTGTACCCTGCGCACGCTGCAATTGGCGTCACAAACAAAAACTATTAACTATTACCTACACCTGACCCAGTCATTGCATATTATAGCGTCAGAGTGCATACCCCAATCCGGCTTACTGGAGCTGCACCATGAAACCTTCCTGCTTTCCCACCTTTGGTCTCCTTCACAGTTTTTGCAACTTTTTTGTTGCTGCTCCCAGATCTTGTACGGTCCAATTGTATCAGGACATTTTGCTTCAGGTTTAGGGTTGCCACCCGTACGGGATTGACCCAGACAGTCTGGGTTTGTAATCCTGTGCCCGGGTACAAGCCTTTCTCAGACCCGGACACAGGATTCATTTCAAACTGCAGTGCAGACTGTCTGACTTGCTCGCTCACGATCCTGACAGCTGGCGGTGAGTGAGCGGCGGCGAGCTGTGAGCGGCCGGCACTCCGGGACCGCTCGAACCTGAAGAGGACGAGGCCGCCGGTCAGGGTGGATTGGAAGGAAGCCGGAGAGCTGGGGGCTGCGGGTTGTCAGGAGCAGGAGCACGAAGACGCTGCTGAAGGAGAGCAGCAAACCCTCGCCCCACAGCATGGCGGCCGCGCCGGGACTGAGCTGCTCTCACTCCCAGATCAGGCCGGATAACAATGAGACGAGCCGCGGGCCGGCGCTCCTCCCGGCCCTTCTGCTGTGCTCCTTTCCTATCACCTCCCCTCTCCCCCGGTCTCCGTTACCGGGCCCAGGAAAGCTGTCGGACTCTCACACAACACTCTACAGTCAGTGTGCCGGCCCCGAGTGACGGTTCCCGGGGGATGAGGGCCACATTACTCTAACTGGGGGTCACTAATGGGGGCATTATTCTTAATGGGTGGCACTAATGGGGGCATTACTCTTACTGGGGGCATTATTCTTACTGGGGGGCACTAATAGGGGGCATTATTCATTCTGGGGCGCACTAATAGGGCATTGCTATTACTGAGGGGCACTCTAATGGGGGCATTGCTATTACTGAGGGGGCACTAATGGGGCATTACTATTACTGGGGGCGCTAATGGGGGCTTTAATAATCCTGGGGAGCCACAGTATGACAGCGACTTCACACCCCGTGTTAAGCCACACCCCCACAACCCCTTTCCTTGGGGTGTGGCTTAACTTGCCCGGTATTTTTTGTTGGGAATGGTGGCAACCCTATTCAGGTTTTGCTGTATGGTCTGTCTCTCCAGAGAAGTTCTTCTCTGTCTGCATGGGGAAGGTGAGGGCTGCACACCTGCAGGCTGCAATGGAGTCTGCTTCACCTCCTGCAAACTCTGCTGGCCTCTTGCTTCAGAATATTCCTGCACTGTGGTTTTTCCTTCAGGACGCTGCACATTCACACTAGTAGGTGGATTCATCATACTCTTACTTACTGCTGCTTCTTTCTTCTCTGCTGTTACTTTCTTCCCATCCTGGTTTCTTGCTGCACTGGGACTGCTGACACCATGACTGGGACTGCCGACAACATGACCGCTGACACTCTGCACATTCACCTTCTTTAGAAGAACTTTGGGATTTTCATCCACAGATTGAGAGGACGGGAATTGTTTCCCAGAATAGGCCTTGGAGCCTAAACTTTGCCTGGGTGCAGCGTACTCAAGTTGTGTGTAGAAATGTGTTCCTGGGTGTAGTAGTGCAATAAACACTAACCTGAGACGGCTGACTCTCTGCATAGGCAGGTGATGGTAGGAAAATGTTCGTGACGCCAGTGCCAATTAAACGGTGGCACGCCGTTTGCTGATAGCAGGAATAACTGAGGAACCACGTGATGTTAAAACAAAACTCCAACTTTAGTAGTTTCCATATAAAGACATTAACGGAAGCACAGTTCCTTTGCATACAGTTGATTTTTCAATACGGTCGATGCAGGCAATACAGATTAAGCAAGGTGACTTCAGAGTGTGCAACACAGGACTCAGGGCCGATCCTAGGGTCACAGGCGCCTGGGTGCAGAAATATTTCTGGCGCCCCCACATGGGCGTGGTTATCTTACTAACTCCTCCCCTTTACAATGTAGTGGTAATAGAGTCTCAAGGGTCTATAAAAGCAGCTACACTATTTTTACAAAGCATTGAAGCTCTATTAACACTACTATCAACATAAGGTCATCTAGAGAAACCGTAGGTTTTTATTTATTTTTTCTTTCTCTTTAGGTGTTAAAACATAACTTTAATTAGATTGCTCTAACACCTAAATGGGAAAAATAAGAATTTTAAAAACCTGCTTTTTCTAGTCTAGATGACCTTATGTTAATAGTTAATAGTAGTGTTAATAGAGTCTCAAAGGTCTGTAAAAATAGTGTAGCTGCTTTTATAGACCATTGAGACTCTATTACCACTACCATAAACATAAGGTCATCTAGAGAAACAGCAGGTTTTTAAAATAATTTGGGGGATCTGTGGATGACACATTGTTATGGGAGATCTGTGGATAACACACACTGTTATGGGGGACATTATACAGGGGTAATATAACTGAGGGGTATCAGGTAAATTATACAGGGGGTAATATAACTAAGGGGTATCAGGGTACACTATACAGGGGTAATATAAGTTATATTACCCCTGTATAATAATGTCCCCTGATACCCCTTAGTTAGGCCCCAGAATTCAGAACACGGTGTTACCTGAAGTCTGGGGCCGGATGCGGCAGTGTGGGTCAAATTCTATATACCCCTTACCCTACCGAGAAACAGATATGTGCATGGGTAATATTATTACAGGAGAATGCCGCACCATACCTGTTACATCCAGTGACGTCTCCTGTGATGTACACTTTTCTCAACGTCTTCATCCAGAGATAAGACCGCCATGACACCTTCTTTCAGCCGCTTCTCGTCTCTGCAGAGTTTCACAGATTATTTTTTAGGTTCCTCACTTTACTCTCATCCTCTCCTTCCTGGGGTCTCAACAACTCATCCTGCTGCCCCCCAATACTGTGCTAGAGCCAGACAGGTAGTCCCCCATTCCTCATAATATTATTCCCCCTGTATATTATAATGGCCCCCTCTTCATCATTAATGTAATGGCCCCCACTTTATTATTAATATAATGGCCCCTCTTTAATAACAAAGAGGGGGCCATTACATTAATAATAAAGAGGGGGCCATTACATTAATAATAAAGAGGGGGCCATTACATTAATAATAAAGAGGGGGCATTACATTAATAATAAAGAGGGGGACATTATATTAATAATAAATAGGGGGCCATTATATTAATAATAATGTATTGGCCCCCTCTTTGTTATTAATATAATGACCCCCTCTTTGTTATTAATATAATGGCCCCCTCTTTATTAATATAATGACCCCCTCTTTATTATTAATGTAATGACCCCTTCTTTATTAATAATATAATGTCCCCCTCGTTGTTAATATAATAGCCCCCTCTTTATTATTAATATAATGGTAGTCTCTCCAGTCTCCACTCTTATTAATACTATGATGTCCACTGACTGAGTACTGTCAGTGGTCCTCCTCTCGTGCCCCCAGTGCCTCTGCAATAAGGGTAGAACGTAGGGTACATAAAAAAAAAATAATAATTAATACTTACCTCTCTCTCCTTCACAGCTTGTGGCATCCTGGTACAGGCGGTCATCATGCCTCACTCACTGTGCCTTCCCGCGCCGCGTCATCTCGCGAGATCCGACGCAGGAGGTCACAGTGAGGTACGTGACTAAGTCCTGCGTCGCACCTCAATTGAAGCCGCTCCCCCGGCCCCTCCTCCTCACTTCGCCTGCCCAGCTGCCCTGCACAGTGCGCGTCACACAGGGCCTCTCCTCTCGGCCTCCGCTCCGCCCCCTGTAAATTGTATCTTAGTTATTCAGCTGCGGCTGCGTTCTCCTGGCTTGAGGGGGCCCTATGGGCCCCCCTGACTCAGGGGCCCGGTCGCAATTGCGACCGCTGCGACCCCTATAGCTACGCCACTGCGGGCATTATAAAATAAAATTAAAAAAAAGTCAAAAAAAAAAAAGTCCCGGTGGCTCGCTCGGCGCCTTTCGGGTGACAGCGCTGGGGTGCGGGGCACCCACTGCACCCCGTGTAGGATCGGCCCTGACAGGACTTGCAGTACAGGAGCTTGCACTCTATTCCTGACTGATCCTGGGACATAGAAAATCCTCTCCAAGGCCCAATACCTTAACTCTGGCGTATATCCTTGGTTCTCTCTTTATAAAGTACCTCCTCTGTTATCTTGAGTACCTCTTGCTTTCCTTGACATGCCTCTGTCTCGCCTTCAGCTTCCTCAGCCTCTTTACTTGAGGTATTCCTGTTTCGGCATATGGGAATTCAGGAGGGGAACCTTCTCCTTGAATCTGGAACCCGGTTACAGGGACTGCAATAGCCTCTCCTGGTCCACAGGCTTCAGGCCTGGACTTGTCTCTGACATAGTCTAAGCTCCAGCTTCAGACTACAGGCTGCAGCTTTAGACAGACACTTAGACTAGACTCACCTCCTTTCCCTGTCTGGGCCTTATATAAACTAGGGCTCCCTAGCTCCCTCTAGTGACTAAGAGCTGGAATGACACCCCTAGCAGGCCTGTACATGCAAGTTTCACAGTAACAGGGAAATACATAGCATTACATTACATGACATTTTATAAAGATGACATATACCAACTTCCCCATAATTAAGGAGGGACGACAGCACACCAAGTGACACTTTTGTAGTGACGGGCATTACAGTCCCCGTACACTACATACCCCACTGCTTTAAGCTGAGTACGCCCTCGTACTCCATCAGGGCTCGCCCAACTGGAATCTTTACCTGAAACAGAAAAAAGAGACATGCAGGCATACATACATGTAATTCATCTGCATTTACATTCATATCAGGTCCAATTGGCAAAGGTGAAGGGTGGTGACAAGGGGCGTCGTTCTCTTCTCCTCAGGATAGTGAATGGAACTGGGGCGCTGACCTGGCACAGCGTAACATTATAACCAGGATAGTCCATGACAATGAATAAGTCCATAATAGAACAGCAAAATAGATAAAACAGTATAAAAGTTCTTGGAGGCTCAAAGAACAAACATGAGTCCATACCCAGGTTATTTCTTATTAAATCACAGAGGCTCTCATGCGGTGGAGTCCATCTCTGGGCACATTTCCTTTAAAAGAGCAAAAATCTCAGAGGCTCAGGTTCTTTTGAGTCTGTCTCCGGGCACGGTTCTTTAGTATCAAGTTGCACAATATAAAACAAGTGCTGTAATACCCCTGATCAACCTGAAAAGGGGGTTAAGGGTAAAAGGTGCAACTCAGGAACAGGCACAACTTGGCGTGGGATAGCAAAAGCAGGCAGGAGGTCCTGGAAACAAACTTGGCTTTGTTGACTTTAATACTTCAGTGGTCAACACCCACCACTGAGCCGTGGATAAACTGGCAGCAGCAACAAACGACCAGGGAACATAGGACTCCTGTCCTGAAAGGGTTAACAGCATTTTTCGTTGGTGCAATAAATCAAAGGCCTAGCAGGCTGATTCACAGGGGTATGTCATCATTACCCGGCTCTGCTGGCAAGTACGGCCTGTAGTAGTCCTCTACAGGAGGATGTGCCCACATAACAGTGTTAGGGGGAAGCTGCAACATGAAGGGACCCCTAATAGGTATTGGCCCCATGGGCCTAGGGGTAAACCCTTGGGTGGACCGTACCGGTCCCGGCATGATAATTGTGGGATGAAGTGGAGTGGATACCGCCGCCGCAAGCGGTCCGGTGGGCTCTGTGTAGCAATTCACAGCAACAGGGGGTCTTCTTTGTGGCACTGGCGGAGCGGTGGCAGCAGAAGGTAGTCTACGGGTGGTGACAGGCACCCTTACCTCGTCCTTCTTCGGCGCGCGTCTGGATCCTGGCGGTCGCGATCTTGCGCAGCTCCCGCAACTTCTCCTCCAGCCGGACAATCTGCTCACCGATGCTCTCCGTGTCAGAGTCGCGGTCATCTGCTGGCGCCGCCGGCGCAGGTACTGTCACCGATGGCACGGACTCGGCCTCTGCAGGTTCTGGTGATGCATCGGGTCTCCGACCCCTCCGGATGTTCTCAAAGGTATTTCGAAGTCCCTTTAGATTTTCCATCTCTTGCATGGTCTTCTCCCGACGAGGCAGCTCGGGGGAAGGGTAAGGGCTCACCCATTTTTCCAACACGGTTGGCTGCCAGAAGACGTTAGGCCCAATGAAGGAGCTCCGCTCCTGGAAGGCGTGATGGGCCGGCTCTGGAGAGCGTTCCGGTTCCCGCTCGCAGCCAGAGTAGTCTTCTTCTTCTGCCTCCCAGTCCTCGGGTTCTCGCTTGGGACGGGTCACGGCAGTGGAATAAGGGCCTCTCAGGCTCTCGGCAGGGGTGAACTCCACTTCCTCTCCCTCGCGGAGGCTGTGCTGATAGGAAGGGAGGTAGTCTCTCTTGACAGATCTTCTGTTAACATATAGATCTCTGCCAGTCAGGTAATCTTGTATGAACCCGTAGCCACGGGTTTTGTCAAAGGACACCACCAGTCCCTTTCTCCTTTCCAGGCGGGGTTGGGTGTTGGTGTGTCTTTCATGGATTGTCTTGGTCAACTCTTCATAATAGATCTTGGTCTTTGTATTCCGCTTTATAGCGGCCTCCCTGATCTCTGCCATAAGTGACGACCACTTGAAAGAGGGTTGACGACCACTTGAAAGTGAACAGAGCGTTGCTGCAACGTCCGCACCTGAGATTTCAAAAATGAGCCATAGCAGGGCTCTGGTTCTTTCTCCCGTGGCGGGCAGGCGGGTTTCTCCGGTCCCGGAGAGTAGGCCGGTGGAGCCTCCTCTGGCTCTACACCAATAGCACTCATTTTTGAAATCTCAGGTGCGGACGTTGCAGCAACGCTCTGTTCACTTTCCAACATGCTCGATCCTTCTCTGGAGAGCGATAGCGTCGCGTCAATTAAATCAGCCAGCTCCTCCCATTGCACTGGGAGGCCGCCCCCCCAGGTATTCCAGTATATGGAAGGCGGTGTCCATGCTGGCAGACATGCAAATGTCCAGATAAGCAGTGGCGCCTGACCTTGAACTCCTTCCCGCTATTTCCTCAGAAAGGCGCCAATTTTTCCCGCCTTTTCGGGATGAAGATGACGCAGCAGTTATTTCAGTAGCCTCAGCGGCCATCTTTAGCAAGAAACGCTGTCTATTCACTGACAGCAAGCAGGATGATGAAAAGTCCACAAAACCACACTCCGATGTGGCGATTTCCTTCCTCTTGATAGCGCAACACTGCACAGCGCTTTTTGGAGGTTTTAGGGACACTTTTGGTATGATTTTCAGTTCACAAAGTCCACTTTAATAAAACAGGCAATTTGTCACTTTGGTCACAGGGCAACTGTATAAGGCACAAAGTTCACGCTTCTTGCACTATAAAGCGTGCGTATCCTGTTCGTGACGCCAAAAGAGAGGTGCAGCGTACTCAAGTTGTGTGTAGAAATGTGTTTCTGGGTGTAGTAGTGCAATAAACACTAACCTGAGACGGCTGACTCTCTGCATAGGCAGGTGATGGTAGGAAAATGTTCGTGACGCCAGTGCCAATTAAACGGTGGCACGCCGTTTGCTGATAGCAGGAATAACTGAGGAACCACGTGATGTTAAAACAAAACTCCAACTTTAGTAGTTTCCATATAAAGACATTAACGGAAGCACAGTTCCTTTGCATACAGTTGATTTTTCAATACGGTCGATGCAGGCAATACAGATTAAGCAAGGTGACTTCAGAGTGTGCAACACAGGACTTGCAGTACAGGAGCTTGCACTCTATTCCTGACTGATCCTGGGACATAGAAAATCTTCTCCAAGGCCCAATACCTTAACTCTGGCGTATATCCTTGGTTCTCTCTTTATAAAGTACCTCCTCTGTTATCTTGAGTACCTCTTGCTTTCCTTGACATGCCTCTGTCTCGCCCTCAGCTTCCTCAGCCTCTTTACTTGAGGTATTCCTGTTTCGGCATATGGGAATTCAGGAGGGGAACCTTCTCCTTGAATCTGGAACCCGGTTACAGGGACTGCAATACCCTCTCCTGGTCCACAGGCTTCAGGCCTGGACTTGTCTCTGACATAGTCTGATCTCTAACACAGACTAAATTTTCTTCTTCTCTCCCTGACTGGGCCTTATATAAACTATAGCTCCCTCTAGTGACTAAGAGCTGGAATGACACCCCTAGCAGGCCTGTACATGCAAGTTTCACAGTAACAGGGAAATACATAACATTACATTACATGACATTTTATAAAGATGACATATACCAACTTCCCCATAATTAAGGAGGGACGACAGCACACCAAGTGACACTTTTGTAGTGACGGGAATTACAGTCCCCGTACACTACATGGGGAGCATCCCTGCCCAGGGTTGCCCCTCCCTGGGCTTGCTCCAGACATGAGGAGAGCTACTGACACACAACCTCACAGCTAGGAGGCAATTTTTATTAGTAAAAACAAGCAAAAATACAATAATACATTTCAGAATCAGAATGAATTTAAAGTCTTTAAGGTCCAGAAAGCTTGACTCTCAAGGTTGACCAGAGACCGGAGGCCTCCGAGTAACGTCCGATGGATGCCGACAACATCTGCACCTCACGAGGCTCAGATATCACCACAGTAACATCATCTGAATAGGCAACTGACCAGCACCCCCTGAAAATCGCACTCCTGCAGTGACCTCAGGAACAGATCTAAGGCAAACACATACAGCAGTGAACTCAACGGGCAACCCTGTCTCACCCCTGCCTCTACTTCAAAAGTGTCCCCTTGCCAACCATTGATCTGCGGGAAGCTCTTCGCCTCAAAATATAAAGTTTTCAGCCATTCAATAAATTGTCCCGGAATACCGTACTTTGACAAACTGGCCCATAGATACTCATGGTCTACTCTGTCAAAGGCTTTATCCTAGACAAGACCAACAACATATCTCCCACACCTCAGAGCTTTACATCTCTCAAACATCTCCCTTATCGAGATGACTGAACCAAAAACGTTCCGCCCTTTTACAGTGCCGAACTGACAGCCTGCCAACAGTGCCCGGGACAAACTAACCTAGAGAACAGAATTTTTGCCAAAATCTTCCTGTCCACATTCAAGAGGGCATATCTATTTGATAGGACCATGACTCCTGCACCGTTACTGACTTTTTTCCTGGTGTTTTGGCCCAGGTTATGTTCTTCCTCAGACTTATGGGGATACTTATTTTTTTCTCCTTTTGTTCCTCTTGGCCTCTTCATATACAGAAGGTGATACAGAGGCGGCTGCCTGAGGCTGGTCCTGAGTGACAACCTCCATGGTGCCCTGAGTGTTCTCTGAAGGCTGAGGTTCGGGTGTTGTCTCACCTGACCCCTGTTGTACCTCTTGCCTTGTCAGTATGGTCCCTGACATCAAAGCCTCCTCCTCTATGGCATCTGCGGCCCCCACTAATTCCTCATCTGGAAGATCCCTGCATACGTTATGCCAGGCATCTGGGCAATCCTTATGTGAGTGGCCTATCTGTCCGCAGAGATTGCATCTAACGTTCTTACACGTGGCACTCAGATGGCCGAGCTCACCGCACAGGTTGCACTTGACCACTGTGCACACATTTGCCACATGACCGACCTTGACACATTTTTCCTAGGTTGCCCAGGATAGAAACAGATGCCTTTTTCTCTACCAATAAAGAAGGAGTTAGGGAGATGTAAGGTGATGTTATTGTGCTGGCGCAGCTTCACCAGCACCTTCCACTCTCCAGTCCAGACACCATCATCATCCCTGTTCTTGGTGAGGTCAGACACGAGGTCACAGTGCCTCCGGAGCCACATCACAATGTCCTGGGGAGGAACAGATTCATTCCAGAAGATGACATTGACAATAACTGTGTCTGGCTTGGAAATGGGAATGAAAATACACTTATTCCAGCCCTCTGTGTCCCTGAACCTGGCAAAGTTTGCCCAGAACCTATCCAGACTAGACATAAGCTTAAAGCTGACGTCATAGCCCTGCCTGTCTGGTAGGTTTATCACTGCCAGGATGTCCGCTGGAGCAAACCCCATCTGGTGGCACAGGAGTTCCCTCACCACAAACCTCCTATCTGGGAGGTCTTCTTTGGTGCCTCAGTGTTTAAACCTCACCACGTTCCTCCTCAACGCCTGGCCTGTATAGCCTGCACTGGAAGCGAAGGATGGAGCTCCGCGGCTCCAGGCGTTTCTGGGAGGATCCTGATGGGGGATCACTCCCCTGAGCATTGGGGTGCGTGTCTGCACTAGAGGGGACCGTCTCATCTGGTGTGGATCCTGACCCATGGATGCATTTCTACTGTCCTGCTGTTGCACTGTCTCTGCTGGGACTTGTGGTGCCACAGCTCCATGATCTTGCTCAGGGACAGCTGAAGGTGTTTGCGGCTGCTCTTGCTTCTGAAAAGAGAAACTTGCAGGCTTCAGTACTGGTTGTGTCACACGCCAAGGCTCATCTGGGGACTAGGGTTGCCACCCGTACGGGAATTACCCGGACAGTCTGGGTTTGTAATCCTGTGCCCAGGTACAAGCCTTTCTCAGACCCGGGCACAGCGATTAGCTGGGAGTGATGCGATGCTAGCCCAGGGCAGCACTGATCTCAGAAACGCCCACCCTCCCTCCCTTCTGTTCGGGTTTGGCTTTGGCTTTAAGAAAAGGTGGCAACCCTACTGGGGACATGGACCCTGATTGTGCTCTAGAGGAGCGGAATCCAGAGTCACAGTTCTGTCTCTGTTGTGAGAAACGTTCCTGGTTCCTGTAGGACTCGGCCAGGGGCCCCATCCTCTCCAGGACACATTCTATCTCCTTCACCACCTCCGCCAGCTCTATGCTCAGTGCAGCTTGGTATCGTATAAGGTGTTACCATCGGGGTGCACAGTTTTCAGGTTATATACACAGTCTATCTGCATCTGCAGCAGTTGTTTGTGGTGCTTTAACTCCCCCTTTCTCCTTACCAGTGCCGGGATCTCCTCCGCCATCTGCAGCTTCGGTGCTCGTATGGTCTCCTTCCCCTGCTGTCCTGGTCGGGGCAGGGTTCCAGGCTGCTTGGATTCACCGGTCTCCTGCAGATTTCCCTTTCCAGCTTTGCGGCTTGTACCTGCAGTTGCATCTGCTGAGGCTTGTTCAAACTTTGAAGACATGGGTTGTTTGGGAACTCTTTGAGGCATTGCTGCAGATCTTGTGCGGCCTTGGCAGGCCATGCTGGAGACCACAACTTGCTGTTTTAGGTTCTCTTGTAAAGTCTGTTTCTCCAGAGATGTCCTTCCCTGTCTGTGTGCAGGAGGGGGAGCTGCTCACCTGCTGCATGGCCTGTGCTCATCATCACCTCTGCACCTTGCTGGCTGGGCCTGGAAACTGCTGCAATCTTCACTGCACTCACCTTCTTGTCTTCTTCTTTCTTCAGAACAACAATGTTACTTCCATTCTCTTCCTTCTGCTGCTGACTGGGAAATGGGATTAGTATCCACTTTAGGAATAGTTTGGTAGTGTTCTCCCAGTGTAGGCCTGGAAGCCTGGGCCTAGCTGAGGGAAGTTCCCTGCCCAGGGTGACCCCTCTTTGGGCTATCTCCAGACATACACTAAAAGGGGCCCTGTGCCCTTGTTGCTTCACTGCAACTGGGGTCACGAAAACAAGTACTTTTTCCTCTTAAAGGGCCCTGGGGAGGCGCCCGCTGCACACATGGACTGCAAAACTGATAAGGTCATGTGCATGGGGCCTCAGTCTGATTTGTGATTTGCTAGTAATGACTTTTGCGACGAGTTTCTACAATGTAGAGACTTTACTGTAACCCTATATAGGGCAACAACACAATCACAGATATTCCAGTTTTTATTTCTGAGTGGACTTTTTCTAAGGGAGTTGTCCAGGATTTGCTACTGAGAATCTACTCTCAGGATAGGCTATCAGTATCTGACCGGTTGGTTGCGACACACCAGAACAACACCAACTGACTTTTTTTGGGTAGCTCCGGAGCTGGAACTACACAGTGGTGAACGGAGCTGGTTACTGTAGTAATGGGTGCAGTGGTAACCAGCTTCATCCACCACAAAATAGATGGATCTGGGTGGTTCCGGTTCCGACTTCTGGTGCTAGGGGCTACTCCGAAACAGCTGGTCGGTGGCCATATTGGTGCCATGTTTTGTCATCCAGGACAGAGGGGCTCTTTGTTTTTGATTTCCCCTTCAGACCTTTCCCATGATTTTTTGGGCAATTTCCGAGCCCATTGTTTGGCAAGAATGTACTTGCCCATAGAAGGTGCCTGTACTGCAAGCCCTACCTGGAAACATATATGATTAAAAGGCTACATTTACATGATAATGAAAAAAAAGCTATTAAAAACGGATACGCTGTCCCTATTTCATGGCCATTTTTCAACCATTTGTGCATCCATTTTCTGTCCGTCTGTCTTTTTTTAATGGTTGTTTTGCATTTGTTTTGCATAAATTTTTAACAGCCAAATTTTATTAGCTTTTTTTTTTTTTATCCCAAACCCTGCAGTACCCTCAGTATACATAATGTCCTCCATAGTGCTCCCTAAAGAATGACCGCCTTTGTGCCCCCCGAGTATAGAAATGGCTCCTTGGTGCTCCCAGTATAAGTAATGGTCCGCTTGTAAGTATATATAATTTACCCTCATTGTGCCTTTGCTGAGATCTCCCCCCCCCCCCTCCGCCACCCCCAACAATATATACTCACTGTAATAGATCCCCCTGTTTTAAAGATGGTTTTTAGCCAGGGCCTTGGATACCTAACAATGGACGCAGACATCTATATGTATCAGGGACATATGTGTACACACACTTCCAGACATTCAGTCTGCTCTATCCACAAGACTGACCTACTTAATTACAATACACAAGATAACACTCTTGGCCATTGTCTTAGTAAAGTCACAGTGTCTACTTGTAAGCTATGTGACCAAGCCCCTGTCTTGTGAGTGCATTACCTTTTACTGTATATTGATTGGTTACTGTAGTTTGTGTTCCTGCATAAAAGGCCGAGCTGTGGCAATCAATAAAGTTAGTTCTTCTTCATCCTCAATCTAGAGTCTTGTCTCTTATTGGGGGTAACAACTTTACAGCTTTTACACTAGCTCTTGTAAGAGCTTCTTCACTTAGATTACTACTGGATGCTGAGAAGACTCCTCAATGATCGGGAAAAGGACACCCTCCAGCGGTGGAAACCCCTCTACGCTCCGGGGTAACCTCTACACTCACCTCATCCAGTTGCACGCAATGATGTTGGTCTTGGTCAATGCGTCCCTATCTTGGTATCAGATTCCTTCTGGTTGGCTGCTCCCTGTTTAATTTTAGAGAACTCGTCAAGATTTGCACATATTCAGATTTGGACTGGTCCACCAGAGAAGTGAGGGATCCACCAGACAGCCCAGGCGTAACATAATAATGGGTCATAAAGGTCTAGTCGAAGACAAACCCATGTGAAGGTGAGCTTGGAGTTATAGCTTTCTTCTGGGAAGATTCAGGACTCAGACCTTATTGAATACATGTTCTGTGTGTCCATTAGTGGATGAACACATGTTCTGTATGGATGGAGGGTGGTCCTCAGAAGCTTCTTAGGTGGTGCAATAGACCCTAGCCTGACACTGCACTTATCAATTCATCTGTGTTTTCTCCATATAGTGTATTATACATGTATTCCTATAATATCATGTATCCCCTGGGTCCCATGTTTGAAGGGAGTGCTGGTCGAGCATGCTCACTACCTCTTGTTCACCTGTCTGTGGGACTGATGGAGATAGCAGGGTACAGTCGGGAATAGAGATAGCCAAGTCTGCATGCTTGAATGCTATTGGATTCATAAAGGGGCTCGGGAACCCCAATGTCATGATCTGTGGGGATCCCAGTGGTAGAACCCCCCCTCCCCGATCTACCAGTTATGCCATATCCAAGAGATAGGGCAGGGTTCAGCCACCTATGTCACTCCATCTGCTCTCAGCATGCTCCAATAACTGCTATGGGAGAGAAGAGCCAGGAAATACGCTCTCTGGGAGTTGTAATATCACAACAGCTGGAGCACAACAAGTTGCTCACCTCTGGGATATGGGACAATCTGATATCATTGGATTACCCCTTTTAAGAGCAGAAATAACATGCATTCAGTTCTCAGCCTCTAGATGTGATGGCGCCCACTACTGTTTAGGGCAATGTCAGTGTTGTCTATGAATCACTGGTATTTTCTGCAAGAATTCACTGTGCTTGAGGATCAGAATTTACTGACATTCACGGCTCATCATGATGTTTCCTGTTCCTGGGGTATTAAGGGGATGATGTCCAGGATTGAAAAAAATCTCCCAAAACAGTACCACCCTTGTCAATGGACTTTTACAGCTCCTCCCCCTTCAAGGGGCAAGTGAGAGATTTTCAGTAAGGAACCATGATTTTACAGTGCACTTCTCTTTCTGCCCACTAATGTACATACCCTTAGACCAGTGCCTATATTGGTCCATAGACTTTTTGGTAAACCTTCTTTTTCCTACCCAAAAAAACAGCTATGACTATGCATGGGCCAGCTCAGGCTTGATACCATAGATTGCAATGTGAATGTGAAGAACCTTAAAGGTTGTAGGTCACGTAGAGATCCCATTGTATGGTACAAGTAGCCACCTTGTAGGCCAAGGCTCAGGTCTATAGGCGCAGATGGTTGAGTAATGACACAGAGGCAGTAGGATAACCTGATATTAATGTATGTATTGATGACATAATGGTAGACATAGAAAATTAGTGCCAATAAACAGCCCTGTCTAAAGCAGACACGGAGATCGGTTGGTTCATCTGCGGTACGGTAGCCCGAAAACCACCGGCGCTTTCCCCATCACCTATCCATTCTGAATAAACGCATTGATGTGAAGTTAATGTCGAAGGCAGGGTTCATGGGTTTAACTCTTTAGGACTTGCGGATGAGATGGCCAACCCTTCCCGTTACATCATCCCAACGCCCTCCCTAAGCTGTCTTAGAAAAGGTTGGCTTTGCCGGTCATCTCTTGACATTCACAAACAAACAAAGCAAAAGAGTCTCAGTCGCTTGACATTGTGCTGTGCTGCTCGGGGCACCTTGTGGATTCCTCAGTCCAAATTGTGAAATTCATCATCAGCTTCTACCTCGAAGCTTCTTCCTTAAGTTCTTTGTTTTTCCTTACTTCCTCTGCATGTTTGTCCTGGGAAAGAGACAAAGATGTGTATGATCGTTAGATTTGCCATTTTCACCCATCTGATGACTTGCTACTGCACAGGACACAATAGATAGACCAAACAAAGAGGGGTTTATGGTATTTTTAGTCAGGAGAGAAAACCAAAAACTTGAGGCATAGAGTTTCTTGAAGGAAAAACATAACATTTTGTGCAATTGTGCCCCATTTCATGGGAACTGGGGTGAAAATCGAGATGATAAGCAAAGCTCAAGTAAGAAAATCCACCATTTGAATGGACCAATCACTGGTGGAGTTTGAACATCAATCCTGTAATTTTCCAATAAAAATTGGATTAAAGACCAACCAGGTATCATCAAACCACCATTTCTACTGATGGTTATATCTGATTGGAGAAATCTCATGGACATCAAGGTGCCACTTTCACTTTCACCCACTTTCACCCAAAAATGTGGGCCATACCATCAAAATCTAGTTGTTGACCAACTCTGTGGGTCATGTACAGCAGTAAATTACTAGAAGGGGAAGCAGCACAAGGCACCAGATATTCTGCAGAGTCCATAAACTTGGACTCTCGAAGGCACAAGAATGGGACGAATTACTGAACCCTGCCCTGACCTCCACTGATTACGTCATGAGCGAGCTTTTTGCACATCATGGTTGCAATATTGCGAAAAATAAGTAGGTGTTGTCAAACCACCATCTCCAGTGATCTTCACCAAAAATGAACGTCAACAACTGGATTTGGAATGTATGACCTAAGTGCGTGGGTAATTCAGTAGTTTAAGGTTCAATGCTTGAAGGTAGACAATGAATTATCTTGAATTATCATCAGATCTTAGAAATCACAAGAGGTTTGCAGATTTTATACAACTTGGGCATTCAAAGACACAAGAAGACATTGACTGGAATGGAAGCGAATAACATATTGTGACTAATTTAACTAACCTTTAACTAACCTTCTCCTGCAGACGTTCAAGCATGGCGGCTAAGTGAGCTTCCCTGTTCTCCTTGTTGACTTCCATTCTCTGTGTTAGTTTTTCTTTGGCCATTTTGATGAAGTTGTTGTTTTCTTCTATCGCTTTCTGGATGACTTCACGCTCGTGTTCCCTTTTCTCTGCCAGGTGCTTGAGAAGCTCGGCTTCCTGACACTGTGGAAAGAAAAAGTGAAGTAATGTCAATCTTACTCGTTTAAGATATATCCGTACTTTGGTTCTTTACTAAGTTTTGCTAGAATTTAATGGAGCTGTGTCAGTAGTGATGGAAATGTAAAATATTAGTAGACCTTCTAGGGCTTCAAAAACGGGTACAAGAACTCAAGACTATCCTATATTGATAGCCCTATAGTGGTGAGTCACCACTGGTGACTTTAGCATTAGGACTCAACTAAACCAGTGCACCAAGTCATTGTTATCTGACTATGGTCTAAAGCAGTGATGGTGAAACTTTTAGAGACCGAGTGCCCAAATTGCAACCGAAAACCCACTTTTTTTTATCGCAAAATACCAACACAGCAATCTAATCTGAATACTACAGTCCAGTATATCTTCCATGTAGTTTATCATTTAGCTATAATAACCTGCCTACATTCAGTGCGCGGCCTGCGCTGTTCATAATGCGCCCTGCGCTGATGAATGGCAGGAAAAGTCTAAGGCATATTGGTACACCATAGACTTTTTCCAGGGTGCCGGTGCCCACAGAGAGGGCTCTGAGTGCCGCCTCTGGCACCCATGCCATAGGTTCACCACCACTGGTCTACAAGATGTCCACCTCCGGGACCAGGTGATATGGAGGGACACATGAGCCCATTTGCTGAAATCCATGTCATGGTTTTCTAATATCAAGAACTACACTGAAATTGGCATTGAATATGACTTAGAGGGTAGGTACCTATAGGTGGCACTAGAGAGTCTCTTCCTTCAGGAGGACAGCTAATTTGCATGCTTTCTCCCATGCAGCACTGCTTGACTCCCTACACCTCATGAAGAACCAGTACCTTCCAAGATCAACCCTAAGGGTTTCCAACACCTTTAATCTGCCAAATTTGTATCCTACTGGATATTGTATGCATTCTGTCAAATCAAAAGACCTGATTGGATCCATTGTGTAGCCCAGTTATTCCAAGGGAACATCTACTTACCTTGCGTCTTTCTTCAGCTGCTTCAAGTTTCTTCTGAATCTCTTCTAAGGATGGGTCTCTTCGCTGGGGTAGAGAAGCATTGAACTCTGGGACTCCCTCAAATGAAGGTGGTTTTAGGATGACTTCGAAGGCATGTCCTGAGGCTCTCTTATTTAACTCTATGACTTCCATGTCTGAGATAACGCACCATGTGAGATCCACAGTGTCTGCTGTAATGTGGGAATAAGTAAAATTGTTTCAAATTGTTTGCATAAAAGTAACCAATTGTAACCTACACTAAGTATCCACATATAACTATGGAATAAATGGCCAATAAATAGCAAAATCACCCCAGCAACTCCATTCTTCATGGACCCCAGTTACAAGACCATGGTGCTTGTCCTACTCTGGTGGGGGCTCAAGTTGTACTAAGAAATCCCATGTGCAAAAGGTAGAATTTGCTCTCTAGGCAGCATCTTAGTGGGTGGCCTTTGACTTTTGGAGATGTTGAATTCCTGGTCATGTAACTGTTGGTTAGTGGCCCCACTAGGATTTCTATTTCATTTTGTCTAGTCCTGCAATCTCAGCTTCTACTCACCATCATATTTGTAAGTTTGCTTCTTTAAGGGATCGGAGAGGAAACAGGAACAGAAAAGAGACACTAGAGGAAGCTCCTTCATCTTCTCCTTGTAGGCTGCAGGACACACATGAAATCTAGATTATATCATCATGTCTATCCATCTATCTAGAAAGTTCTCAAGATGGCAAGAGCCACATTTGACCACATGACAAAAACAGATAGGTTCTTACCAGCAAGAGTCATGATGCTGAGGTTTTTGATTGGCGTTCTCTGAGGTTAATTGGTTGAGGTATATCACCTATTAATTAAAAAAGTAAATCAATAAATTCAGGGACAATTCAGGAATCTGGACACATGTGATAGACATTTCCCAGTTTAACTGCAGTGACCTAGAATTTATTCTAGAAATATCTATTTTACTTCCTTCTTAGTTCTTTGCTGTCCTCAGCTAAACTCTCCTCTAATATCTGAATACTTGGTGTCCCTGTGATGTCACCTCCAGCGGCTCCTACAAATCCCAAGATATTGTGCCGGATAATCTGTAGACATTGCTAAGCGCTGAACAGGTATTAATCAGGACAAAACCAAACACAGCCAAGGTGCAGTCTGTAGTCATTGTACATTCTCCTTGTCTTCATTTAAGACTTGCAAGAATTAGGGGACTTAACCCTTTGGATAGATAATAGATAGATCGATTCTGTAGATATATATTAGATATATAGATAGATACTGTAGATAGATAGATAGATAGATAATAGATAGATAGATAGATAGATAGATAGATAATAGATAGATAATAGATAGATACTGTAGATAGATAGATAGATAGATAGATAATATGAGATAGATAATAGATAGATAGATAGATAGATAGATAGATAGATAGATAGATAATAGATAGATAGATAGATAGATAGATAGGAGATAGATAGATAGTGTAGATAAATTGATAGATAGATAATAGATAGATAATAGATAGATAGATAGATATGAGATAGATAGATAATAGATAGATAGATAAGAGAGATAGATAGATAATAGATAGATAGATATGAGATAGATAGATAGATAGATAGATAATATGAGATAGATAATAGATAGATAGATAATAGATAGATAGATAGATAGATAGTGTAGATAAATTGATAGATAGATAATATGAGATAGATAGATAGATAGATATGAGATAGATAGATAGATAGATAGATAATAGATAGATAGATAGATAGATATGAGATAGATAGATAGATAGATAGATAGATAGATAATAGATAGATAATAGATAGATAGATATGAGATTAGATAGATAGATAGATAGATAATAGATAGATAGATAGATAATAGATAGATAGATAGATAGAGGGGTGTAGTTAGGGGTCTGATAGGTCACGTAGGTGCTGAAAAGGGGATGGTCAAATTATACAGAAGATTGTGGAGATGAGACCCCACTCTGGTCTAGATGGGGTGGTCTTCTCACAGAGGTGGTCTTCTCACAGAGGTGGTTTTTTGGAGAGGTTTCACTTTATAGATCAACATTTTTAGAAAAAATAAACTAATTGGAAATTCATTCCTAATCTTTTTTTATGTCATTATTTTTATGATTGTTATTACATATTTTTTAGAATTTTGTAACTTTTGTCCAGGTTAAAATGCTTTTGATCCGGTAAGCCAACCTCCGGAAGCTGTTTTCAAGGCGAATGTGACATCATAAGCAGTCACGTGATCGCTCCTTGTCATGTGACTTATACGCCACGTGCTTGAAACGAACGGACAGAGCGCGAGTGGCCGGGGCACATTTCCGCCAAATATCTTTGTACTTTTTAATCTATTCTACAAATTTGCATCAAAAAATTATTATAATAATAATTGGAATCGGTTCAGTATTTGTTTTACATTTTTTCAGTTAATTTTCATAGGGAACCAGAAATCCGGATGTTTTCTTAGGAGGCTTTTTGTGGCTGTAAGGACTTCAGTGACATCAGGTAGGAGCTACTTCTGTGATGGGTTACCCTCCAATGTGGCATCACTAGAGGTCAATGAATCAATATTTGAACACTGTGCCTCACGCCTCAATGAGGCACTAGCTTCTAGTGATGGGGTATAACTGCATCCATGTTCACGTAATCAACAAATTCGCTTGTTCCTACAGGAATCGACAATGTTTTGCAGTAATTCTAAGACAAACCGTATCGCTAGTGCAGGCGATATCGGGTTATGAGGCGCACTGTGCCTCAAGCCTCAGTTAAATCACTACTATCTAGTGATGGCGTAGGGTTTAGACAGGGCAGACCAAGATCATCATAATTGATATGTAGGATACATATGGGTCCATACAGGCAATGCCTGCACTGCGCTCAGACCCTGCAGGTGTCACACATCTGTGGTGGTGGGGGGGATTGATCTTTTTGCTTCCTCCGACCATTACGTCATGCATATGCATAAACATTAAAAAAAAAAAAAAAAGAGGAAAAATCAGACACCTCAAAACTGAGGCATGAGGCACAATGTGCCTCATTAAATGACAAATAAGCTAATGTAGCCTGATTGACTTCAAAAATGGATCGCTCCGCCCCCTCCAGCACTGAAGCGGTTAACTAGCCAGTTTAACCCTTTTAGACAATGAGGTAATGTCTATCTCGCCTCCCAGACATCTCAGTGTGAACCCAGCCGATGACACCAGGCATGTGGCTTCTTTCTGATCCCCTGGCAAGGCAACACCCAGCGGTGTGCCCTAATTTAACCCCTTGATTTCCCCCCCCCCCCCCGCCCCATAATTCATACAGGTGATCAATGCCCAATACAGGGGGAGAGAAGCCTCCAGAATAGAATATGTAAAATACAGAAAAAGCACAAAACACACCAAAAAGATTTCAATGAAAGCAAAGAGCCAATTAATATCTCTATAGATATAAATAAATAAAATAAAATATAAATAAATAAATAAATAATCTATATATATAAACAAATAAAACATTATATATGTAGTCTTCAGTAATAGTTTTTTGGAATCTTTGTATTATATTACATATCCAATAATATAATACAAATGTTTAGACATAATTACAAAATCCAATTATTATTATTTTTTATTACCATATGGTCGATTTCTCTTTTTATTGCAAATGTTTTAAATATTTACTAAAGAAGGAAAATAAAAAAATAAAAATTCTTTGAAAATTCCAGAATTTTTGTTTCCTACATTTCAATCAGTAAGGTAAAGCCTCGGCGTCACTCACCTTTGTCTGGTGGAATACTGCTCTCCGGTCAGCTCGACTCCCTGAATTAAATCCCTTGTAGAGATGGAGGCAGCATCAGTACCAGCGCTCGGCTCTCCCCATGACATCACCTCTGAGCTCTCTGATTGGCTGAGCTGTCCAGCCCTCGGATTGGGCAGAGTCATCCTGGGGATGCTCAGTCTGCCCAACACACTGCTTATACTGTAGGAAAAGGATGATGTCACATAGAAACCCTTTTCCTCCATCACATCTAAAAAAATAAAAAAGCTTCAGCGATGAGATATTGTCTGTGCTGGAAACTGCACAAGGCGAGAAAATCCTATCAATTATCGGATTATATTACATCATAAATTCCTTCCCATATATCTGTTCATTACTATATCATAGGGGAAAATGTAGTATAATTAGGGTTTGTCTCATTAGATTTTTAAGTAATAAATGAAACAATAAACCATAGAAAATCACCACAGCCAATATCAGTCCAGACACAAAAAGCAGCTCAGAGCCATAGCTGCTAATACATCTAATATAACGACGTCACCATATACATGAGGATGTATAACTTATACCAGCTGTACATATATAATTATATACAGGAGATGCCCAGGTTATACCAGCATGCTCCATATCACTATATACAAAAGATGTATAACATATACCAGCTGTACATATATAATTATATACAGGAGATACCCAGGTTATACCAGCCTGCTCCATATCACTATATACAAGAAGATGTATAACTTATACCAGCTGTACATATATAATTCTATACAGGAGATGCCCGGGTTATACCAGCATGGTCCATATCACTATATACAAGAAGATGTATAACTTATACCAGCTGTACATATATAATTATATACAGGAGATGCCCAGGTTATACCAGCATGCTCCATATCACTATATACAAAAGATGTATAACTTATACTAGCTGTACATATATAATTATATACAGGAGATACCCGGGTTATACCAGCATGCTTCATATCACTATATACAAGAAGATGTATAACTTATACCAGCTGTACATATATAATTCTATACAGGAGATATCCAGGTTATACCAGCATAGTCCATATCACTATATACATGAGGATGTATAACTTATACCAGCTGTACATATATAATTATATACAGGAGATGCCCAGGTTATACCAGCATGCTCCATATCACTATATACAAAAGATGTATAACATATACCAGCTGTACATATATAATTATATACAGGAGATACCCAGGTTATACCAGCCTGCTCCATATCACTATATACAAGAAGATGTATAACTTATACCCGCTGTACATATATAATTATATACAGGAGATGCCCGGGTTATACCAGCATGGTCCATATCACTATATACAAGAAGATGTATAACTTATACCAGCTGTACATATATAATTATATACAGGAGATACCCAGGTTATACCAGCATGGTCCATATCACTATATACAAGAAGATGTATAACTTATACCAGCTGTACATATATAATTATATACAGGAGATGCCCAGGTTATACCAGCATGCTCCATATCACTATATACAAAAGATGTATAACATATACCAGCTGTACATATATAATTATATACAGGAGATACCCGGGTTATACTAGCATGCTTCATATCACTATATACAAGAAGATGTATAACTTATACCAGCTGTACATATATAATTCTATACAGGAGATATCCAGGTTATACCAGCATAGTCCATATCACTATATACAAGAAGATGTATAACTTATACCAACTGTACATATATAATTATATACAGGAGATACCCAGGTTATACCAGCATGGTCCATATCACTATATACAAGAAGATGTGTAACTTATACCAGCTGTACATATATAATTATATACAGGAGATACCCAGGTTATACCAGCATGGTCCATATCACTATATACAAGAAGATGTGTAACTTATACCAGCTGTACATATATAATTATATACAGGAGATACCCGGGTTATACCAGCTGTACATATATAATTATATACAGGAGATGCCCAGGTTATACCAGCATGGTCCATATCACTATATACAGGAAGATGTATAACTTATGCCAACTGTACATATATAATTATATACAGGAGATTCCCAGGTTATACCAGCATGGTCCATATCACTATATACAAGAAGATGTATAACTTATACCAGCTGTACATATATAATTATATACAGCAGACGCCCAGGTTATACCAGCATGCTCCATATCACTATATACAAGAAGATGTATAACTTATACCAGCTGTACATATATAATTATATACAGGAGATACCCAGGTTATACCAGCTGTACATATATAATTATATACAGGAGATACCCAGGTTATACCAGCATGGTCCATATCACTGTATACAAGAAGATGTATAACTTATACTAGCTGTACATATATAATTATATACAGGAGATGCCCGGGTTATACCAGCATGCTCCATATCACTATATACAAGAAGATGTATAACTTATACCAGCTGTACATATATAATTATATACAGGAGATGCCCAGGTTATACCAGCATGCTCCATATCACTATATACAAGAGGATGTATAACTTATACCAGCTGTACATATATAATTATATACAGGAGATACCCAGGTTATACCAGCACGGTCCATATCACTATATACAAGAGGATGTATAACTTATAGCAGCTGTACATATATAATTATATACAGGAGATGCCCAGGTTATACCAGCATGGTCCATATCACTATATAAAAGAAGATGTATAACTTATACCAGCTGTACATATATAATTATATACAGGAGATACCCAGGTTATACCAGCATGGTCCATATCACTATATACAAGAAGATGTATAACTTATAGCAGCTGTACATATATAATTATATACAGGAGATGCCCAGGTTATACCAGCATGGTCCATATCACTATATACAAGAAGATGTATAACTTATACCAGCTGTACATATATAATTATATACAGGAGATACCCAGGTTATACCAGCATGGTCCATATCACTATATACAAGAAGATGTATAACTTATACCAGCTGTACATATATAATTATATACAGGAGATGCCCAGGTTATACCAGCATGGTCCATATCACTGTATACAAGAAGATGTATAACTTATACCCGCTGTACATATATAATTATATACAGGAGATACCCAGGTTATACCAGCATGCTCCATATCACTATATACAAGAAGATGTATAACTTATACCAGCTGTACATATATAATTATATACAGGAGATACCCAGGTTATACCAGCATGGTCCATATCACTATATACAAGAAGATGTATAACTTATACCAGCTGTACATATATAATTATATATAGGAGATGCCCAGGTTATACCAGCATGCTCCATATCACTATATACAAGAAGATGTATAACTTATACCAGCTGTACATATATAATTATATACAGGAGATGCCCAGGTTATACCAGCAAGGTCCATATCACTATATACAAGAAGATGTATAACTTATACCAGCTGTACATATATAATTATATACAGGAGATGCCCAGGTTATACCAGCATGGTCCATATCACTATATACAAGAAGATGTATAACTTATACCAGCTGTACATATATAATTATATACAGGAGATGCCCAGGTTATACCAGCATGGTCCATATCACTATATACAAGAAGATGTATAACTTATACCAGCTGTACATATATAATTAAATACAGGAGATGCCCAGGTTATACCAGCATGCTCCATATCACTATATACAGGAAGATGTATAACTTATACCAGCTGTACATATATAATTATATACGGGAGATACCCAGGTTATACCAGCATGCTCCATATCACTATATACAAGAAGATGTATAACTTATACCAGCTGTACATATATAATTATATACAGGAGATGCCCAGGTTATACCAGCAAGGTCCATATCACTATATACAAGAAGATGTATAACTTATACCAGCTGTACATATATAATTATATACAGGAGATGCCCAGGTTATACCAGCATGGTCCATATCACTATATACAAGAAGATGTATAACTTATACCAGCTGTACATATATAATTAAATACAGGAGATGCCCAGGTTATACCAGCATGCTCCATATCACTATATACAGGAAGATGTATAACTTATACCAGCTGTACATATATAATTATATATAGGAGATGCCCAGGTTATACCAGCATGCTCCATATCACTATATACAAGAAGATGTATAACTTATACCAGCTGTACATATATAATTATATACAGGAGATGCCCAGGTTATACCAGCAAGGTCCATATCACTATATACAAGAAGATGTATAACTTATACCAGCTGTACATATATAATTATATACAGGAGATGCCCAGGTTATACCAGCATGGTCCATATCACTATATACAAGAAGATGTATAACTTATACCAGCTGTACATATATAATTATATACAGGAGATGCCCAGGTTATACCAGCATGGTCCATATCACTATATACAAGAAGATGTATAACTTATACCAGCTGTACATATATAATTAAATACAGGAGATGCCCAGGTTATACCAGCATGCTCCATATCACTATATACAGGAAGATGTATAACTTATACCAGCTGTACATATATAATTATATACGGGAGATACCCAGGTTATACCAGCATGCTCCATATCACTATATACAAGAAGATGTATAACTTATACCAACTGTACATATATAATTATATACAGGAGATTCCCAGGCAGGGCTGGGACAAGGCCATTTGGTGCCCAGGGCGAAGATGGCAAACTGCGCCCCCCCCGTTTTTAAGAAAAAGGGAGGAAAGGGAGCCCGAGCCAGGAGCGCAGTCGGCACAAAATTCATAGGGGGAGAGAAGGAGCAGCGCTGACATGGCTGGTGTGGACGGTGTAGGCGGGTGCAGGAGCGCACTCAGCACAGCAAGTACAGCAAGTGGCGCTTGGCTAATGTGGTACAGTGAAGCTGTACACTGCTGGCACTTCACCTGCGCCCAGGGCCGCTGATAGAAATCATGGGGCCCCGTACAGCATACATGATGGGGCCCCCTTCAGCTCCACCCCCTGATCCCTCCTTCAGCCACACCCCTGGCCCCGCCCTTGGCCCCTCCCCAGACGCCGCCTTGAAACAACATGCAGATTTGTCTACAAGTGATATTTATGGCGCTGGGGCAGACCTGGGCAAACTACGGCCCGCGGGCCGTATACGGCCCGGCGGACCTTTTAATCCGGCCCCCGGCATTTTTGTTGCCGCCGCCGCCGCCGCCGGCCCTGTAACAGCACGGAGTCACTGTCCGGAGTGAGGAGGGGGCGGGGCCCGCGGCCGCTCTGCGCTCCGCTCTGCTGCCTGGCCTGCCTGTCTCTTTAACAGAGCAGACCAGTGGCTGCTGGAGCGTGATGCAGCTGCCGCACAGGCAGAAAGAGGAAGGAGGCGGAGCCCCAGCCAGCAGCCACAGCCAAAGCCAAGCAACTAACAGAACTTACAGGTATTTGGTGGGGGTGGGGGGGGGCTCATATAGGACAGGGGGACAGTGTGTGCTTTCCTGCCTGCTACTACATCACCCCCCCCCCCCCAGGGATTGTGGGGGTCATTAAGGGTTGGACTTGCTGCTGATGTTGAGTGTGCCAGTGTGTGTGTGTCCGTCCCTGTGTGTGTGTGTCTGTCCCTTTGTGTGTGTGTGTCCGTCCCTGTGTGTGTGTCTGTCCCTTTGTGTGTGTGTGTCTATCCCTGTGTGTGTGTGTTTGTCCCTTTGTGTGTGTGTGTGTGTGTCCATCCCTGTGTGTGTGTGTTTGTCCCTTTGTGTGTGTGTCCCCGTCCCTGTGTGTGTCCGTCCGTGTGTGTCTGTCCCTTTGTGTGTGTCCGTCCCTTTGTGTGTGTGTGAGTGTGTCTGTCCCTTTGTGTGTGTCCCCGTCCCTGTGTGTATGTCTCTCCCTGTGTGTATCACCTTGCCCACAGTGTTCCTATGTCTTGACGCAGCTGCTTCAGAACGTTCTGTGCGGGGAAGAAGATGGAAGAGGAGGCAGCGCCAGCATGGAGTCTGTGCGATAGACACAGGGAGGCACACTAAGGACGAAGGTAACACTTCCACATGATCTACACTAGTGTTATCTGTGGTTTTACATAGGACTGCAGGTAACACTACTACATTATTTAGCACTAGTGTTATCTGTGGTTTTACATAGGACTGCAGGTAACACTACCACAAGGTTAGCTCACACAGGGCGCCTGAACACCTAAGGCCGGCCCTGGCTGCGCACCCCAGCGCCAAGGGATGACGTCACTGATGTAATATGCCTCTTATATGTGGAGAGCGGTGATGTCACAGATGTAATATATTACTTATAAGTGATATATTACATCAGTGACATCACCACTCTCCACACATAAGTAATATATTACATCAGTGACATCACTGCTGTCCACATATACCGGTAAGTAATACATTACATCAGTGACATCACCGCTCATCACATATATGTGGAGAGCGGTGATGTCACTGATGTAATATATCGCCTATATGTGGACAGCGGTGATGTCACTGATGTAATATAACATTATATGTGGAGAGTGTTCATGTCACTGATGCAATACAGCGCTCCAGATGGCGACCAAAATGGTCGCCAATGCGCCTTAAAATTTGCAGATGGCGACAAGACTTGTCATAGGCTACAGGCCTGAGGTCTATTTGGTAGTGAAATCCCAGCGCAGGCAGGCATGATGATGTCATCACGCCCGCCTGTGCCAGGACGCGGTGATTTTATGCAGTATTGAGTTTAGCCTTTTGGCCCGGCCCTCCAAAATATTTTCAGTTTCTCATGTGGCCCCATCGAAAAAATAATTGCCCACCCCTGCGCTGGGGGGTCGTCTGTGAATGGCGCTGTTATGGAGGGGATCTGTGGATGGCACTGTTATGGAGAGGATCTGTGGATGGCACTGTTATGGAGGGGATCTGTGGATGGCACTGTTATGGAGGGGATCTGTGAATGGCACTGTTATGGAGGGGATCTGTGAATGGCACTTTTATGGAGGGGATCTGTGGATGGCACTGTTATGGAGGGGATCTGTGGATGGCACTGTTATGGAGGGGATCTGTGGATGGCACTGTTATGGAGGGGATCTGTGGATGGCACTGTTATGGAGGGGATCTGTGGATGGCACTGTTATGGAGGGGATCTGTGGATGGCACTGTTATGGAGGGGATCTGTGGATGGCACTGTTATGGAGAGGATCTGTGGATCTGGCACTGTTATGGAGGGGATCTGTGGATGGCACTGTTATGGGGGGATCTGTGGATGGCACTGTTATAGAGGGGGATCTGTGGATGACACATACCGACCTTACATTCAGCTCCTGCCTCCTCCCTCCACCCTCCAGTAACAAGTGCGGGCGGCAGCGCTCACTCACTGACGTCACGCGCCTGCGCCGCCTAGTGGGAGGAGAAGCGTGTGACGTCAGTGAGTGAGCGCCGCCCCCACACTGCCTGCTGTTACTGGAGATCGCCACTACGATATCAGCACATCAGCCTGATCCACCCCCTTTGATCTGCCGTTTCCAACTTGCGCTACCTCCGGAGCACCAGCCTGAGCGCTCGTTCGGCACAACAACACTGCAGCAGGAGGATCTCCCCGGCCTCCAGCGCACCAGCCGATTACAGCGCCGCCCAGAGAGGCTTCCCCCGTGACGTCACTGACTCAGTCCCCGCCCCTTTAACCTTTAGAAGCGCGCAGCAAAAAAATTAAAATGGTTCGGGAGTCGGCAGCCCGGGCCCCCCTGCCAGCCGGGCCCGGTACAACTGGGCCAGCTGTACTGGCCTATCAGCGGCCCTGCCTGCGCCCCCCTCCTGTCCGCAAATGGTAGCGCCCAGGGCACCCGCTCCTTCGGCCCCTGCCTTGTACCGGCCCTGTTCCCAGGTTATACCAGCATGGTCCATATCACTATATACAAGAAGATGTATAACTTATACCAGCTGTACATATATAATTATATACAGGAGATGCCCAGGTTATACCAGCATGGTCCATATCACTATATACAAGAAGATGTATAACTTATACCAGCTGTACATATATAATTATATACAGAAGATACCCAGGTTATACCAGCATGCTCCATATCACTATATACAAAAGATGTATAACATATACCAGCTGTACATATATAATTATATACAGGAGATACCCGGGTTATACCAGCATGCTTCATATCACTATATACAAGAAGATGTATAACTTATACCAGCTGTACATATATAATTATATACAGGAGATACCCAGGTTATACCAGCATGCTCCATATCACTATATACAAGATGTAGAACTTATACCAGCTGTACATATATAATTATATACAGGAGATACCCAGGTTATACCAGCATGGTCCATATCACTATATACAGAAGATGTATAACTTATACCAGCTGTACATATATAATTATATACAGGAGATACCCAGGTTATACCAGCATGCTCCATATCACTATATACAAGAAGATGTATAACTTATACCAGCTGTACATATATAATTATATACAGGAGATGCCCAGGTTATACCAGCATGGTCCATATCACTATATACAAGAAGATGTATAACTTATACCAGCTATACATATATAATTATATATAGGAGATGCCCAGGTTATACCAGCATGGTCCATATCACTATATACAAGAAGATGTATAACTTATACTAGCTGTAGATATATAATTATATACAGGAGATACCCAGGTTATACCAGCATGGTCCATATCACTATATACAAGAAGATGTATAACTTATACCGGCTGTACATATATAATTATATACAGGAGATACCCAGGTTATACCAGCATGGTCCATATCACTATATACAAGAAGATGTATAACCTATACCAGCTGTACATATATAATTATATACAGGAGATACCCAGGTTATACCAGCATGGTCCATATCACTATATACAAGAAGATGTATAACTTATACCAGCTGTACATATATAATTATATACTGGAGATACCCAGGTTATACCAGCATGGTCCATATCAGTATATACAAGAAGATGTATAACTTATACCAGCTGTACATATATAATTATATACAGGAGATACCCAGGTTATACCAGCATGGTCCATATCACTATATACAAGAAGATGTATAACTTATACCAGCTGTACATATATAATTATATATAGGAGATGCCCAGGTTATACCAGCATGCTCCATATCACTATATACAAGAAGATGTATAACTTATACCAGCTGTACATATATAATTATATACGGGAGATACCCAGGTTATACCAGCATGCTCCATATCACTATATACAAGAAGATGTATAACTTATACCAGCTGCACATATATAATTATATACGGGAGATACCCAGGTTATACCAGCATGCTCCATATCACTATATACAAGAAGATGTATAACTTATACCAGCTGTACATATATAATTATATACAGGAGATACCCAGGTTATACCAGCATGGTCCATATCACTATATACAGGAAGATGTATAACTTATACCAGCTGTACATATATAATTATATACAGGAGATGCCCAGGTTATACCAGCATGCTCCATATCACTATATACAAAAGATGTATAACTTATACCAGCTGTACATATATAATTATATACAGGAGATACCCAGGTTATACCAGCATGCTTCATATCACTATATACAAGAAGATGTATAACTTATACCAGCTGTACATATATAATTATATACAGGAGATACCCAGGTTATATCAGCATGCTCCATATCACTATATATAAGAAGATGTATAACTTATACCAGCTGTACATATATAATTATATACAGGAGATGCCCAGGTCATACCAGCATGGTCCATATCACTATATACAAGAAGATGTATATCTTATACCCGCTGTACATATATAATTATACACAGGAGATGCCCAGGTTATACCAGCATGGTCCATATCACTATATACAAGAAGATATATAACTTATACCAGCTGTACATATATAATTATATACAGGAGATGCCCGGGTTATACCAGCATGGTCCATATCACTATATACAAGAAGATGTATAACTTATACCAGCTGTACATATATAATTATATACAGGAGATACCCAGGTTATACCAGCATGGTCCATATCACTATATACAAGAAGATGTATAACTTATACCAGCTGTACATATATAATTATATACAGGAGATACCCAGGTTATACCAGCATGGTCCATATGACTATATACAAGAAGATGTATAACTTATACCAGCTGTACATATATAATTATATACAGGAGATGCCCAGGTTATACCAGCATGGTCCATATCAGTATATACAAGAAGATGTATAACATATACCAGCTGTACATATATAATTATATACAGGATATACCCAGGTTATACCAGCATGCTACATATCACTATATACAATATATACAAGAAGATGTATAACTTATACCAGCTGTACATATATAATTATATACAGGAGATACCCAGGTTATACCAGCATGGTCCATATCACTATATACAAGAAGATGTGTAACTTATACCAGCTGTACATATATAATTATATACAGGAGATACCCGGGTTATACCAGCATGGTCCATATCACTATATACAAGAAGATGTATAACTTATACCAGCTGTACATATATAATTATATACAGAAGATGCCCAGGTTATACCAGCATGCTCCATATCACTGTATACAAGAAGATGTATAACTTATACCAGCTGTACATATATAATTATATACAGGCGATGCCCAGGTTATACCAGCATGCTCCATATCACTATATACAAGAAGATGTATAACTTATACCAACTGTACATATATAATTATATACAGGAGATACCCAGGTTATACCAGCATGCTCCATATCACTATATACAAGAAGATGTATAACTTATACCAGCTGTACCTATATAATTATACACAGGAGATGCCCGGGTTATACCAGCATGCTCCATATCACTGTATACAAGAAGATGTATAACTTATACCAGCTGTACATATATAATTATATACAGGAGATGCCCAGGTTGTACCAGCATGCTCCATATCACTATATACAAGAAGATGTATAACTTATACCAGCTGTACATATATAATTATATACAGGAGATACCCAGGTTATACCAGCATGGTCCATATCACTATATACAAGAAGATGTATAACTTATACCAGCTGTACATATATAATTATATACAGGAGATGCCCAGGTTATACCAGCATGCTCCATATCACTATATACAAGAAGATGTATAACTTATACCAGCTGTACATATATAATTATATACAGGAGATACCCGGGTTATACCAGCATGGTCCATATCACTATATACAAGAAGATGTATAACTTATACCAGCTGTACATATATAATTATATACAGGAGATACCCGGGTTATACCAGCATGCTCCATATCACTATATACAAGAAGATGTATAACTTATACCAGCTGTACATATATAATTATATACAGGAGATACCCAGGTTATACCAGCATGGTCCATATCACTATATACAAGAAGATGTATAACTTATACCAGCTGTACATATATAATTATATACAGGAGATGCCCAGGTTATACCAGCATGGTCCATATCACTATATACAAGAAGATGTATAACTTATACCAGCTGTACATATATAATTATATACAGGAGATGCCCAGGTTATACCAGCATGCTCCATATCACTATATACAAGAAGATGTATAACTTATACCAGCTGTACATATATAATTATATACAGGAGATACCCAGGTTATACCAGCATGCTCCGTATCACTGTATAGGAGAAGATATATACTAGGATCTCCTTGGCAGTGCACATGTTCCCACATTATCTACTTTTATGCTCTTAGCTGATAGTTTCCCCCCCTGATATTTGCACATGTAATGGTTTATTCACTTATGTCAGTTTTGTCACAGCTTTTGCAGAACTGTTACACGATTACTAGTGTGAACAGCTCCTGATTTTGGGTGTGAATAGACATGAATTAACTTTCTGCTTATTCATTGTACTGACTGCGCAGCCACCGCATCCTTTTCTCAGCTCTACCTGCTCCTTACCTTGTATTTCTGTTCAGATAGGGCTTACATTGCTGTAATTATCATGAGCTCTGCGCTTAGACTGCGCTGTGGTCCAGGGTGTGGTTGTAAAAGTAGTCGAGCAGTGCTTCTGGGTCGGTGCCTCACGCTGCAAAAGATGGAACCTGTCCTGTTTCCGGATCACTATGCCATGAAGTCAATGGGTCCGCACCTCGATGGGTGCACACGGCCAGTGCTCGTGTTTAGTGGATCCGTATGAATACACCCTGAGGGTCTGTGTCTGTATTACACTACAGATCCAGAATCTGTATCCCATAACGATTATGTAATGTACAATCATCAGAGTATCTCATATCCCAGGTTAAGATCTGTGTATTTTTCAACTTTTTTTTATATTTAGATTTGTTATTGCATTGTACTCATTTTGAACTAAAAATATTTTTTTCATTGGTCTTTATTTAAAGCTTTGAACCCCTTTCTCTGTACAGCCTTGAGATTCTCTTGTAGCAGGCTCTGAATTTTCCTTCAGGCAGCTCACCTGAAAGCTCCTTATATCTGATCTCTCACCTTATAAACACTCATTACAGCTCAGTCCTTATCTTACTGATAAGAATGTGGCTTAAATAAGTGTTTATGACCTCTCAGTAGTTTAGGCTTATTAGCTGGCCGGTGCAACGTTATACTTCCCTACTTCGTGAGATTTCCCTACCCTCGTCACTTCCGGTCGCACCGGACATGACGTGAGGAGGTGTGCAGCGCCGCCCAGGCGCACAACGACGGGTTAGGGAAATTTCACAGCAGAGTGCGCCGGGAGCCTCGCCGGCGGTTATGGTAGGGAACAATTATGGGCCAGTGCGCAGGCGCGGTGATCGGATGGATGTTCTCAGCTGGACACTGGCCGACACTGCGCATGCGCCGGGAGCCTCACTAGCGGTTAGGTAAGGGAAAAATTACGTACGGGCCAGTGCTTTTTCCCTAAACTAACCGCTGGTGAGGCTTCCAGCGCATGCGCAGTGTCTGCTGAGAACATCCATCCGATCACCACGCCTGCGCACTTGCTCATAATTTTTCTCTATCCTAACCGCCGGCGAGGCTCCCGACGCATGCGCACTCTGCTGTGAAATTTTCCTAGCCCGTCGTTGTGCACCTGCGCGGTGCTGCAGGCTCCCGGCGCATGCACACTCTGCTGTGAAATTTCCCTAACCCGTCGTTGTGCGCCTGCGCGGCGCTGCACACCTCCTCACGTCATGTCTGGTGCGACCGGAAGTGACGAGGGTAGGGAAATCTCACAAAGTAGGGAAGTGTCACGGGGTAGCGTCACGGGTATAAAGATAGAGCACAGGTGCACCCACTGAGCTGCCACCCGGTCCCCTGTCCCTGCCTACTTGCACCACCCGCCCTAGGTGACGGGGCGCAACTGGGCGACAGTCCCTGACCTGAGTAGGTGCAAGCAGAGAGATAGAGACAGCAGGGAAGCGGACAGCCAATGAGAGGTAGGACAGAGAGGTGGAACAAGCAAGGTACCACCAAAAACGGAAGGGCGAGGCGGGTCAACTAGCCGGGGTCAGTCCAGGAGGTCACGTCAGTACGAGGGAGGAGACAGAGGTCAAAATCCGGGAGGTCACGTCAGTACAAGAGAAGAGGCAAAGACAAAATCCAAAAGCAAGCCGAGGTCAAAATCCGGGAGGTAGCGTCAAGGTTAAGGCAGAAGAGGTGTCAGGAAGCAGATCAAGGGTCAAATCCAAAGGTAAGCTAAATAACAATAATAATACACAGATAATACACAGCCTAAGGGACCAGAATCACAGGCAACCAGTAGCCAGCAGGTTGGCTGTATTTATAGTGGGGAGTGAGGGTCATGTGACGTGGTCAGCGTCACATGACCGACAGACAGACAAGTCAAGCACCGAGTGATCAGCTCGGCGCTCAAGGCAGACCTAGGAGCAGGGAGCCTCCCAGCTAGCAAAAGCCGCCCTGGGAAAGAGTCTGAACATAGATCCTCGCTCCCGAAGCTAAGCAGCAGGTCTGCGGCTGATGGGAGACCGAGTGTGCCTTCAGCGCCCCGTTACAGGGAGTATAACGTTACACCAGATGAAAGTGAAAGTACCAGTCACACAGCTAGACAAACAGTTAACCCTTTGTAACAAAACGGCTCAATATTTTTAATGAAGACCAATTGAAAAAAAGATTTTTAGCCAAAAATAAGTCAAATGAAATCATTTTAAAAAATTGTCTCCAAAGGTGTACATAGCCTTTAAGAAAACTTCAGAATGGATCTAGAAAGGAAAAGAAGGAAATAAAAGTACATCACTGTGGATTTCATAGTCAGGGTGTCATGTCCACTAATGGTGCATAAGGAATGAGATGGATGATATCATTCCCTGACTCATCCGATTCTTCTTCGTTGATATGTGATACAGGGAGAAGAATGAGGCTGGAGGTGACTATTGTGTCATCTGCTGTCATCTGCATTACACAGTCGTAACATGTGTGCCGTCATCCTCCATCATACCCCAAGGAGAAAAAAAGATCTTATGTGGCTTGATAGAGCTAAAAGAAGGCCATTGGTAATAGACTTTTATCTAGATATTTAAAGGGGTTGGCCCAGGCATTGATGGCAGCACGGTGGCTCAGTGGTTAGCACTGGTGTCTGGCAGCACTGGGGTTCTAGGTTCTGAACCTGACCAAGGACATCGTCTGCATGGGGTTTGTATGTTCTCCTTGTGTTTGTGTGGGTTTCCCACACCCCGTGGGGCCCCCTGGCAGATGAGTCAGAAAGCACCACAAGCAGGACCCGCGTTCACTCTCATAGGCCTACTGAGACCTGGCATAGGAAGTCACAATGACTGCCTGCAAAGGGAACTCAGGCTGCAGACCTGCATCATAGATGGCGGTATAAAGTGAGGTGAGTACTTTTCATATTTTTTGGCACTACTGGCGCAGTACAGAGGATAGTGGGCATTTTAAATGCTGTGGACACTACAAGTGGCATTACTGGTGAACATTAAATATACTGGGGCCATTTTTAAATGCTGGTGGCACTACTGGTGGGGTCATTTATAAATACTGGTGGCATGAAATACGGGGAACACTACTGGGGGCACGAAAGGAGGCACTAAATACTGGGGGCACTACTAGGGTATGAAATACTGGGGGCACTAAAGGATGCACTAAATACTGGGGGCACTAAATACTGGGGGCACTACTGGAGTATGAAATCCTCAGGGCACTATAGAAAGCACTAAATACTGGAGGCACTACTGGGGTATGAAATACTGGGGGCACTAAAGGAGGCACTAAATACTGTGGGCACTAAAGGAGGCACTAAATACTGTGGGCACTACTGGGGTATAAAATACTGGGGGCACTAAAGGAGGCACTAAATACTGGGGGCACTACTGGGGTATGAAATACCGGGGGCACTAGAGGAGGTACTAAATACTGGGGGCACTCAAGGAGGCACTAAATACTGGGCGCACTACTGGGGTACTAAATACTGGGGGCACTACTGGGGTACTAAATACTGGGGGCACTACTGGGGTACTAAATACTGGGGGCACTACTGGGGGTCATTTAACATACATACAAAGGTCCACTTTGTGGGATATCTGTATTGCAGTTTTTTTCTCCACTATAGTATTTGGGAACACAGCGGGTACAGTATTGGGGGTGTGGGATAACAATGTTGGGATGGGGTGAAATTAGCAAAAAAAAATAAAAAATTCAACTGGATCACAGTTTTATGTGTTTCAATTTACGGCGTTCCCTAGGTGGTAAAACTGACCTGTTCCCTTCTTTCTGTGGGTCAGTACGATTACAGCGATACCACATTTGAATCGTTTTTCTTGTGTTTTAATACTTACAGTATAAAAAATATAAAAAACTTGAAAACTAAAAAAAGTATTTTTTCTTTTTTTTCGTTGCCATATTCTGACCCCCATAACTTTTTTATAGCTAGGTCTACGGCGCTGTGTGAGGGCTCATTTTTTGGAGGGTGATCTGTAGTTTTCATACAATTTTTCAGTGAGTATGACTTTTTATAAATTTTTGGGGTAAGGTAATATAATGAAAATGCGGCAAATCTACCATTTAGATTTTTTTTTTTCTGTTACGGTATTCATCGTACAGGAAAAATACATTTATATTTTAATAGCTCTAGTATTTTGGGACACAGTGTTGCAGATGATCTTTTTTATTGCATTTTTTTTATAGGGGTATGATTTCCATTTTTACATTTATTTTTTGTATGTTTAAATATATTTTTTAACTTGTTTTTACTCATTATTTTTTACTTTTTTTTTTACACATATTTTAAGTCCCCTTAGGGGACTTTAACAAGCCGTGGTTAGATTGCTCGTCCCATAAACTGTAATGAATTACCATTGCAGCCTATGGGAGTAGTGCTATGTATGCAGACCTCCATAGGAACTTCTCCTGTGGTCGTTTTGGATGTTTCAGAGGCTGTGACAAGGAATGATCGCTGTATAGGGGAGCAGTCCAAGTCCAGGGAGCACAGCACTTTTGGGGAAAGCTGCCTCAGTTGCGGTGGTCACAATTGACCACAAAATCTGAAGGGTTCAATTTTTAATCGTGTCTTCTGTGTTAAACAGAAAAAACCTGGCGACTATAGCGCCCGCTGCGCTCTGGAGGGGGAGTCATGTTTTAAGACCCACTCCTCTCTGGTCAGGAAGGGGTTAAATGTATTCCCATCCTTCTATGCAGAATATTTTTTCATGTCATTTTGCCCATTGGGGGGAGCTGATGGCAGAATTTGTAGCAATTGTGTTTTATGTGTAGACAATAAGCTTTACGGCAAGTTGCTAAATGGAGAGTGTTCCATCATTTTCTCTGACGGGAAAAGTAGTTGAAAGTTCAATCGCGAGTGTTGACAGCAAGCAGAGGTCATGAAAATGTTGAGGAATTGAAAAACAAAGTGTAGTAAAAAGTCATTCTCAGATTTATTGACATGAAACTGGAAAACCCCTTTAAAGGGGATGGCTCATCCCATACATTGGGGGATATAGTGAAGGAAAGTAGACCGCACATGCGCTGACTGACATTGGGGGTATATCCTAGTGATATGCCCCCAATGTATGAGATGGGCCTAGTATAGGGTCAGCATATGGCAGACTATACGGTTTGGCAGGAGGTATAGTCACTGAAGAGCACAGCGTTCAGCACCATGGACAGTGCCTTCTGTATGCTCATCACCAGTGCCCCCCTTTATCACCTCCTATTCTAGAACGGCACAGGGAGCAGAGGTGCTGCGCAGCTCCGGAGGATGAATAATTCAGCACTGCAGCTGCTCTGCACACAATCCCCTTGATGTCACTATACAGCAGTTTCCCAGACCCACACCTCACTGCTGCTCCATGACACCCTGACCCTTCAGCCTCAATATATATACAGTGGATATAAAAAGTCCCCACACCCCTGATAAAATGTCAGGATTCTGTGATGTAAAAAAATTAGACAAAGTTAAATCATTTCAGAACTTTTTCCACCTTTAATGTGACCTATAAACTGTACAACTCAATTGAAAAACAAACTGAAATGTTTTAGGTGGAGGGAAGAAAAAAACAAAACTAAAATAATGTGGTTGCATAAGTGTGCACACCCTCTTATAACTGGGGATGTAGCTGTGTTCAGAATTAAGCAATCACATTCACAATCCTGTTAAATAGGAGTCAGCGTACACCGGCCATCATGTAAAGTGCCTCTGATTTTATTTCAAGACACGGAGGCTCATATTGCATCATCTCTCTTTACTGACAACCACAGCAGCAAAGAAAAAGTTAAACCAAATTAACATATTGCCATAGCAACCGTCCCTCCCACCGTAGTCCCCAATATAATGTCCACTAGTCCGTAGCACATCCTCTTTCTTTGCTGCTGCCACAGAAGATAAGTACCTCTTGTTTAGCAGCTCATATCTGATGGTGTTATCTGTGCGAAATTGCTTATTAACCCCTTATTAGGATTGTGTTTTTTTTTTTCCCTGTTCACCACTGCCTTATTGGTTTTATCTTATTGGTTGCCTTTTTCTTTCCCTGTTTTTTCTTTCCCCTGATAGGCTTCCCTTGGGGGTGACTTGCTCCCCCTTCCCCTGCTGGGGACGGGGAGACGGGGGGATTTCTGCAGGAGTTAACTTATTGGTCCCCCTTCTTCTTTCTTCCCCCTCACTTACTTGGCGGAGACTGTGGGCGCGCTCGCAGTTGCGGCCTCCCGACTCTCTCCCCATCTTCCCGCCGTCCGGCTGCGCTGATCCCGTCATCTCGCGTGATTTCGGCCGGCCGCGGGATTTCGGCGGCCATTTTGGGGTGGCTTTTTTTCTTGCATGCTTTCCCCTGCTCTTTCCCTCTAGCGCCGCCGGCTCCTTCCGTTTCCTGCGCCTTCTCCGTTGCGCCTGTGTCTCCCTGCTCCGGCTCACCGCTGGGTAACTACCCACTGTGAGCAATCGCTTTTTCTCTCCACAGGTTAGCTTGCCATAATAGGTGTAGACCTTTAGATAGTTTCAGAACCGTTGGCATTGATTGCCCTGTACTGCCCCTGATTACTATTTACTCAGTGGGGCATTATTACACAAACGTGGCTATGTCTCAACCCACGGGCCATACTCCATCACAATCTATGGAGACAGGCAGGGATTCTACCCCCTCTCCTATGCCTGCGCCTGGTGGATCCGTTTTCTCAGCGGAGGCTTTCCAGCGCTCTGTGTCTGAGGCCATTAGGGCCGCTATGGGCTCTGTCACTCACTCCCTCACCAAGTCTATATCAGATGCCCTCTCTACTCACCCTGGTGTCTCCAGTGACACGGCACAGCCCGATTTAACAGTACCTCACGCCTCCAGAACACAGTTGATTGGTGAGTCTAATGCCACCCCAGAGAGCGCGACCTCGCGCAAAAGAGCCTCATCCCGCCAGGCAGAACGGGCGAGGAAATGGAAGTGCGCTAGAGCACAGACTGATTTAGAGATCGACTCTGAGATCGACTCTGACGAGGAGGTTAGATGTGAGGATCTTGACTACCCCGATGAAGGTCTGTCTGATTCTGCCCCTGCCGATCCTACTCCGGCACCTACCCCGGCGCCTCCTGGCGTTTCGTCTGCTGATGTCTTCCAGGGACCTTCTGGGGTTTTGACGGATCCCCTAGGGGACCCCCTTTTCGATCCCGACAGTCTCCACCACCCCAGATCCGCAGAATGGCTCCCGCTTGATCACGTTGCTCAATACCTAGCAGCGCGTGTTCGTTGCCCTCTGACCAAGGAGGCTCGCAACAAGCTCAAAGCCGAATGCCCTAGACCCATTGTTGCTAATAAGGTCTGTGACACCCCATCCGTGGACCCCAAAATGGTCCAGTTTTTGGCAAAGTCTGGGTGGAACCCTAGAAGGGGGCTGGAGTCGGCCCTTAAGGCGACCCAGGACAAGCTCCTGGACCTTTTCGGCCCGTTGACAAAGATCTTTGAGTTGGCGGAAATCGCCAGAGAGACAGATACACCCGTTGATCCGGAGCATCTCCGAGGTTGGGTCCAAAGGGCCATATGTATAGCAGGAAATGTGAATACTTCCCTGTCAATAGAACGACGGAAAGCTATTTTGTTCAAGATTGAACCAAAACTGGTCAATTTAGCTCTCACTGAGGCCGGAGGAGAGGCACAGGGACTGCTCTTTGGAGAGTCCTTCATTAAGGACATGGGCAAGTTCGTGGGTGCCTTCACCGCCCTGGATAAGGCACAATCATCCATGAGGAGAGTGTTCCAGGGCCGTTTTTCCGCTAGGGCCGGCAATTACAGGGGCCGTTCTGCCGGCCGTTCGTCATTCCACGCCCGGGGTTCGGGCAGAGGCTCCTACGGTCAAAGATCCTTCTCTCAGCGATACTCATCCCAGGACACCAGGCAATCGCAGGGTTTCTTCCCATCCCGTGGTGCTCCCAGCCGCAGACCCTTCAGAGGTGGTTCCGGATTTCGTCGTCCCCTCGGTAAGTGTTCATCGTCCTCCTTTTTCTCCAATTTATGTAGGGGGCAGACTCCAACATTTTTCCCAGGCCTGGGAGACAATTACGTCAGACAGTTGGGTGCTATCCACTATTCGGGGATTTCAAATAGAACTAGTGCAGTCTCCGGTTCATATTCCTTTTCCTCCTCCCATCCCATCCGCAGGTCCCGCATCTCAGGCCATAGACAAAGAATTGACAGATCTTTTTCACAAAAGGGCCATCGAATTGGTCACGTCCCCTTCAGAGGGCCTGCTCAGCAGCATCTTCCTCGTGCGGAAGAAAGGGGGACAGATGCGCCCCGTAATAAATCTCAAGCCCCTAAACAGATTTGTGCGCTACAGGCACTTCAAGATGGAGGGTATTCACCTCCTCAGAGATCTTCTTCTGTCAGGCGATTGGATGGTGAAACTGGATTTGAAAGACGCTTACCTCACCGTTCCGGTTGCTGTCCCCTCCAGGGACCTTCTCCGTTTTCTGTGGAGGGGACAGGTATGGCGTTTCTCTTGCCTGCCCTTCGGTCTGTCGTCGGCCCCTTGGTGCTTCACCAAGCTCATGCGTCCGGTGGTGGCTTGGCTCCGCGGTCGCGGGATCCGGTTGATTATTTACCTAGACGACTTACTTCTTCTGGCGCAAGACCCTTCCGTCCTTCTCTCGCAATTACAGGTTGCGATGGACCTTCTGTCTCGACTGGGTTTCCTCATCAACCACGAGAAGTCGTCTTTGACACCCTCCAGGATTGTGGAATTCCTCGGCTTCTCGGTGGATTCCGTCTCGGAGACTCTCAGCCTTCCGCTGTCGAAGATCCGGTCCATCCGCAAGGAGCTGCGCAAGACGCTGGTGACCCCTCGGATTACTCTCCGCCATTTAGCTCGGATCATAGGGCTTCTCTCCTCCTCGATTCAAGCAGTTTTTCCGGCCCCCCTCCACTACCGAGCTCTTCAACGCCTGAAGCATGCGCACCTTCAGACCGGCGCCTCTTACGGGGATACGATCTCGCTGGATTCGGAGACTCGGGACGAGTTGGAGTGGTGGATCTCGAACCTTCAGGCTTGGAATGGGAAAGCCATTTGCGGACCGCGTCCGGACCTCACCATAGACTCGGACGCCAGTCTGCTAGGGTGGGGGGCCCACTGCGACGGAGTCTCTACAGGAGGACGTTGGTCTCGGGAGGAAGCTTCGCTCCATATCAACGCCCTGGAACTGTTGGCCGGCTCGTTTGCCATCCGCAGCTTTGCCAAGGACATCGCCAGTGCCTGCATTCGCCTTCGCATGGACAATGTGTCTGCTGTCCGTTATGTAAACTTCATGGGAGGTACCCGTTCCAGCATGTTGTCTCATTTGGCCAAGGAGTTTTGGTCTTTCTGTCTCAATCAGGAGATTACGGTGGTGGCGGAATATCTACCTGGTCTACAGAACATTCAGGCGGACTGGAACTCTCGACACCTCAAGGATTACAGCGATTGGAAGTTAGATGGGACGGTGTTCTCCGACATCTCGTCCATCTGGGGTCCATTCTATATCGACCTGTTTGCCTCTCGGTTGAATGCTCAGTTACCGCGTTTTTTCAGTTGGCGACCGGATCCAGACGCAGAGGCGGTGGACGCATTCCTACAAGACTGGCGCGGATCACTCCTCTATGCATTCCCACCGTTCGCGATGCTGCCTCGGGTTTTGGCTCAGGTGCGGCGTCAACAGGCGGAATTGGTGCTGATTGTCCCGTTTTGGACTTCCCAGTCGTGGTTTCCCCACCTGCTGGATCTACTCATCCTACCACCGTTTCTTCTTCCGGACTTCCCAGAACTTCTTCTAGACTCCGGAGGCGCGCGACACCCGCTCCTGGTGGGGGGATCTCTCCGTTTGCTGGCCTGCAGAATATCGGGCACCCCAGCCAGGGCGAGGATCTTTCGGACGCAGCTCGAAGACTCCTGGATCAGTCGTGGGCTCCGGGCACCAGAAGGGCCTATAGAGCAGCCTGGGGATCATGGACTGGTTGGTGCGTGGCTCGGAGTCTGGATCCCTTTTCAGCACCTGTCTCGGACATCCTAGAATTTTTGACGTCCTTATTTGAGGAGGGTAAGGCGTATCGTACTCTCAATCTCTTCCGATCGGCCATTTCATCCTTTCACCAGGGGTTCGACGGACGTCCTGCGGGTCAACATCCCCTAGTATGCCGCCTCCTCAAGGGATCTCGGATGTCTCGGCCTCCTCGTCCGCGTTTTTCCTCTACCTGGGACGTTTCCTTGGTTTTGGACCTTTTCTCTACATGGCCATCTAATTCTCAGCTTTCTCTGCGCCAGCTTTCGGCCAAGTTGGTTACCCTCTTTTGCCTAATCTCTTGCAAGAGAGTTTCGGACGTCAGGGCTTTGGATTTTGATGCACGATCTTTTTCTCCGGAGGGAGTCACTTTCAATATCTCCCGCCGAACCAAAACGCATATTCGTTCTGTCTCTTACCCCAGTTTTCCTGATATCCCGAACCTGTGCCCGGTTGCTTGTCTCCAGGAGTATGAGGCTAGGACTTCCACGCTTAGACCTCCTGGAAGCCTGCAGCTATTTCTCTCTTATCGCCGTCCGTTTGCCCCGGTTTCCACTCCTACTCTGGCGCGTTGGGTTAAGTGGAGTATGTCTTTAGCGGGTGTGGACACCTCTGTGTTCACGGCCCACTCTACTAGGAGTGCTGCCTCCACTTCCATGCTGGTCTCTGGAGCTCGTTTGGAGGATATCATGAGGATTGCGGATTGGTCGCGGGCTTCGACTTTTAAAGAATTCTACTTTCGCCCTTCTCTACATGCCTTCTCTTCGGTTGTGTTACAGCTTTAAACTTGCAATATGAGCCTCCGTGTCTTGAAATAAAATTGTGGGATTTTACTAGTTTATGACGTAAAGTCATGATTTTATGAAAGACACGGAGGCGAGTATTGCCCGCCCTTTAATTCCCCTCCCTTGGGTTATTGCTTGCTGGAATGTGATGTTCTTTACTCATGATGATCTGTATTATTGTGGAATTTTGATGGTTCTTCGTGCTTGCACGTGTCAGGCGGATGGAACATTTTCCTTTCATGCATTTTCATTCTTTTCGCAGGTTGACTTTCCTGAGGTGGTTCTCGCTGGTTCCAGTGGACTGGCGGTTTCCTGTTACAGTTCTGCAGTTGCAGTTTCGAGGAGTTCCCCTCTTGACAGAGGTTCCGGATGATGGCTCTCCTGCTCTCCGGTTTCTGAGTGTTTCCCGTTCGGATGGTTCCGGTTTGTTGCAGTTCGGTTGGAATTTCTGAGGTCCGGTCCGGTAGGAGTGGCATTGCCAAGAAAGAGGATGTGCTACGGACTAGTGGACATTATATTGGGGACTACGGTGGGAGGGACGGTTGCTATGGCAATATGTTAATTTGGTTTAACTTTTTCTTTGCTGCTGTGGTTGTCAGTAAAGAGAGATGATGCAATACTCGCCTCCGTGTCTTTCATAAAATCATGACTTTACGTCATAAACTAGTAAAATCCCACAATTAACCCCAAATAAAGTTCAGCCGCTCTAGTTGGTCTTTCCTGAAATGTTCTTAGTTGCATCCCACAGCAGAAGCCATGGTCCACAGAGAGCTTCCAAAGCTTCAGAGGGATCTCATTGTTAGAAGCAGTGGCGTACTGCCATTATAGGCAGACCACGCCGTTGCTATGGGGCCCGCGGGAGGGCATGAAAGGCTCCGCCCCCTACTCTGCACGACAATATAGTGACAGTTTATTCATAGTTTCAGGCGGCATTCTTGAACTTCTCCCTCCGGCTCCAACCCCACCCATTGTTCGGGCTGCATCCCCCTCCAGGCAAGGATCCTGCAGCTGATGATTGGCCAGTGTATCAGGCAGCAGGAGCAGTGCAGCCAGGCACACATAGAGACTATGGTGGCCACTGGCTTCACGGATCTCGCTGGCCACGCCCCCAAAACTACAAACCACGCCCACATTCACAAAGCCACGCCCCCATCGCCTGCCGGGAACCGGGTGGAGGAGAGGTAAGAACTTGTGGAGGGGTCATGGGTGTCCTGGAGGGACAGTAGTATTTATTAACGGTAACCCCTTTCAGCAGTACCCTGAGGGCTTAATAAATACTGTAATGGGGAACTGTTGAAAGGGGTTAATAAATACTGTGAAAGTGTGAAGGGCCTTCACATAAACCCTTTTCAGCAGTCCCTCATTCACAGTATTTAACCCCTTTCAGTCCCCTCTTCACACTTATTTATTTCCCCCTTTCAGCTGTTCCCAGGACCCACACAGTAGGTATTATTAACCCCTTTCAAAATTACCAGCGCCTGCCCTTCCCCCCTTTGAGCAATCCCCGACGGCCCACAGCACAGACCAGGGAGTACCTCAGCGCAGCTGCGCTCCTCAGAGTCTGTTCCTCCACTTCCTGTGTGGCCGCGCCTGCACAAACCAGAATTGACTGATGTCGGTGCGCTCTACGCCGTGATGTAAGTGATCCTTAAAGTGCCCCGTACTCGTCGAGTCTAGAGTCGCTGATGACCACAAAAAAGGAGGACTTCTGGTTGTCCGTCCTGGCCTTGTTCTGGACGGAGGACCAGGAGTCTAAAAAACGGACGTCTGGTCACCCTAATAGAGGATTGCACCCGGCGTGGCAGAGTTATCCTCAAACTTTTGGTACCAATAAGAACATAAAATAAATAAAATATAGCCTCTGGGTATTTGAGGGATGAAACAAGTCTTTTAGTGTAATGTCCATCCAAATTTAGATGGACATTACACTAAAAGACTTGTTTCATCCCTCAAATACCCAGAGGCTATATTTTATTTATTTTATGTTCCTATTGGTACCAAAAGTTTGAGGAACCTTTTAATATCCGGATTGTATGTTTTATCATTTTAATTAGTAATATATGAATTGTTTATGTGTTGTATTATGAATAAACTGTGAGGTTCCTGTATTAAGAGAGTGCCCAGTATCTTTTTTACATAATAGGGATTAGATAGCCCCTTTGACCCTTAGGATACCAGAGGTTTTTTCATTTTTGCATTTTATTTTTCCTTCCCTATCTTCCTTGAGCCATAACTTTTTTTTGTGGGAAAACCCCACAATCTTTCCACCTTTTTAGAGGTTTTATTCCTACAGCTTTACCTTTGTGGCAAAACTGATCCCTTCATTCTCTGGGTCAGTACGATTACAACGATACCACATATGTATAGTTTTTTTTTATGTCTAAATAGTGTAAAAATACATTAACACTTTAATAAAAAAAAAATTTTTTACTTTTTTACATCACCATATTCTGACCCCCATAAGTTGTGTGGGGGCTCATTTTTTGCAAGATGAACTGTAGTTTTTATTGATACCCTTTTGGAGTGTGTGTGACTTTTTAAATCACATTTTATTACATTTTTTGGGGTGAGAGAAGTGATGAAAAAATGTCGCTGGTAACAAAGCTGTGTCAGGCTTTACTGCAGTGGGCACAGGCAGGAGGAGTGATATATATGCGGGCTCCTTCCCTGCACTCGTTCAGTTGTGCTCGCATACATATGGCGCCCTGTGCCCGCTCTGCTAAAGCCTGACATCGCCCATTTATGCCCGACTTTACCAAAGCAGACAGGCAGGAGCAGTGATGTGTGCTGTACATGGCTGAGATCCTTACTCCCATACAGAGAGAGTATGGATTATAAAGCGCTATAAGCACCTGAATTCAGCACCTATTTCTTAAAGGTTTCTAACGGTTTCAGTAGAACATGTATACATTTTTTTATTGGCAAATGGGGGTGTGGCAGGGGAGGAGCCAGGAGGTGGGATGGGCCAGGGGTGGGTAGTGGGCGGGGTTGGGGGCCCAATTCAGACTCTTGCTATGGGGCCCAGTGATTTCTGTGTACTCCCCTGGTTAGAAGGTATCAGTCAGGAGAAGGGTACAGAAGAATGTCCAAGGCATTAGATATACCATGGAACACAGTGGAGACAGTCATCATCAAGTGGAGAACATATGGCACCACAGTGACATTACCAAGAACTGGACGTCCCTCCAAAACTGATGGAAAGACGAGAAGAAATCTGGTCTGGGAGGCGACCAAGAGGCCTACAGCAACATTAAAGGAGCTGCAGGAATATCTGGCAAGTACTGGCTGTGTGGTACATGTGACAACAATCTCCCGTATTCTTCATATGTCTGGGCTATGGGGTGGAGTGGCAAGACGAAAGCCTTTTCTTACCAAGAAAAACATCCAAGCCAGGCTACATTTTGCAAAAACACATCTAAAGTCTCCCAAAAGCATGTGGGAAAAGATGTTATGGTCTGATGTAACCAAGGTTGAACTTTTTGGCCATAATTCCAAAAGATATGTTTGGCCCAAAAACAACACTGCACATCACCAAAAGAACACCATCCCCACAGTGAAGCATGGTGGTGGCAGCATCATGCCAAGGGGCTGTTCTTCTTCAGCTGGAACTGGGGCCTTAGTTAAGCTAGAGGGAATTATGAACAGTTCCAAATACCAATCAATATTGGCACCAAACCTTCAGTCGCAGTCGCAGCAGGTCACATGTCGGAGTGCAACACCATAGACCAGTGATGGTGAACCTCTTAGAGACCGAGTGCCCAAACTGCAACCCAAAACCCACTTATTTATCGCAAAGTGCCAATATCATATATCTTCCATGTACTTTATCATTTAGCTATAATAACCTGCCTACATTAAATGCACAGCCTGTGGTGTTAATAGCATGTCCTGCACTGATGAATGGAAGGAAAAGTCTAAGGCATATTGGTGCACCATAGACTTTCTCCAGGGTGCGGGTGCCCACAGAGAGGGCTCTGAGTGCCGCCTCTGGCACCCGTGCCATAGGTTCGCCATCACTGCCATAGACTATCATTATAAAAATTGTTGAGACAAAATGTCGCGCGACACATGTCTTTGTGTAGCCCTAGCATTAAAGGGGCAGGGCGCTGTGGAGATCACTGTTAAGGGGGCAAGGGCCACTATTAAAGGGTCAACTGCGGTGGAGGTCAATGTTAAGGCAGTAAGGTACTGTGAGGTCACTGTCAAGGGAGTGGGGTGCTGTGAAACTTACTGTTAAAGGGGCGGGCTGCTGTGAAGGTCAAAGTTAAGGGGATGGGCTGCTGTGGAGGTCCCAATTTAAAGTGGCGGGGCACTGTGGGGGGGGGTCAGTGTTAAGGGGTGGGGGACTGTGGAGTTCACTGTTAAAGGGGCGGGGTGCTGTAGGGGTCACAGTTAAAGTGGCGGGGCACTGTGGGGGGTCAGTGTTAAGGGGTGGGGTGCTGTAGAGGTCACTGTTAAAGGGGTGGGGTACTGTGGGGGGGGTCAGTGTTGAGGGGCGGGGTGCTGTAGAGGTCACTGTTAAAGGGGTGGGGTACTGTGAGGGGGTCAGTGTTAAGGGGTGGGGTGCTGTAGAGGTCACTGTTAAAAAGGTGGGGTACTGTGGGGGGGTCAGTGTTGAGGGGCGGGGTGCTGTAGAGATCACTGTTATGGGGGATACTGTCGATATCTTTTAACGACACACACAAACATTAAATGAAATAGATGAAATATACCGTGTGAAGCCGGGTCCTTCTGCTAGTCTATATATATATATATTAATATGCATGGGATTGTGCAGTCAGAAGCAGACACAGAACTTGGTGCACATGTAGCAGAGCGGAATGTGTCACTTTACGTGGTCTGGCACCAGGGAAAGCCATAGCAGTATATTAAAGTGCATTTCCATCCATGAAATTAGTTCCATGCCTTGACCTTCATTGAAATGAGTGGGAGTCCTAACAAAAAATGTTAGGCCCGTGGGCTGATATGTGGCTGTAGTGTTAGAGCTTCCTCTCCTTGTATTATTGGGCACTGACCGTAATCAGAGTGGAGGAAGAGGATGGAGTACCAGCAGGAAGGTAGGTTTGCCAGGGACACAACAGATGGTTGCAGCAGTAGGAAGAGCAGCTCTGGAGCACAAACTGCTGCTAATCAGGTCTAAGACCTTGGAACTAGCAGGCGAAGAGCTCATGTATAGAGATTCTCATTACTTGGGAGTTGGTATCACATACTATCTTTATGTACGGATTAGTGAGTTTTTGTAAGTATCTGTGCATGCAGGTAGGTGGTAGATACAGTAGGTCTATAGGGGGCCGGGGTACAGGATCACTCATCTATGGGGTTTCCTTCTCATAAACCTCTAACACACGGGTCTCAGACTTGGGCGTGAGAATGGGCCGCACATACAAAAAATTTCCAAATGACAGGCGGCATATATTTCATATATGATAAAATGGTAAATAATTATTATTAGAACACAGCACTACATACCTATTACATACAGCACCACATACCTATTACATACAGCACTACATACCTATTACATACAGCACTACATACCTATTACATACAGCACTACATACCTATTACATACAGCACTACATACCTATTACATACAGCACTACATACCTATTACATACAGCACTACATACCTATTACATACAGCACCACATACCTATTACATACAGCACTACATACCTATTACATACAGCACTACATACCTATTACATACAGCACTACATACCTATTACATACAGCACTACATACCTATTACATACAGCACTACATACCTATTACATACAGCACTACATACCTATTACATACAGCACTACATACCTATTACATACAGCACTACATACCTATTACATACAGCACTACATACCTATTACATACAGCACCACATACCTATTACATACAGCACTACATACCTATTACATACAGCACTACATACCTATTACATACAGCACTACATACCTATTACATACAGCACTACATACCTATTACATACAGCACTACATACCTATTACATACAGCAGTACATACCTGTTACATACAGCACTACATACCTATTACATACAGCACTACATACCTATTACATACAGCACTACATACCTATTACATACAGCACCACATACCTATTACATACAGCACTACATACATACTACATACAGCACTACATACCTATTACATACAGCACTACATACCTATTACATACAGCACTACATACATACTACATACAGCACTACATACCTATTACATACAGCACTACATACCTATTACATACAGCACTACATACCTATTACATACAGCACTACATACCTATTACATACAGCACTACATACCTATTACATACAGCAGTACATACCTATTACATACAGCACTACATACCTATTACATACAGCACCACATACCTATTACATACAGCACTACATACCTATTACATACAGCACTACATACCTATTACATACAGCACTACATACCTATTACATACAGCAGTACATACCTATTACATACAGCACTACATACCTATTACATACAGCACTACATACCTATTACATACAGCACTACAGACCTATTACATACAGCACTACATACCTATTACATACAGCACTACATACCTATTACATACAGCACTACATACCTATTACATACAGCACTACATACCTATTACATACAGCACTACATACCTATTACATACAGCACTACATACCTATTACATACAGCACTACATACCTATTACATACAGCACTACATACCTATTACATACAGCACTACATACCTATTACATACAGCACTACATACCTATTACATACAGCACTACATACCTATTACATACAGCACTACATACCTATTACATACAGCACTACATACCTATTACATACAGCACTACATACCTATTACATACAGCACTACATACCTATTACATACAGCACTACATACCTATTACATACAGCACTACATACCTATTACATACAGCACTACATACCTATTACATACAGCACTACATACCTATTACATACAGCACTACATACCTATTACATACAGCACTACATACCTATTACATACAGCACTACATACCTATTACATACAGCACTACATACCTATTACATACAGCACTACATACCTATTACATACAGCACTACATACCTATTACATACAGCACTACATACCTATTACATACAGCACTACATACCTATTACATACAGCACTACATACCTATTACATACAGCACTACATACCTATTACATACAGCACTACATACCTATTACATACAGCACTACATACCTATTACATACAGCACTACATACCTATTACATACAGCACTACATACCTATTACATACAGCACTACATACCTATTACATACAGCACTACATACCTATTACATACAGCACTACATACCTATTACATACAGCACTACATACCTATTACATACAGCACTACATACCTATTACATACAGCACTACATACCTATTACATACAGCACTACATACCTATTACATACAGCACTACATACCTATTACATACAGCACTACATACCTATTACATACAGCACTACATACCTATTACATACAGCACTACATACCTATTACATACAGCACTACATACCTATTACATACAGCACTACATACCTATTACATACAGCACTACATACCTATTACATACAGCACTACATACCTATTACATACAGCACTACATACCTATTACATACAGCACTACATACCTATTACATACAGCACTACATACCTATTACATACAGCACTACATACCTATTACATACAGCACTACATACCTATTACATACAGCACTACATACCTATTACATACAGCACTACATACCTATTACATACAGCACTACATACCTATTACATACAGCACTACATACCTATTACATACAGCACTACATACCTATTACATACAGCACTACATACCTATTACATACAGCACTACATACCTATTACATACAGCACTACATACCTATTACATACAGCACTACATACCTATTACATACAGCACTACATACCTATTACATACAGCACTACATACCTATTACATACAGCACTACATACCTATTACATACAGCACTACATACCTATTACATACAGCACTACATACCTATTACATACAGCACTACATACCTATTACATACAGCACTACATACCTATTACATACAGCACTACATACCTATTACATACAGCACTACATACCTATTACATACAGCACTACATACCTATTACATACAGCACTACATACCTATTACATACAGCACTACATACCTATTACATACAGCACTACATACCTATTACATACAGCACTACATACCTATTACATACAGCACTACATACCTATTACATACAGCAGTACATACCTATTACATACAGCACTACATACCTATTACATACAGCACTACATACCTATTACATACAGCACTACATACCTATTACATACAGCACTACATACCTATTACATACAGCACTACATACCTATTACATACAGCACTACATACCTATTACATACAGCACTACATACCTATTACATACAGCACTACATACCTATTACATACAGCACTACATACCTATTACATACAGCACTACATACCTATTACATACAGCACTACATACCTATTACATACAGCACTACATACCTATTACATACAGCACTACATACCTATTACATACAGCACTACATACCTATTACATACAGCACTACATACCTATTACATACAGCACTACATACCTATTACATACAGCACTACATACCTATTACATACAGCACTACATACCTATTACATACAGCACTACATACCTATTACATACAGCACTACATACCTATTACATACAGCACTACATACCTATTACATACAGCACTACATACCTATTACATACAGCACTACATACCTATTACATACAGCACTACATACCTATTACATACAGCACTACATACCTATTACATACAGCACTACATACCTATTACATACAGCACTACATACCTATTACATACAGCACTACATACCTATTACATACAGCACTACATACCTATTACATACAGCACTACATACCTATTACATACAGCACTACATACCTATTACATACAGCACTACATACCTATTACATACAGCACTACATACCTATTACATACAGCATTACATACCTATTACATACAGCAGTACATACCTATTACATACAGCACTACATACCTATTACATACAGCACTACATACCTATTACATACAGCACTACATACCTATTACATACAGCACTACATACCTATTACATACAGCACTACATACCTATTACATACAGCACTACATACCTCTTACATACAGCACTACATACCTATTACATACAGCACTACATACCTATTACATACAGCACTACATACCTCTTACATACAGCACTACATACCTATTACATACAGCACTACATACATATTACATACAGCACCACATACCTATTACATACAGCACTACATACCTATTACATACAGCACTACATACCTATTACATACAGCACTACATACCTATTACATACAGCACTACATACCTATTACATACAGCACTACATACCTATTACATACATCACTACATACCTATTACATACAGCACTACATATCTATTACATACAGCACTACATACCTACTACATACAGCACTACATACCTATTACATACAGCACTACATACCTATTACATACAGCACTACATACCTATTACATACAGCAGTACATACCTATTACATACAGCACTACATACATATTACATACAGCAGTACATACCTATTACATACAGCACTACATACCTATTACATACAGCAGTACATACCTATTACATACAGCACTACATACCTATTACATACAGCACCACATACCTATTACATACAGCACCACATACCTATTACATACATCACTACATACCTATTACATACAGCACTACATACCTATTACATACAGCACTACATACCTATTACATACAGCACTACATACCTATTACATACAGCACTACATACCTATTACATACAGCACCACATACCTATTACATACAGCAGTACATACCTATTACATACAGCACTACATACCTATTACATACAGCACTACATACCTATTACATACAGCACTACATACCTATTACATACAGCAGTACATACCTATTACATACAGCACTACATACCTATTACATACAGCAGTACATACCTATTACATACAGCACTACATACCTATTACATACAGCACTACAGACCTATTACATACAGCACTACATACCTATTACATACAGCACTACATACCTATTACATACAGCACTACATACCTATTACATACAGCACTACATACCTATTACATACAGCACTACCTACCTATTACATACAGCACTACATACCTATTACATACAGCACATACCTATTACATACAGCACTACATACCTATTACATACAGCACTACATACCTATTACATACAGCACTACATACCTATTACATACAGCACTTCAGACCTATTACATACAGCACTACATACCTATTACATACAGCACTACATACCTATTACATACAGCACTACATACCTATTACATACATCACTACATACCTATTACATACAGCACCACATACCTATTACATACAGCACCACATACCTATTACATACAGCACTACATACCTATTACATACAGCAGTACATACCTATTACATACAGCACTACATACCTATTACATACAGCACTACATACATATTACATACAGCACTACATACCTCTTACATACAGCACTACATACCTATTACATACAGCAGTACATACCTATTACATACAGCACTACATACCTATTACATACAGCACTACATACCTATTACATACAGCACTACATACCTATTACATACAGCACTACATACCTATTACATACAGCAGTACATACCTATTACATACAGCACTACATACCTATTACATACAGCACTACATACATATTACATACAGCACTACATACCTATTACATACAGCACTACATACCTATTACATACAGCACTACATACCTATTACATACAGCACATACCTATTACATACAGCACTACATACCTATTACATACAGCACTACATACCTATTACATACAGCACTACAGACCTATTACATACAGCACTACATACCTATTACATACAGCACTACATACCTATTACATACAGCACTACATACCTATTACATACAGCACTACATACCTATTACATACATCACTACATACCTATTACATACAGCACTACATACCTATTACATACAGCACCACATACCTATTACATACAGCACTACATACCTATTACATACAGCAGTACATACCTATTACATACAGCACTACATACCTATTACATACAGCACTACATACATATTACATACAGCACTACATACCTCTTACATACAGCACTACATACCTATTACATACAGCAGTACATACCTATTACATACAGCACTACATACCTATTACATACAGCACTACATACCTATTACATACAGCACTACATACCTATTACATACAGCACTACATACCTATTACATACAGCAGTACATACCTATTACATACAGCAGTACATACCTATTACATACAGCACTACATACCTATTACATACAGCACTACATACCTATTACATACAGCACTACATACCTATTACATACAGCACCACATACCTATTACATACAGCACCACATACCTATTACATACAGCACTACATACCTATTACATACAGCACTACAAACCTATTACATACAGCACCACATACCTATTACATACAGCAGTACATACCTATTACATACAGCACTACATACCTATTACATACAGCACTACATACCTATTACATACAGCACTACATACCTATTACATACAGCAGTACATACCTATTACATACAGCACTACATACCTATTACATACAGCAGTACATACCTATTACATACAGCACTACATACCTATTACATACAGCACTACATACATATTACATACAGCACTACATACCTATTACATACAGCACTACATACCTATTACATACAGCACTACAGACCTATTACATACAGCACTACCTACCTATTACATACAGCACTACATACCTATTACATACAGCACATACCTATTACATACAGCACTACATACCTATTACATACAGCACTACATACCTATTACATACAGCACTACATACCTATTACATACAGCACTACCTACCTATTACATACAGCACTACATACCTATTACATACAGCACATACCTATTACATACAGCACTACATACCTATTACATACAGCACTACATACCTATTACATACAGCACTACATACCTATTACATACAGCACTACATACATATTACATACAGCACTACATACATATTACATACAGCACTACATACCTATTACATACAGCACTACATACCTATTACATACAGCACTACATACCTATTACATACAGCACTACATACCTATTACATACATCACTACATACCTATTACATACAGCACCACATACCTATTACATACAGCACTACATACCTATTACATACAGCACTACATACATATTACATACAGCACTACATACCTCTTACATACAGCACTACATACCTATTACATACAGCACTACATACCTATTACATACATCACTACATACCTATTACATACAGCACTACATACCTATTACATACAGCACCACATACCTATTACATACAGCACTACATACCTATTACATACAGCACTACATACCTATTACATACAGCAGTACATACCTATTACATACAGCACTACATACCTATTACATACAGCACTACATACATATTACATACAGCACTACATACCTCTTACATACAGCACTACATACCTATTACATACAGCAGTACATACCTATTACATACAGCACTACATACCTATTACATACAGCACTACATACCTATTACATACAGCAGTACATACCTATTACATACAGCACTACATACATATTACATACAGCACTACATACCTATTACATACAGCAGTACATACCTATTACATACAGCACTACATACCTATTACATACAGCACTACATACCTATTACATACAGCACTACATACCTATTACATACAGCACTACATACCTATTACATACAGCACTACATACCTATTACATACAGCAGTACATACCTATTACATACAGCACTACATACCTATTACATACAGCACTACATACCTATTACATACAGCACTACATACCTATTACATACAGCACCACATACCTATTACATACAGCACCACATACCTATTACATACAGCACCACATACCTATTACATACAGCACTACAAACCTATTACATACAGCACCACATACCTATTACATACAGCAGTACATACCTATTACATACAGCACTACATACCTATTACATACAGCACTACATACCTATTACATACAGCACTACATACCTATTACATACAGCAGTACATACCTATTACATACAGCACTACATACCTATTACATACAGCAGTACATACCTATTACATACAGCAGTACATACCTATTACATACAGCACTACATACCTATTACATACAGCACTACATACCTATTACATACAGCACTACATACCTATTACATACAGCACTACAGACCTATTACATACAGCACTACCTACCTATTACATACAGCACTACATACCTATTACATACAGCACATACCTATTACATACAGCACTACATACCTATTACATACAGCACTACATACCTATTACATACAGCACTACATACCTATTACATACAGCACTACCTACCTATTACATACAGCACTACATACCTATTACATACAGCACATACCTATTACATACAGCACTACATACCTATTACATACAGCACTACATACCTATTACATACAGCACTACATACCTATTACATACAGCACTACATACATATTACATACAGCACTACATACATATTACATACAGCACTACATACCTATTACATACAGCACTACATACCTATTACATACAGCACTACATACCTATTACATACAGCACTACATACCTATTACATACATCACTACATACCTATTACATACAGCACCACATACCTATTACATACAGCACTACATACCTATTACATACAGCACTACATACATATTACATACAGCACTACATACCTCTTACATACAGCACTACATACCTATTACATACAGCACTACATACCTATTACATACATCACTACATACCTATTACATACAGCACTACATACCTATTACATACAGCACCACATACCTATTACATACAGCACTACATACCTATTACATACAGCACTACATACCTATTACATACAGCAGTACATACCTATTACATACAGCACTACATACCTATTACATACAGCACTACATACCTATTACATACAGCACTACATACATATTACATACAGCACTACATACATATTACATACAGCAGTACATACCTATTACATACAGCACTACATACCTATTACATACAGCAGTACATACCTATTACATACAGCACTACATACCTATTACATACAGCACCACATACCTCTTACATACAGCACTACATACCTATTACATACAGCAGTACATACCTATTACATACAGCACTACATACCTATTACATACAGCACTACATACCTATTACATACAGCAGTACATACCTATTACATACAGCACTACATACATATTACATACAGCACTACATACCTATTACATACAGCAGTACATACCTATTACATACAGCACTACATACCTATTACATACAGCACTACATACCTATTACATACAGCACTACATACCTATTACATACAGCACTACATACAGTGGGGGAAATAATTATTTGACCCCTCACTGATTTTGTAAGTTTGTCCAATGACAAAGAAATGAAAAGTCTCAGAACAGTATCATTTCAATGGTAGGTTTATTGTAACAGTGGCAGATAGCACATCAAAAGGAAAATCGAAAAAATAACTTTAAATAAAAGATAGCAACTGATTTGCATTTCATTGAGTGAAATAAGTATTTGAACCCTCTAACAAAAAAAGACTTAATACTTGGTGGAAAAACCCTTGTTTGCAAGCACAGAGGTCAAACGTTTCTTGTAATTGATGACCAAGTTTGCGCACATTTTAGGAGGAATGTTGGTCCACTCCTCTTTGCAGATCATCTCTAAATCCCTAAGGTTTCGAGGCTGTCTCTGTGCAACTCTGAGCTTGAGCTCCCTCCATAGGTTTTCGATTGGATTAAGGTCCGGAGACTGACTAGGCCACTCCATGACCTTAATGTGCTTCTTCTTGAGCCACTCCTTTGTTGCCTTTGCTGTATGTTTTGGGTCATTGTCGTGCTGGAACACCCATCCACGACCCATTTTCAGTTTCCTGGCAGAGGGAAGGAGGTTGTCGCTCAGGATTTCACGATACATGGCTCCGTCCATTTTCCCGTTTATGCGAATAAGTTGTCCTGTGCCCTTAGCAGAAAAACACCCCCAAAGCAAAATGTTTCCACCCCCATGCTTGACGGTGGGGACGGTGTTTTGGGGGTCATAGGCAGCATTTTTCTTCCTCCAAACACAGCGAGTTGAGTTAATGCCAAAGAGCTCTATTTTGGTCTCATCAGACCACAGCACCTTCTCCCAGTCACTCTCTGAATCATTCAGGTGTTCATTGGCAAACTTCAGACGGGCCTGCACATGTGCCTTCCTGAGCAGGGGGACCTTGCGAGCCCTGCAGGATTTTAATCCATTGCGGTGTAATGTGTTTCCAATGGTTTTCTTGGTGACTGTGGTCCCTGCTAATTTGAGGTCATTAACTAACTCCTCCCGTGTAGTTCTAGGATGCTTTTTCACCTTTCTCAGAACCATTGACACCCCACGAGGTGAGATCTTGCGTGGAGCCCCAGAGCGAGGTCGATTGATGGTCATTTTGTGCTCCTTCCATTTTCGAACAATCGCACCAACAGTTGTCACCTTCTCTCCCAGCTTCTTGCTAATGGTTTTGTAGCCCATTCCAGCCTTGTGCAGGTCTACAATTTTGTCTCTGACATCCTTGGACAGCTCTTTGGTCTTTCCCATGTTGGAGAGTTTGGAGTCTGCTTGATTGATTGATTCTGTGGACAGGTGTCTTTTATACAGGTGACTAGTTAAGACAGGTGTCCTTAATGAGGGTGACTAATTGAGTAGAAGTGTCTAACCACTCTGTGGGAGCCAGAACTCTTAATGGTTGGTAGGGGTTCAAATACTTATTTCACTCAATGAAATGCAAATCAGTTGCTATCTTTTATTTAAAGTTATTTTTTCGATTTTCCTTTTGATGTGCTATCTGCCACTGTTACAATAAACCTACCATTGAAATGATACTGTTCTGAGACTTTTCATTTCTTTGTCATTGGACAAACTTACAAAATCAGTGAGGGGTCAAATAATTATTTCCCCCACTGTACCTATTACATCCAGTGACGTCTCCTCAGTGACATTCTCATTCCTCATCTTCTCCCTTAAGCCCAAACCAACATGACAACTTCCTTCATCCATGTCTCGTCTCATAGACATTTTAGGTTCCTCACTTTTCCATTATCCTTCTTCCTGGTGCCCCAGGTATGTTACTCTGCTACTATCCCCAATACTGTGCTCACTGTGCTCCCCAATGCCATTAAACACTATATAGAGGAAATAATAGTGCTCCCAGATTGTTGTCAATAGTACTTCTGCCCCCTACAGTACCCCCAATAGTAATGCTGATCTCAATGAGCGCCCCCATTAGTAGCAATGCCCTCCATATTGTGCCCAATAATAATGTCCCCACAATATTAATAATGCCACTATAGTGTCCCCAGTAGAAATAATGCCCCCTATACTACCCCAGAAGTAACAAGTACCCTCTATGAAGCACCCTTTAGAGCCCCCTGTAGTAATAAAGCCCCTATAATGTCCCAAGTAGTTATATCACCTATAGAGGCCCCAGTATTTATAAAGCCCCCCCCCTGTAGTGCCCACATTATTTACACCTGCCCCTGCACTACGCCATGTACAGTAGTTATAATACCTCCTGTGGTAGCCCCAGTATTTATAACATCTCCCCTGTGCTGCCCCCTATATGTATAATGCCCCCTTGCAGTGCCCCTTGTAGTTTTAATGCCCCCCTGCAATTATAAACTCAGTCTCGGGTGGTGCAATGAAGCGATCATGAATGCCTGCGTCAGGACACAGGTGTTTGTGACCACGCCATTGCATCTCCGGAGAGCCAGTGCAAGAGGTGGCGATGATGTCATCACCACCTTCTGCGCCATTCTTCTTCCTAGTGCGGCCTATGATGCTGAACAGCGGGTATGTATTGTACATGAATATGACTGTATGCTATGGCTGTATGTATGTTATAGTTGTGTATGCAGATATGAGTGTATGCATATACAGGGGTGCACCTGGCCCTTCTGCTGTCTGAGTCGAAAACTGAAACGGCACCCCAACCCCCAATGTCAATTTCTGAACCTAACCCCTTTCCTCCAGCCCTACTGTTAAAGACATACTTGGAAAACATCACATACAGCGCTACAGAACATACAGGTAATACAGCGCCACATACTGTGCCTACTGTGCTTCCCAATACTATACTGCAGAAACAGATAATCCCCCTTCTGCGGCTGCTACCTGGTGCAATCGCCTCACCTCGCCTCATTGGTGGTGCACCCCCGTGCATATATATATATATATGTATACTAGCAGAAGGACCTGGCTTCACACGGATATATTTCATCTATTTCATAAAAATTTTCTGTGTCGTTAAAAGATATCAACAGTATCCCCCATAACAGTGACCTCTACAGCACCTCACCCCTTTAACAGTGAACTCCACAGACCCTCACCCCTTAACACTGACCCCCCACAGTGCCCTGCCTCCTTAAAATGGGACCTCCACAGCAGCCTATCCCCTTAACTTTGACCTTCACAGCAGCCCGCCCCTTTAACAGTGAGTTTCACAGCACCCCACTCCCTTGACATTGACCTCCACAGGGGCCGGCCCCCTTAACAGTGACCTATACAGCACCCCGCCCCTTAACACTGACCTCCATAGGGACCGTCCCCTTATCAGTGACCTCCACTGTTCCCTGCCCCCTTAACAGAGACCTCCACAGCACCTGTCCCTTTAACAGTGACCTCCACAGCAGCTGCCCCTTTAATAGTGGCCCCTGCCCCTTTAACAGCGACCTCCACAGCGGCCTTCCCCCTTAACAGTAACATCCACAGTGTGAACAACCCTTTAACAGTGACCTCCACAGTTCCCGCCCCTTTAAAAGTGACATTCACAGTGACCGCCCCTTTAACAGTGACCGCCCCTTTAACAGTGACTTTCACAGTGACCGCCCCTTTAACAGTGACTTTCACAGTGACCGCCCCTTTAACAGTGACTTTCACAGTGACCGCCCCTTTAACAGTGACTTTCACAGTGGCCGCCCCTTTAACAGTGTCTTTCACAATGACTGCCCCTTTAACAGTGACTTTCACAGTGACTGCCCCTTTAACAGTAACCGCCCCTTTAACAGTGACTTTCCCAGTGACCACCCCTTTTAACAGTGACTTTCACAGTGTCCACCCCTTTAACAGGGACCTTCATAGTGCCCGCCCCTTTAACAGGGACCTTCACAGTGCCCGCCCCTTTAATAACAGTGACCTTCACAGTGCCCACCCCTTTAATAACAGTGACCTCCACTGTGCCTGCCCCTTTAAAAACAGTGACCTCCACAGTGCACGCCCCTTTAAGCAGTAAAGAAAAATGGCTGGGTTGTTATGGAAACCTGGAGTAAAACTGTGTTTATGGCAGTCAGGATTTGAAGAGAAAGACTTGCAGGCTTGTATTGGCTATTTTTGGGGAATATCTCAGGAACGGTACGTCCTAGAGAGCTGAGACCCGGTCTAAAACCTTCCCGGACACCTGATGGACCTGTGTGCCAAATTTGGTGAAGATCGGTCCAGTTGTTTGGTTGCGCATAAAGAACAGACAGACGTCAGAAACTCCTTTTTATAATATAAGAGATAGATATAGTATGTGTGTGTAGGTGTAAATGTGTGTGCATGAATGTGTGTATAAAGCTTGTATACATGCATATATAACTGTGTACGGATATATTTGTGTATGTACAGTAAGTGAATAGGAGTGTCTGCATGAACTGTATATGAGTATATCTTTGTGAGTACATGTATGACTGTGGGTATGTATGTATGTGCATATATTTGAGTGTGTGTATGAATTTGGATGAAGGTATATGTTATGTATTTGTGCATGAAACTGTGTCTGCGTGCCACCCCCAATACTTGTGTATATGAGTGCATGTATGACTTTGGAGATATTTGTGAATAAATGTATGAGTATATGCATGAAGATGTACAGTGTGTGTATGCATGTCTATGAGTGTGTATGAGTGTTGTGGTGTGAATGTGGGTGGATATATATATATGGTACATACAGTATAATACATATATGTACGAGTAGATGTATGAAGGTACGTCTGTATCTGTGTGTCTGTGTGTATGACCTATACGTAGCACAGAGGCACTGACTCCATCTGTCTATAACTGGAATATTTCCACTGTGCAGAAAACACATATATTCAGGAAAGGGTTAATGCCGAGGCCGGGTCTCCATTGGCTTGTGATGACATCATATCTCTAGGAGGAGGCAGTGAGCGCAGGATCTGCAGCTGGTGCTGCAGCAGATGATGACATCACCGCCCTCACCGGCAGCTTCTGCACTGCTGCCTCCAGGCATCGCTTACATCATGGCCGTCCCCTTACAATCAGACCCTCTGGCATTCTGCTCACGGACAACGTCACCTGACAGCAGCCCCGGGTGCTGACTGCTGCAACGACTCTCATCCTCCTCTGCATTATTAATACGCTCATCCCTGCTGATGTCACCGCATTAAAATGGCTTCATGCACAGGATGACCTCACCGCCTCTGTTTCCTTAAAGGGGCATACTAAACGTCCGGATAATCATCTGCTGAGCGAGTGAATAGTGACTATAGGGCGGGTGAATAAGGTCTATTGCTCCTTGTTATCAGCCATTCCAACCCAGGAAGAGAATCACTATACGGCGGGTGAATATAGTCTATTATTATCTGTTATCAGCCATTCCAAGCCAGGAAGAGAATGACTATAGGGCGGGTGAATACAGTCTATTGCTCCCTGTTATCAGCCATTCCAACCCAGGAAGAGAATGACTATAGGGCGGGTGAATACAGTCTATTGCTCCCTGTTATCAGCCATTCCGAGGCCAGAAAGAGAATGACTATAGGGCGGGTGAATATAGTCTATTGCTCCCTGTTATCAACCATTCCAAGCCTGGAAGAGAATGACTATAGGGCGGGTGAATATAGTCTATTATTATCTGTTATCAGCCATTCCAAGCCTGGAAGAGAATAACCATAGGGCGGGTGAATACAGTCTATTATTATCTGTTATCAGCCATTCCAAGCCTGGAAGAGAATCAATATAGGGCGGGTGAATAAAGTCTATTGCTCCCTGTTATCAGCCATTCCAACTCAGGAAGAGAATGACTATAGGGCGGGTGAATATAGTCTATTATTATCTGTTATCAGCCATTCCAAGCCAGGAAGAGAATAACCATAGGGCGGGTGAATATAGTCTATTATTATCTGTTATCAGCCATTCCAAGCCTGGAAGAGAATAACCATAGGGCGGGTGAATACAGTCTATTATTATCTGTTATCAGCCATTCCAACCCAGGAAGAGAATGACTATAGGGCGGGTGAATATAGTCTATTGCTCCCTGTTATCAGCCATTCCAACCCAGGAAGTGAATGACTATAGGGCGGGTGAATATAGTCTATTGCTCCCTGTTATCAACCATTCCAAGCCAGGAAGAGAGTGACTATAGGGCGGGTTTCAGCGGACTGGACCGCAGGGGCAACACGTGAGGTGACGGTGGGCCGATGGGGGTAGTAGTAGTTTGTACTCACGGTTTGCAGAGCCTCCCTGGGAAGACAGCACTAAATCCTCCGGGGCCCTCTCTATTGCAGGGAAGTTGAGGTTCCCTTTATGGTAATGGTGGTGTGAGGTGCTTTTGTAGCCGGGCCCGTGTGTTGTTGTTTGTGACGCCAGCACAGTAAGGTGCAAATGTTGAGAGTAGTAGTACTAGTAGAAAGGATGAGGAGTCGGTTGTAATAAACAGTCTTCAGGTAGTCAGTACAGATACAGTTCATTGTTGACTCAGAACTAGGTTCGGCAGTATTCCTTTCATCAGGTTTAGGCAATTGTTTTCTACTGATCTTGAGCTATTTAATAAGGACGTATCCCCCACGTGGCAGGCAAATAGTGATGGACGCACATCTGCCGAGACGGTTCGCAAACGCGATCAAATGTTCGCGAACCACAAGTTCGCGGCGGGTCCCCTTCATTTTAATGGCAGGCGAACCTGAAAAACCTTCAGCTCATATTTTCAGCCAAGAAATAATTACTAGAAGTGCACAAATAGTCCCACAACATGGACAGTGACATACCAGATGTATTATTCGAATTTGCGATCTCCATTCATTTTTTTTTTTAAATGCGAAATATCGGCAATATAATTTTTGCGTACGCGCATGCGCAAATGCACTATACAGTACCGAAATGCACTATAAAGAAAGTATATTGGTATATAACACCCCTCTTCAATCGTTTTTTTGGGGGGACACCAGTTATAATAATTTGTTCCAATAACGCTTGTCCCTCTATATACCTGCGGTATTGCAGCAGAACCGCACACAACTGCCGCACAATACAAATGCACTATAATATACTGTCTAACATAGAAAGTATATTATAACATTGTACAAGGAAGGCAATCCATTAGAATATACATGAAGATAAAACGTAACCTTTAATAATGTTACTATGAGGGTCCATTCACACGTCCGGAAGTGTTTTGCGGATCCGCAAAACACGGACACCGGCAATGTGCATTTCGCAATTTGCGGACCACACATCGCCGACACTATAATAGAAAATACCTAATCTTGTCTGCAATTGCGTACAAGAATAGGACATGTTCTATTTTTTTGCGGAAACGGAAGCACAAATGCGGAAGTGCGGATCCGCAAATGCGGATGTGGATCCACAAGTGCGGATGCGGACAGCACATTCCGGACCCATTGAAAATGAATGGGTCTGCACCCGTTCCGCAAAATTGCGGAACGGATGCGGACCCATTTTGCGGACGTGTGAATGGAAAAGATATCCCTCAAAATGAAAATAAATGAAATTATTAAAGTTAAGCAAAAAGCATAGATGTGGTCGGCAATAACAAGTGCTCGGCGGCACCAAATCAGAAACCATATGTCCTACCACAATCCGGGGGGTTCCAGTGCACATCCATGGATCCCGGAGGGAAAGCAAAAAGCATCTATCCCTGGGCTAGATGATGATGTGGTATTGAAGGACAGGGTGGGCAAAGAACTGTCCCTGATATTGCCCTACAGGGGGGTGCTATTCTGGCCCTGATAGCCCGACCACAGACCACCCGCCCTGATAAGAGCGACCCCGTCCGGAACCTTACCCTATATAAAAATGGCCCTAGTAAGCCCCTAGCCCCTAGGCCCCTGACTTCCAGGTGATCACTATATAGATATATGTGTTTTTGACTCATTATAAAAGTATATTATAAGTATATCGCACCCCTCAGTATGTCACACCTATCGATATCACACCTATACCAGTCCTTAAAAGGACTTTTGTGGCCCTATTAGCTAGCGTTTGGTGTCCCTAACAGTCCCTGCTCCACACAGCAACCTCTCCCTGCACTGGCAAAACACTGAATCTAAGGCTACATTCACACGTCAGTATTTTTCTATATCCCGATTTTCGGTCCGTTTTTTGCGGATCTATTGTTCCTGAAAATGTTTCCGTATGTCATCCGTATGTCATCCGTTTTTTGCGGATCCGCAAAAAACGGAAACATGTATAAATTTCAATAAGCAAATAAAGTTGTTTGGATTTCTTTGGGAAAAAAAAAAATCTAAAAAAAAAAGTGAACAAAAGTTTATAAAATAAAAATTTTATTTCCAGGAACGGAATCCGCATAAAACGGATGACATACGTAATGACATACGAATGTCTTCCGTTTTTTGCGGATCCATTGACTTTGTATTGTACCAGGATCCGATTTTTGCGGAAAAGAATAGGACAATTTTTATATTTTTTCGGACATGCGGAACGGAACAACGGAAACGGACAGCACACATTGTGCTGTCCGATTTTTTCCAGGACCCATTGAAAATGAATGGGTACAGAACTAGTCCAGATCTGTTCCGCATAAAACGGAACAGATCAGGAAAGAAAAAACGGACGTGTGAATGGACCCTAAAATGGCGGCCAGATCAGGTTTATTTATAAGGTAGGGGGTGTGTCCATGTGCTGAAATGTCTCAATTGGCTGTCCTGTACCACCTGATGGATGTGTCATGGGTCAAAGTTCTTCACAATGTAAAAGAATATGGCGGGTGCGAATTTCTCCATATTTTCGCATGTTCGGCGAATCGCGAACACGCAAAGTTCGCCGCAAAACGACCTCCGGGCAAACCGCAAGGCCATCTCTACAGGCAAACTCTCTGTGACCTTATTTGCAGGATGCTCTCCTGAAGTGTTCAGGTTCACTATATCCCAGAAGGCTTCTAGTGATGTAGGATAATTATGGCCTCTAATCATCCAGTCGTGTCCAGGAACTTGGAAAGTTACTCTGGGTTACTTGTGCTTGTAAAGTCCATAGGCCAGACGCAGCTCTCACCTTCACTAGGCTTGTTTTATATTTAGACGTAGACTTACTGTCCAATGCTAAGCTGCTGTAACTACTCTTAGTTTGTTCTCGCCAGGATTGATCAGGTCCCGGAGGAAAGAAATTGCAGCTACATCGTGGATAAAGCCTGTTTCTCTCCTCCATTACGTTCCTTCTTCTCTCTCTGACTCTCACACACTGACTAACTACTTCCATTCTGTTCTGTCCAAGTAATGACAGCACCACCTAGGGGTGAATAGGTGTAATGATAATGCCAGCCTGATAAATAGGAAATACCATACATTGCAAATAAATTAACTAAATAGGCAGATGTTTAAAGTGTCCCTTTTACACACATATGTGGGACGCTGCATACCCCACTGCTAAAAGATAAGTCGTCCTCGACGTTTGCCTTGATAGAAGCTGTGGAACTCTATGTCGTCACCTGAAATATATAAAACATATGCAGCAAACACGAATGCATATTTTTAATGCAGAATACTATTATGTCACTTCGATAACCTCCTATAAGAAAAGGGTTAAGCATAACAATACACCTTAGGCATCATCACATATAGTGATGGACGAACCGTGGGCGGGGGTGTTTCGCAAACACGCGTTCGCGGTCAAATGTTCGCGAACCATGCGTTCACGGCAGGCCCCATTCACTTTAATGGCAGGCGAACCTGAAAAACCTTCAGGTCATATTTGCAGCCACCAAATACTCAATGGCAAAAATTCCCACAAAAAATATGTATTTTAATCAGGGGCCATTTTTATGCGTCTTAAAGAGAAACTCTCAAAAATGTGCCCTGCTGGAGCACGGGGCCCCAAAAATTAGGCATTCACCTGAAAGAAAAGAACAAGTGATTATGTGGCTGGAGGTATATTAGACTGTCAGTGGATAACAATTTTAATGTAGGCCAGTACAGGCCCCAAAAATTAGGCATTCACCTGACAGAAAAGAACTTGTGATTATGTGGCTGGAGGTACATTAGGCAGTCACTGGATAACATTTTTACTGTAGGCCACTGGAGTAGAAGCCCCAAAAATTAGGCATTCACCTGACAGAAAAGGCCTTTTATGTCGCTATTTATACATAAGATAAGGACCATTCTTTGTTCTGAGTGGTGGATATGTGTGGGCTGGCATGAGGAAATTCAATTACACGTGGTCGTCACAGGTGTTGAATTCCTCCGAGATCCATGCCTCATTCATTTTTAGAAATGTGAGGTAGTCCACACTGTCGTGAGCTAGGTGAGTGCGCTTATCGGTCACGATCCCCCCTGCTGCGCTGAACGTCCTTTCGGACAGGACACTGGACAAGGGGCAAGCCAAGAGTTCCATGGCAAATTGTGCCACCTCTGGCCACAGGTCAAGCCTGCACACCCAGTAGTCCAGGCCGGGGTTCTCAGAGTGTCCACATCGGCCATTAACCAGATGTAGTCGGACACCTGTCGGTCTAGGCGTTCCCTGAGGCTGGATCCGGAGGGCGGCTGTCGATGGGTTGGCTGCAAGAATGATCTCATATCCGAAGTGACCAACACATCTTCAAACCGCCATCTTCTTGCAGGCACGGTAGGATTGTGGGTGGAAATTCCTCTGCCAGTGCCCACAACAGAAGAATGCAGCATCTTTTGCAGCAAGGCCTGGAAACGCTGCATTCTGCCAGCCCTCTGTGATGCTGGTAACATGTCTGCCATTTTGTGTTTTTACCAGGGGTCTAGGTACATTGCCACCCAGTACTGGTCCTTGCCCTTTATGCTTTTTATACGGGGGTCCCTCTCCAAATACTGGAGCATGAAGGCCCCCATTTACACTACATTGGAAGCGGTGGAGCGCCCTGGCTCTTGCTCATCCCCCAGGAGAATGTCGTCCTCAATCTCCTCCCCCCAGCCACGGACAACACCAGGGATCCCCAAAAAGTTTAAAGTCCCCCTCAAAGCCTGCTCTTCTTGATCCTCCTCCGCCCCCCAGCCACCATCCTCCTCTGACTCCTCTTCAGACTTCTGCTGACTTGTCTCAGATGGAGTAGACCCCCCTGGGAATTCATTCAGCATTGCGACTTCCTCATCTTCCAGCTCCTGCTCCTCGACGGCTTGATCAATGACACAACGCAATGCACGCTCCAGAAAGAAGGCATAAGGTACGATGTCACTGATGGCGTCCTGGCTGCGACTGACCAATTTGGTGATCTCAAACGGCCGCAGAAGTCTGCATGTGTTGCGCATGAGCAGCCACTGGCGCGGTGAAAAGAAACCAAGCTCCCCAGAACCTGTCCTGCCGCAGAGTTCGTACAGATAGTCGTTAACAGCACGTTGCTACTGGAGGAGCCTATCAAGCATATACAAGGTAGAGTTCCAGCGCATCGGGCTGTCACAAATCAGACGTCTGGCGGCAGGTGGTGTCGTCGCTAAACGTGAGCATGGGCATGTTTCCGCGCGCTCAGCAGATTGGCACCATTGTCGCACACCACTTTACAAACTGTCAAATTGAGCGGTGTTAGCCACTGATCCGCCTGTGACCGCAGAGCTGAAGGCAGTGCAGGACCGGTGTGGCTCTTGGCTTCCAGGCACAACAGCCGCAGCACAGCATGGCAACGTCTCACCTGGCACGTCGAATAGGTTCTGGGGAGCTGGGAGGTGCAGCGGAAGAGACGGTAGCAGTGGAAAAGGAGGAGTCAGCCGAGGAGGAGACGGAGGATGAAGTAAGAGGAGGAGGAGAAGAGGCAGGCCTGCATGCAATCCGTGGTGGTAACACCAAATCCACACAGGAGCCACGGGTTACATGCTTGACGGCCGTCAGAAGGTTCACCCAGTGGGCAGTAAAAGTTATGTACCTTCCCTGCCCGTGTTTGCTAGACCACGTGTCTGTGGTCAGATGTATCTTGGCACCGACACTGTGTGCCAGAGATATATTCACTTGCCACTGAATGTGGCCAAATAGTTCAGGGATGTCCTTCTGGGAGAAATATTTCCTTACGGGGACTTTCCATTGCGGTGTGCCAATGGCCACAAATTTTGTAAAGGCCTCCGAGTCCACCAGTTTATATGGCAGTAGTTGGTGGGCTAGCAGTTCCGACAAGCTTCCGACAAACTTTTTACGCTCGAACATTTGTGCCATGGAAGCCTGCCTTCTGCCAGATGAACACGATGACGGCACAGTGGAAGGTGGAGTGGAGGATAAATGGGAGGAGAGAGGAGAAGGAAAAGAGGCAGGACGTCGAGAGCCGGGAGTGTGGCTTTGTGGGTTCTGACGGCGTTGTCCCCACTGGGCTCGGTGATAGGAGGCCAGGTGCCCTCTTAAGGTGGTCATCCCTAGGTGAGTGTTGGGCTTACCGCGACCTATGCGTTGACAGCAAAGGCTGCAGATGGCAACACTATTGTCAGCAACAGAATTTGGTGGAAGCAGGTATATCGCACCCTCAATCAGTATTTTGTGGAAACAGGTATATAGAACCCAATAATGAGTATTTGCTAGAAGCTGGTATATCAATCCTCTTAATCAGTATTTTGCGGAAGCAGGTATATCGCAAACCTCAATCAGTATTTTTGGGGGCAACAGGTATATCACACCCGTTGCAGTTAGTTGTTCCAATAGCGCTTTTCCCTCTATATGCCTGCGGTATCGCAGCAGAACCGCACACAACTGCTGCACAATACAATTGCACTATAATATACTTTCTATGTTAGAAAGTATATTATAAGTATATTACACCCCTCAGTATATTACACCTATCGATAGCACACCTATACCAGTCCTTAAAAGGACTTTAGTGTTGAGGTGGACAGCACGAAATCCTCCGGGGCACGCTCTGTGGTAGGAAGCATCAGCCAAGATGGTGGTTGAGGTGCCCTTGATGTTAGGGGTGCTTAGGGTGCTTGTTGCGGCTGAGTCCCTTGATGTTTTTTGTCGTGACGCCAGTACCGTTAATGGTGGTATAACCATTAGTAGTAATAATGAGGTAGACAGTGGTAAGATACAACTCACAACTTTTACTGTTGTTGACTTGTTGGCTGCAGCAGTACAGAATACAGTCTCTTGTTGGTATTAGAGTTAATCTGCAAGTCCACTGTTTCTAGGCTTTCTTAGGCCCTGATTCAGGCTGTGGTTATGGAGTACCTTATTCCTGTTGATGTGCTCAGTCCTATACCTCGTCCTTTCCCTCCAAGCTGAATATTGGGACAGGTAGCTAATCTGTTTCCCAGAATTATGGTGTGGCGGCCAGAAGCTATAAGTCCTCCACCATGCGCAAAGGTGTCTGTGGCCCAAAATAATGGCTATTATCACCGATGAATCTTTCTGATGCTTGTTTCTATTCCAGGGAGGCAAACTCTCTCCTACTGGTCAGAGATGCAAGTCTATAGTCTGGCCACAGAAGGAAAACGCTCTTCTGTGCCTCACACCTTGGTACTACCTCATAGTGAAGTTGGCTCCACTCACTAATCTGTGGTGTGAAGTCTTCACTCTGCATTCTCTCCCACTAATCTCATCTCATCTGATCTGATCTGAATTCCTCTCACTAGACCTGACCTAGGTATATATAGAACCCAAGTTTTATCCCCATCTAGTGGTGGGATGTATAAATTACACCTAATCTGCCTGGTAACAGGGATTTTGCAGATAAATTAGTCCAAAATTGCATAATACAGCATAATACAATTTTTAGGGTAAAAAGTGCTTTTAAGCAGAGCCCACACACATGTAGTGGGATGCTGCACATAGAATAAAACACAGAAAAGTCTTTCTGGGTACAGTTCTTGAACGTTGCATCAACTTTGGTTTAAAGTCCCAGATAACCTGAGAAGGGGGTTAAAAAGGGATTAAAATGCACAAAAACAAGGGCACAACTCGGGATTTTCTGAATGGTGGAGTCCATAATAGAGTCCTTTAAAAAGGGCAAAGGGCTCCACAGTGGCTTGGAGGAACTGCCACCACAGCTGCAAACATTAGAGTCCCTTTTGAAATAGTGTCTCTGGCTCCATTTTAGTATTGGCCAACTGGCCTATTTAGGTATAAGGGTCTCAACCACAGTGAGGCTTCTTTTTTCGTAGGGTTGCATACCTCTGATCCGATTGCTGTTGGGTTTGAGCGTTACCAGGACCTGGACTCCTGGGAGGCATACCTCGGCCCAGGTGAGAGTTTGCAAATGGAGCCTTTGACGAGGGGCTCTCTGCAGCTGTCTTAGTGAGCTCTGCCAGTACGTCTGAGGCGAAGTCTGGGCAAAAATATGTGTTTTTCTCACACTGCGATTTGATAGCAAGGGTCTAGGATAGTATCCCTGTACAATTTCAAGTTGTTTGAACAGCTTTTTTTTACACATCAATAAAGACGTTTTAAATCTCCACTGTGTTAATGCACATATAAAGTCTCTCAAGTAAACAAGTGGGGCTTATTCTCATAAGGCGCAGAGGCGTTTGTATCCTGTCCGTGACGCCAATTTTAAATGCAGCGGAACGCAATGCAGAGGCAACACGTGAGGTGACGGTGGGCCGATGGGGGTAGTAGTAGTTTGTACTCACGGTTAGCAGAGCCTTCCTGGGCCGGCGTGCAGTGAAGGGGGAGATAGCACTAAATCCTCCGGGGCATCCTCTATTGCAGGGAACACCAGCCAGATTGAAGTTGGGGTGTCCTTGTTGGTATAGGTGTGAGGTGCTTTTGCGGCTGGGCCCCTGTGTTCGTGACACCAGCACTCTTAGGTGCAAATGTTGAGAGTAGTAGAAAGGATGAGGAGTTGGTTGTAATAAACAGTTGAACGTTTACTGAATCACTTGTCTTCAGGTAGTCAGTACAGATACAGTTCATTTGCTTGGCATGAGTGATGACTCAGAAATAGATTCGGTAGTATTCCTTTTATCAGGTTTAGGTAATTGTCAGATAGGGAGTTCTCTAGTACTTTAGCTTTACAGGCGAAGAATAATTAGATTTACTTTAAGTCCACTTTCTATAGCACTCAGGTACTAAATATACTGTTTTCTACTTATCTTGAGCTATCCAATAAGGGTGTTTCCCCCTCGTGGCAGGCAAACTCTCTGTGACATTATTTGCAGGATGCTCTCCTGAAGTGTTCAGGTTCACTATATCCCAGAAGACTTCTAGTGAAATAGGATAATTATGGCCTCTAATCATCCAGTCGTGTCCAGGAACTTGGAAAGTTACTCTGGGTTACTTGAGCTTGTGAAGTCCATATGCCAGACGCAGCTCTCACCTTCACTAGGCTTGCTTTATATTTAGACGTAAACTTACTGTCCAATGCTAAGCTGCTGTAACTACTCTTAGTTTGTCCTCTCCTGGATTGATCAGATCCCGGAGGAAAGATATTGCAGCTACATCGTGGATAAAGCCTGTTTCTCTCCTCCATTAACTTCCTTCTTCTCTCTCTGTCTCTCACACTGACTAACTACTTCCTTCCTGCTCTGTCCAAGTACTGACAGCACCACCTAGGGGTGAATAGGTGTAATGACAATGCCAGCCTGATAAATAGGAAATACCATACATTGCAAATAAATTAACTAAATAGGCAGATGTTTAAAGTGTCCCTTTTACACACACATGTGGGACGCTGCAGGGTGAATATAGTCTATTGCTCCCTGTTATCAACCATTCTAAGCCTGGAAGAGAATGACTATAGGGCGGGTGAATAAAGTCTATTGATCCCTGTTATCAGCCATTCCAAGCCTGGAAGAAAATGACTATAGGGCGGGTGAATACAGTCTATTATTCTTCAGGTTCTTCCACTTTTGGGGCCCCCGGTGATCAGCGGCCATCAGCAGAGGAACCTGGCAGTAAGTGTTGAATTATCCTGCAGTGCCCCCAGAGGGAAAAATGAAGTATGACACACTGCTCATTGAAATCAATGGACTGTCCTTGTAACACATGGACGTATTGAGTCCTCCAAAGCTTTCTGCTTAACCTAATAGATGAGGGTGCCAAATGAGGGCCCCCAAAGCACCCGCTTTTTACCGTACACATACCTAGCAAAATGTTAAGGTATGTACACCTCAAGGACAAGGACATTATGTCCTGCGATAAACCAACTTTATCGAGGAGGACACCCGATTCAGCGTATTGTCAAGGCAACCGGAATTCCTGTTTCTATGGAAACTCAACGCTGTGGATTCTGCGAGGGATGACACGAGATGGAGGATGCAGGAGATACACCTGCAGAGATCGGCAGAGCGCATGCTGCTTTATCATAGTTGGGAACGTTGACGGCTTTCCTTGTACCAGGTATGAGCCGGCGTAAACCTGTGCCGTATTTTTTTGATTTTCCAAAGGAGTCCACACCCCTCCTCCTAAGGTCCACCTACTCCTCTTAGTGCCAGCCTCACAGTCGCCCCGTAGCAAGAGTGCCAGGCATCCTCAGAGGGTTATTGTAGCTTCATGGATTTTCTATTGCTTCTATAGTAAATTGAAATATTTGCAAGCATGAGGCTGTCCACACAGCTGTCCTTCGAACTCCATCATACACATGCACACTGGGCTTGGCTGAGCATGCATGTATCTTAAAGGAGATTAAAGAGAAAACTACTGCAATCCAACAACTGCTCCGACATATTTTGGTGGACTGACAGACCCTAATAGGCTGACAGACGTGACAGGTCCTAATAGGCTGACAGACATGCAGGGCCCTCATAGACTAAGACGTTACAGGCCCTAATAGGCTCGTAGACATGGCAGGCCCTAATAGGATCACAGACATGGCAGGCCTTAATAGGATCACAGACATGGCAGGACCTAATAAGATCACAGACATGGCAGACCCTAATAGGATCACAGACATGACAGGCCCTAATAGGATCACAGACATGGCAGGCCCTAATAGGATCACAGACATGGCAGGCCCTAATAGGCTCACAGATATGGCAGGCACTAATAGGATCACAGACATGGCAGGCCCTAATAGGATCACAGACATGGCAGGCCTTAATAGGATCACAGACATGGCAGGACCTAATAGGATAACAGACATGGCAGGCCATAATAGGATCACAGACATGGCAGGCCCTAATAAGATCACAGACATGGCAGACCCTAATAGGATCACAGACATGACAGGCCCTAATAGGATCACAGACATGGCAGGCCCTAATAGGATCACAGACATGGCAGGCCCTAATAGGCTCACAGATATGGCAGGCTCTAATAGGATCACAGACATGGCAGGCCCTAATAGGATCACAGATGTGGCAGGCCCTAATAGGATCACAGACGTGACAGGCCCTAAGAGGGTCACAGACATGGCAGGCCCTAGTAGGATCACAGACATGGCAGGCCCTAATAGACTCACAGATATGGCAGGCCCTAATAGAATCACAGACATGGCAGGCCCTAACAGGATCACAGACATGGCAGGCCCTAATAGGATCACAGACAAGGCAGGCCCTAATAGGCTCACAGATATGGCAGGCCCTAATAGGATCACAGACATGGCAGGCCCTAATAGGCTCACAGATATGGCAGGACAGATAGGTAGCTATAGGGGAAGCAGCAGCTCTTGGGCCAAAACTCAGAAGGGGCCCACCCAGGTGGAGAACTAAAAGACATGGCTAGACTACCAGATGCTACGGCAACCCAGTGCTGTGTGAGCTACATCTCTAGATTGCTACAACGTATCAGTCTGGCATCCAAGGGGTTGAGTTCCATTGTCTAAATTGATACAATTATATCCACTTCTCAGCTGAGTGCAGGACTAGCTGTGGGGAGATTTCCTCTGCATGGAATCAAGAGTGTTCTCATTAACTGACAGCAAGCAGAGATCTTGAATAGGGAAGATCTGAAACACAAAGTATATTAGAAAGTCGTGGACCTTTTTATTTATACAGAGGCTAAGTTTTAATATATAAAAACTGGACACTGCCTTTAAGCTTTAGGGGGCACATACTCCCCCCCCCCCCCCCCCCCCCCATACGTGATATCAGCAGTTTACTGTATTTATATTAGCCCTTGTTCACACTTCTGGTTTGTGTGGTAGAGTAGGCCAATTTTTTAAGTGAACCTTCACTTAATTAGGGATGTCTGAAATCAGAGTCTGGGTCTGAGCTGCAATGCAGGACACAACCTGTGGACAAGGGTGGTGCTGTTTCTGGGGAAAAAAATCAGACCCAGATATTTTTTCTTCTAGATACACACCGGAGCCCCCCCATCATTCATCAGTTTGCATTTATCCCTTCAGGATGTTTTAAAAAATAATTTCTAACTTTTCTTGTAGAACTTTTGCAGAATAAAAACACATTTTAGAAAATGTAGATTTGATTTTTTTTTTCTATTAAACTTTTTTCCTCCGACCAGGGAAACTACATTACAAAGCATAATGCCTGTCAGTGTTACACCGACCAGCAGGTTTTAGGACACGTCTTAGGCCCCTGACTTAACCTGCAGGGTGACAGAGGCACCGGTCAATAGCGTTGGTCGCGGTTAAAAGGTCAGTTGGCCAGCCACTGAAGCCAGACGTCGGCTGTATTTTCCACTGCGAGAAGTTAAAGATTCTGGTTATGCTCCTCCTTATGTCTCTGCTCACAACACTAGAGGGCGCCCTATTCAAGACTTCACAGAGGTGTAACATGGACCCCAATTCAAAACCTGTAATAGGGCCCCCACCTACTATGTACTAGTTATATACTGGAGTCTTATAGGGCAGATGGATTCTTGAGCCCCCGCAGGGCCTGTGTCCTCATGGCATCGTCTGGATGTCATTGCCCTGGCTAGTCAACTATTTGACCCCCAATGATACCGCCTGCTCCCCATTGCTGTCCCTACCCTGGTCCCTCCTAAAATCATCACAAGGAGCAGTTGTCAGCTGCACCTACGTCCTGGGGCCAGCAGGGCACAAAGATCTAAAATACTCCTATAGGTGAATATCACCATCCAATTTAAAGGCTGTAGGCAACATCGGGGGCAATTTTTTAGTGATTGCTTTTTGGGCTAAATATTTTTTCTTCAATTGCTCTTTATTCAAATTGTTCAACCGTTTCTGAGTTACAGGGTGAAAAATTAGTCTGTTTGCAATTTGTCACATTCTGTTTTACTTGAATCCCGTCATCTGATGGCTCATGTGTAGCTCTGATCTCCTGACCTCAATAAGGGCTCATGCACACAACTCCGTGGGGTTCCGTGCCTCTGTTCTGCACAGACCTTCCGGATTGCGTATCTGCATCCGCGATGCGGTGCCAGAACGACTGGGGCCCGTATACAGGCCCAGTTGGCATGCGGTTGTGTGCATGAGCCCTTACACTGATTTAGATCTTATATAAGAGCTACACATGAGCCGTCAGATGATGGGATTCAAAGAAAACTGAAAGTGGCAGCTTGAGAACAGACTGATTTTAACCCTTATATCTCAGAAACGGCTAAACATTGAAAGACCAATTGAAAAAAATATTTTTAGTCTAAAATAAGTAAAATGCAATCATAAAAAAATAGCCTGAAGGTGTTCATAGCCTTTAACTACTTCTCTGAGTATCTTGGAGCCAGATACAGGTCCTATGGCTGATTATCGGGGCAGCCATCTTTCCTGAGATGCTAACAACAGATATGCTTTACAGTATCATCCATGGGCCACAGGCAAAATAGACTAGAGGGGACATAATTAACTTCTATGGAAGTGTTGTGAGCATGCTTTGTGTCCTGTGCAGTGGTCATTTTGCAGGGATGGGGAGTAGATAGGCTTTGATATATCTTATTATTTAAAAAAAAGGGGATGTTATCTTTATATGTTTTATCACTTATTGTGATCCTGCCTGGGATGATACTGAGATGACTGCTGAAAAGTGATATCTGGAGAACAGGAAATGGTGCCTATTTTTGATCCTAGTGGAGCGAAAACTGCAGGATTTTACTGCTACATTGTAACAAACAATCCGGACAGGAGAGAGATTTGTGCTGCTGATGTTTTTAACTGACAAAATAAGTCTCAAGACTTGATACAATTGCGGCAAACCCTCAGCTGTGAGATGTATCAGCACTCCATTCACTGACAGCAATGCTGGGATCTTCACATCTGTCTCAGAACTACTTTTCAATTATGGAAGATTGCCAGAATTTGTAAACTACAAGATGTCTGATTCCTGTACAATTCATGCCTAGTTCCTGGACCCAGTGACACCTTGGATCCTGCACAGCAGTTCTCATGGATGTTATTCTACTGCCTAGTGATGCACGGACAGTGGAGCTCAGAGCTAGAAGAATCCAGAAGAACATGGGGATGTGCTGCAGGTGATGGGCCAGTTCTTCCATAGGACCTGTAGACATTCATGCTGCACTGCTGCCATCTAATGGCCATGTTGTGGAACATCATGCTTTTATTTTGGACAACTGCATCAGCAACCTTCAGCATTCCTCCAGCTGATGTGAAACTACAACTCCCAGCAGGAGAACATGCTCACTTCAGCTGCTCTTCAAACCCCCATAGAAGTCAATGAAGCATTCTGGAAGTTGTTGTCTCAGAAGAGCTGGAGTGCCGGAGGTTGCCGATCCCTGCGGTCGGACATTACCCGAGGAACTGCAAGGTAATAACATTGGAGTCTGCACCAGTTCTTAAAGAAGGTGCACAGAAGACAAGCCCTTTAACTACACTATCTATCTATCTATCTATCTATCTATCTATCTATCTATCTATCTATCTATCTATCTATCTATCTATCTGTCTCATATCTATCTATCTATCATCTATTATCTATCTATCTATCTATCTATCTATCTATCTATCTATCATCTATTATCTATCTATCTATCTATCTATCTATCTATCTATCTATCTATCTATCTATCTATCTATTATCTATCTATCATCTATCTATCTATCTATCTATCTATCAAATTCAAAATTCTAATTCAAATACGCTTTTTTGGCAGGACTAAATACATATTAGCATTGCCAAAGCAAGTGGAAAATACTTGGGTAGGGTTGGGGGATGGGGACATATACAGGGTGGGGGTATAGGAGTCCATGGTATATCAGGCTCCTGTCAGTCTATGGCAGGCAGTAATATATTGTGCTGCTGTGGCCGCTGTGTTCTCCTCTTCCCCCAGCAGTATGGAGAGTCTCTCTTCCTCCTCCATGGAGATGAAGTCTGGGCAGAGATCAGACAGTCTCCTGAAGTGAGTCTCCCTCACTGCTGGGTATTTGGGGCACCGCAGCAGAAAGTGGACCTCATCCTCCACGGACTCCTAGTTGCACTGCGGGCACAGTCTGCTCTCCCTGGGCATGAACCTCTGTCGGTGACGCCCGGATTTGATGAGCAGGCTGTAGGCGCTCAGTCTGTACCGGCTCAGGATCTGTCAGTCTCCTGGAGTTTCTCCAGATATGGGGACCGTTTTTCCTCCCTATGCAGGCTCTGGTATACTGTCAGCTTCTGGGATGTTCTTATGTCGTTCCTCCAGACACTGATATACTCCTCTTTTGCTCATGTGTATTGTCTTTTGGATTTAAACCCTTTGTCAGGCTGTATCTATCTATCTATCTACAGTCAGGTCCATAAATATTGAGACATCGACACAATTCTAACATTTGTGGCTCTATACACCACCACAATGGATTAGAAATTAAACAAACAAGATGTGCTTTGCCTGCAGACTGTCAGCTTTAATTTGAGGGCATTTACATCCAAATCAGGTGAACGGTGCAGGAATTACAACAGTTTGCATATGTGCCTCCCACTTGTTAAGGGACCAAAAGTAATGGGACAGAATAATAATCATAAATCAAACTTTCACTTTTTAATACTTGGTTGCAAATCCTTTGCAGTCAATTACAGCCTGAAGTCTGGAACGCATAGACATCACCAGACGCTGGGTTTCATCCCTGGTGATGCTCTGCCAGGCCTCTACTGCAACTGTCTTCAGTTCCTGCTTGTTCTTGGGGCATTTTCCCTTCAGTTTTGTCTTCAGCAAGTGAAATGCATGCTCAATCGGATTCAGGACCGGTGATTGATTTGGCATTGCATAACATTCCACTTCTTTCTCTTAAAAAACTCTTTGGTTGCTTTTGCAGTATGCTTTGGGTCATTGTCCATCTGCACTGTGAAGCGCCGTCCAATGAGTTCTGAAGCATTTGGCTGAATATATGAGCAGATAATATTGCCCGAAACACTTCAGAATTCATCCTGCTGCTTTTGTCAGCAGTCACATCATCAATAAACACAAGAGAACCAGTTCCATTGGCAGCTATACTTGCCCACGCCATGACACTACCACCACCATGCTTCACTGATGAGGTGGTATGCTTAGGATCATGAGCAGTTCCTTTCCTTCTCCATACTCTTCTCTTCCCATCACTCTGGTACAAGTTGATCTTGGTCTCATCTGTCCATAGGATGTTGTTCCAGAACTGTGAAGGCTTTTTTAGATGTCGTTTGGCAAACTCTAATCTGGCCTTCCTGTTTTTGAGGCTCACCAATGGTTTACATCTTGTGGTGAACCCTCTGTATTCACTCTGGTGAAGTCTTCTCTTGATTGTTGACTTTGACACACATACACCTACCTCCTGGAGAGTGTTCTTGATCGGGCCAACTGTTGTGAAGGGTGTTTTCTTCACCAGGGAAATAATTCTTCGGTCATCCACCACAGTTGTTTTCCGTGGTCTTCTGGGTCTTTTGGTGTTGCTGAGCTCACCGATGTGTTCCTTCTTTTTAAGAATGTTCCAAACAGTTGTTTTGGCCACGCCTAATGTTTTTGCCATCTCTCTGATGGGCTTGTTGTGTTTTTTTCAGCCTAATGATGGCTTGCTTCACTGATGGTGACAGCTCTTTGGATCTCATCTTGAGAGTTGATAGAAACAGATTCCAAATGCAAATAGCAGACTGGAAATGACCTCTGGACCTTGTATCTGCTCATTGTAATTGGGATAATGAGGGAATAACACACACCTGGCCATGGGACAGCTGAGAAGCCAATTGTCCCATTACTTTTGGTCCCTTAACAAGTGGGAGGCACATATGCAAACTGTTGTAATTCCTACACCGTTCACCTGATTTGGATGTAAATACCCTCAAATTAAAGCTGACGGTCTGCAGGTAAAGCACATCTTGTTAGTTTCATTTCAAATCCATTGTGGTGGTGTATAGAGCCAAAAATGTTAGAATTGTGTCGATGTCCCAATATTTATGGACCTGACTGTATCTATCCACTTTCACACAGTGTTTGATTGATGATTTTCATCAATCACTTTGAGACAATACCATAAATGTGTTGTAGGTGGTGGCCCTACCTCTCTGTGGCCCTCAGAATTGGAGCCCGCTGACTTCTGCTCTGCTAGCAGATAGAGAGGTGTTCACACAGAGGAGTCGGCAGAGTTGGTCCCCCCCAGCCACCACTCCTCTGGTCTGGCTCCAGGAGGGAGGATGCATCATGTCAGTAGAAGGAATTGATAAAATACCGCTAGAAGTAGTTTCCGCCATATGGTGATGGAGCGATGCAGATCTGTGAACATTCCCTGATAACCAGCAGCAGATGACACAGAGACAGGCCGCCCTTTCATATTCCCCATGTACAGTACATCTGAAGGTACTGAAGAAATAAATCGTACATGGACTGACTACTACTACACCCCCCATGTCACCTGGCATCTGCCACAGCACCTCTCCATGTCCAATACAGGGGTAATGTAGTGATCCAGAGCAGTGGTTGGATCGGAGTACCCCAAAGAAGCGACAGGGATAAATGTTAACAAAATGCACACGTCGCGGTCCTGTTCTGAGCCTCTATCAGCAGGGGGCGCACCGTCAATGAGGCCAGCTGAGGCGATTGCCTCAGGCAGCACCAGGTAAGGGCAGGAGGGGGGCAGCGGAAGGGCCAGGGGCAATGAGCGCTTCTACATATTCAACTGTATTGCTGCACTCCGGACCTCAATACAGTTCAATGCTGAGACAGGGCACAGGAGCGATGTCTCCCTGGCCCACCGTTTCCTCTAATAGGCTTTAGTCCTAGTCCCTGTAGCCTATCAGAGGCCGGGGTCCTCATTATCTCGCGGCTTGAGCCGGGCTGCATAGACTAGAAGAGATCCGTGTCCTGCACTGAATCACTGACAGCAGAATGGAGGTAAGTATTTGAGTTTTATTTGGCAGCATGGTGTTGGGCCACAGAGGAGCGGGGTGTGGGGGGGGGGCATTATTTTGTAACTGGAGAAAGCACTATGGGGACATTGCGGCTGTAAAAAGGAGCATTTTTGTACTGGCACACATTATAAGGGGGCAACTATTGGGACATTTATTGTACTGGGGGCACTAAAATGGGAACATTTTTTGTACTTAACGCATATTGTAAGTGCGTCGAGCTCAAGGGGACGGGCGCTAGGGGTCCCTTTAAGATGTTGTAGGTGTTTGTCGTTACGCCAGTTGCATTGCTTTTAGTGATATGGGGGTAGTCAGGGTAGAAATGCCAGAGTGGTGTAGGGTGGCCTAATGTCCCTTATAGGTGTTGCACTTGTCACGGTGCTCCTACCTGGATACACTGGAACCCCAAGCGTGGCCGTCCGCTGCAGAAAAAGGGTAGTTGAATGGTGGGGTGAAGAAATAAATTGGAGTCCAGACTTTGTGATGAACTTGAAAACAGCTTTACTTGATTAAACTTGCATCAGGCAACAATCTTCCAACTTTATCTTGGTCACCAGCAGGCTTTGGCATAAATTCTGGCAGGAAAACACACTCGGCTCTGCTACATCTGCTACTCTTTGGCTCTGCTGTGCTGGGAGGATTAAATATGAACTTTTCCTTTCCGCTGTGCTTAGCTTTCTGTAGTCTGATTCTCTCTCTTTCTCTTTATCCAGGGAACTTTTACTCCTGGCTCCTGAGGCTTGTAGCTTGGGCCTCCAGGTCCAGTAGAGCTGATGGTGCTCTAGCCGGCCTAGGCAGGGCTCGCCCAGCAGGGGGTAGACTCCACACTGACCTTTACTAACTAAACTCCTCCCCAAAGGGAGAGAAGAGAATAGAAAGAAGGTTCCATCCTCTGTCCCTGTAGCTCTGCCATTGTTGCCGCCATCTGGTGGTGAACCAGGCACATTACATGTAACATAACAGTTGCATAGGAATAAATATACACAATTTGCAGGATCTGGAAATAAGTGCATATGATGACATTATATTACCCATAGAAGATAGTGGAGAGGTGTAAAAGGTGGTAATGCACCTCTGGGGCGTTACATAAGGGAGCATTCTAAGGTGGCCACTATGGGGACATTTGTTCTACATTGGGCACTAAAAGGGTTTTTGTTTTTTATACTGGCACATGTCATAAGTAGGGATGAGCAAATCGACTTCGGATGAAACATTCGAAGTTGATTCGCATAATACTTTGTTTGGATACTGTACGGAGCGAGCGCAGCATGCAGCAATGATCAAAACACCATGTTAGGACCCATGATGGAGGACTAATACTATTTAAATTACATTCTGCACTACCAAACATACAGGAGACTAGTGTTGAGCACAAATATTCGAAAAGCTAATTTTTATCGCAAATATCGGCACTTCGAGAATTTGCGAATATTTAGAATATAGTGCTATATATTCGTAATAACGAATATTCGTGTTTTTATTTATTTTTTAACACAGTACACATCAGGTGATCATCCCTCCCTTCTTCTAGCTTGTGGCCCAATGAGAAGGCTTTGTCACAGCTTAGCAACATCCCTAGCAACCAATAGAAAAGTTGCCTACCCCACGCCGGTATTTTGCGCGCATTATGCGAATAATACATTGCCGATTTTCGCAATCAGGAATATAATCTCGAATTCGAATATTGCCCCTGTCGCTCATCACTATAGGAGACTACAGCACCACACACCTATTACATCCAGTGATGTCTCTTCTGATGTAGACGTTCTCTTTCCTCATCTTCTCCATCCGGACCAGACCGCCATGATGACATCTTTTAGCCATTTCTTGTCTCTGCAGAGTTTGTCACACAGGAATCACAGGTTCCTTCTTTTTCATCCTCCCCTCGCCTTCTCAGCACCCCATCGTGCCACCCCCAATACTGTGCTCCCCAATACGGTACTGCAGAAACAGATAGTCCCCAAAAGTTCTAGCACCACTGAGACAGTGCCCCTTTCAATAATTGAGCCCTAAAAAATGATTGCACCCAACAAATAGAGCTTGAAACATAATAAGAGAATTATCATCTCCCCTGTGCCTGACATGTGACGTCAAAAAGTCACAAACTATGTGATTTTTCATTCCGATTTGTTAAAAAATTGTCCCATCTCCAAGTTTGCGGCCTTCTCACAGCTTTCCCAGGCCAGTGACTTCTCCTTCATCGGTCACATGGCCTAGGAGCAGCTCAGCCCCATAGAAGTGAATGGGACTGAGCTGCAATACCAAGCACGGCCTCTATACAATGTAAGGCGCTATACTTGGTGAGCAGCGAGAAGGCCGTGGCGCTGCCTTCTCAAAGTAGCTGGGGGTCGGATCCCACCGATCAGACACTGATGACCTAAGGTGGGGTGGGGGGGAGGGACATGGGCCTGGAGAGGGAAGGTGTGCCATGAGTGATAGAAGTGGAATCATGGGTTGACCACCCCGTTGGAAGATGCATGGAACTGTGCCACGACGGAGGGGGGCAGTCAAAGTATGTGTGCGAATTTCAGGCGCAACACTGACTTACATTACAACAACCCATAGGTGGCAGTAGAGAGACTTTTTTTTTCCTTTTTGGAGGAGAGCTAATTTGCATACCGATACCTTGTAAGACCATCACCAGCCAGTTCTCCACAAGGAGAACCAGTGCCCCCCGAGGTCTCTGTACACGGCTACTGATGATGACTTTAGGCGGCCATTTTGAGGTCAGTGGTCCAGGATCCGTCTTGGGACGATTGTGATCGGCGGTGACAGTGAGTGAAGAGTTAATAACGTGAAAAAGTTCTTCCATCTCTCTGGTAATAATGAGCCTTCATGCAGGATCCTCGTTATGTGGGGGCGTCAATTTATTCTTTTGCCCTTAATGGGAATATACAATGTATCATTGTGTATAATGATTTCCCACAGACAGGACGCAGATAATACGGATCATGTGACCGCGTTGCCTAGCAACTAAACGTGATGCTCTGTTTGGGATGGGGGGGGGGGATTAAGTGGCTTTTCTGCCGCTTGTTCTCCAGGAGATTGTGGGATCATGACTGCGGGAATCGTATTCCGTATATCCAGATACTATAAGGGGGCTCCTCTGCTGAGACCCCCCATCAGTCAGCGCTCCTCCGCTGAGACCCCCCATCAGTCATCACTCCTCCGCTGAGACCCCCCATCAGTCAGCGCTCCTCCGCTGAGACCCCCCATGAGTCAGCGCTCCTCTGCTGAGACCCTCCATCAGTCAGCGCTCCTCCGCTGAGACCCCCCATCAGTCAGCACTCCTCCGCTGAGACCCCCCATCAGTCAGCGCTCCTCTGCTGAGACCCTCCATCAGTCAGCGCTCCTCCGCTGAGACCCCCCATCAGTCAGCACTCCTCCGCTGAGACCCCCCATCAGTCAGCGCTCCTCAGCTGAGACCCCCCATCAGTCAGCGCTCCTCCGCTGAGAACCCCCCATCAGTCAGCGCTCCTCCGCTGAGACCCCCCATCAGTCAGCACTCCTCCGCTGAGACCCCCCATCAGTCAGCGCTCCTCCGCTGAGACCCCCCATCAGTCATCGCTCCTCCGCTGAGACCCCCCATCAGTCAGCGCTCCTCAGCTGAGACCCCCCATCAGTCAGCGCTCCTCCGCTGAGACCCCCCATCAGTCAGCGCTCCTCCGCTGAGAACCCCCATCAGTCATCACTCCTCCGCTGAGACCCCCCATCAGTCAGCGCTCCTCCGCTGAGACCCCCCATCAGTCAGCGCTCCTCCGCTGAGACCCCCCATCAGTCAGCGCTCCTCAGCTGAGACCCCCCATCAGTCAGCGCTCCTCCGCTGAGACCCCCCATCAGTCAGCGCTCCTCCGCTGAGAACCCCCCATCAGTCAGCGCTCCTCCGCTGAGACCCCCCATCAGTCATCACTCTTCAGCTGAGACTCCCCCATCAGTCAGCGCTCCTCTGCTGAGACCCCCCATCAGTCAGCGCTCCTCCGCTGAGACCCCCCATCAGTCATCACTCCTCCGCTGAGACCCCCCATCAGTCAGCGCTCCTCCGCTGAGACCCCCCATCAGTCAGCGCTCCTCCGCTGAGACCCCCCATCAGTCATCACCCCTCCGCTGAGACCCCCCATCAGTCAGCGCTCCTCAGCTGAGACTCCCCCATCAGTCAGCGCTCCTCCGCTGAGACCCCCCATCAGTCAGCGCTCCTCCGCTGAGACCCCCCATCAGTCAGCGCTCCTCCGCTGAGACCCCCCATCAGTCAGCGCTCCTCCGCTGAGACCCCCCATCAGTCAGCGCTCCTCCGCTGAGAACCCCCCATCAGTCAGCGCTCCTCCGCTGAGACCCCCCATCAGTCAGCACTCCTCCGCTGAGAACCCCCCATCAGTCCGTGCTCCTCCGCTGAGACCCCCCCATCAGTCAGCGCTCCTCCGCTGAGACCCCCCATCAGTCAGCACTCCTCCGCTGAGAACCCCCCCATCAGTCAGCGCTCCTCCGCTGAGACCCCCCATCAGTCCGGGCTCCTCAGCTGAGACTCCCCCATCAGTCCGGGCTCCTCCGCTGAGACCCCCCATCAGTCAGCGCTCCTCCACTGAGACCCCCCATCAGTCAGCGCTCCTCCGCTGAGACCCCCCATCAGTCAGCGCTCCTCCGCTGAGAACCCCCCCATCAGTCAGCGCTCCTCCGCTGAGACCCCCCCATCAGTCCGGGCTCCTCAGCTGAGACCCCCCATCAGTCCGGGCTCCTCAGCTGAGACTCCCCCATCAGTCCGGGCTCCTCAGCTGAGACTCCCCCATCAGTCCGGGCTCCTCCGCTGAGACCCCCCATCAGTCAGCTCTCCTCCGCTGAGAACCCCCCATCAGTCAGCACTCCTCAGCTGAGACTCCCCCATCAGTCCACGCTCCTCCGCTGAGACCCCCCATCAGTCAGCGCTCCTCCGCTGAGACCCCCCATCAGTCAGCACTCCTCCGCTGAGAACCCCCCATCAGTCAGCGCTCCTCCGCTGAGACCCCCCATCAGTCAGCGCATCTCCACTGAGACCCCCCCATCAGTCCGGGCTCCTCAGCTGAGACCCCCCATCAGTCCGGGCTCCTCAGCTGAGACTCCCCCATCAGTCTGGGCTCCTCCACTGAGACCCCCCATCAGTCAGCCCTCCTCCGCTGAGAACCCCCCCATCAGTCAGCACTCCTCCGCTGAGACCCCCCATCAGTCAGCGCTCCTTCACTGAGACCCCCCCATCAGTCCGGGCTCCTCAGCTGAGACTCCCCCATCAGTCCGGGCTCCTCCGCTGAGACCCCCCATCAGTCAGCGCTCCTCCGCTGAGACCCCCCATCAGTCAGCGCTCCTTCACTGAGACCCCCCCATCAGTCCGGGCTCCTCAGCTGAGACTCCCCCATCAGTCCGGGCTCCTCCACTGAGACCCCCATCAGTCAGCACTCCTCCGCTGAGACCCCCCCATCAGTCAGCACTCCTCCGCTGAGACCCCCCATCAGTCAGCGCTCCTCCGCTGAGACCCCCCCATCAGTCAGCACTCCTCCGCTGAGAACCCCCCATCAGTCAGCACTTCTCCGCTGAGACCCCCATCAGTCAGCGCTCCTCCGCTGAGAACCCCCCATCAGTCAGCGCTCCTCCGCTGAGAACCCCCCATCAGTCAGCACTCATCCGCTGAGAACCCCCCATCAGTCAGTGCTCCTCCGCTGAGAACCCCCCATCAGTCAGCACTCCTTCGCCGAGACCCCCCATCAGTCAGCACTCCTCCGCTGAGACCCCCCATAAGTCAGCACTCCTCCGCTGAGAACCCCCCATCAGTCAGCACTCATCCGCTGAGAACCCCCCATCAGTCAGCACTCCTCCGCTGAGACCCCCATCAGTCAGCACTCCTCCGCTGAGACCCCCCATCAGTCCGGGCTCCTCAGCTGAGACTCCCCCATCAGTCCGGGCTCCTCCGCTGAGACCCCCATCAGTCAGCGCTCCTCCGCTGAGACCCCCCCATCAGTCAGCGCTCCTCTGCTGAGAGCCCCCCATCAGTCAGCACTCCTCCGCTGAGACCCCTCATCAGTCAGCACTCCTCCGCTGAGACCCCCCATCAGTCATCACTCCTCCACTGAGACCCCCATCAGTCAGCACTCCTCTGCTGAGACCCCCCCATCAGTCATCACTCCTCCGCTGAGACCCCCCATCAGCCAGTGCTCCTCTGCTGAGACCCCGCATCAGTCAGCGCTCCTCCGCTGAGACCCCCCATCAGTCATCACTCCTCCGCTGAGAACCCCCACATCAGTCAGCGCTCCTCCGCTGAGACCCCCCATCAGTCAGTGCTCCTCCGCTGAGACCCCCCATCAGTCAGCGCTCCTCCGCTGAGACCCCCCATCAGTCATCACTCCTCCGCTGAGACCCCCCATCAGTCAGCACTCCTCCGCTGAGACCCCCCATCAGTCAGCACTCCTCCGCTGAGACCCCTCATCAGTTAGCGCTCCTCCACTGAGACCCCCCATCAGTCAGCGCTCCTCCACTGAGATCCCCATCAGTCAGCGCTCCTCCGCTGAGACCCCCCATCAGTCAGCGCTCCTCCGCTGAGACCCCTCATCAGTTAGCACTCCTCTGCTGAGACCCCCCCATCAGTCAGCACTCCTCCGCTGAGACCCCCCCATCAGTCAGCGCTCCTCTGCTGAGAGCCCCCCATCAGTCAGCGCTCCTCCGCTGAGAACCCCCATCAGTCATCACTCCTCCACTGAGACCCCCCATCAGTCAGCGCTTCTCCACTGAGACCCCCATCAGTCAGCGCTCCTCCACTGAGACCCCCCATCAGTCAGCGCTCCTCCACTGAGACCCCCATCAGTCAGCGCTCCTCCGCTGAGACCCCCCATCAGTCAGCGCTCCTCCGCTGAGACCCCCCATCAGTCAGCGCTCCTCCGCTGAGACCCCCTCATCAGTTAGCACTCCTCTGCTGAGACCCCCCCATCAGTCAGCACTCCTCCGCTGAGACCCCCCCCATCAGTCAGCGCTCCTCTGCTGAGAGCCCCCCATCAGTCAGCACTCCTCCGCTGAGAACCCCCCATCAGTCAGCGCTCCTCCGCTGAGAACCCCCCATCAGTCAGCGCTCCTCCGCTGAGACCCCCCATCAGTCAGCACTCCTCCGCTGAGACCCCCCATCAGTCAGCGCTCCTCCGCTGAGAACCCCCCATCAGTCATCACTCCTCCACTGAGACCCCCCATCAGTCAGCGCTTCTCCACTGAGACCCCCATCAGTCAGCGCTCCTCCACTGAGACCCCCCATCAGTCAGCGCTCCTCCGCTGAGACCCCCATCAGTCAGCGCTCCTCCGCTGAGAACCCCCCATCAGTCAGCGCTCCTCCGCTGAGACCCCCCATCAGTCAGCACTCCTCCGCTGAGACCCCCCATCAGTCAGCGCTCCTCCGCTGAGAACCCCCCATCAGTCATCACTCCTCCACTGAGACCCCCCATCAGTCAGCGCTTCTCCACTGAGACCCCCATCAGTCAGCGCTCCTCCACTGAGACCCCCCATCAGTCAGCGCTCCTCCACTGAGACCCCCATCAGTCAGCGCTCCTCCGCTGAGACCCCCCATCAGTCAGCGCTCCTCCGCTGAGACCCCCCCATCAGTCAGCGCTCCTCTGCTGAGAGCCCCCCATCAGTCAGCACTCCTCCGCTGAGAACCCCCCATCAGTCAGCGCTCCTCCGCTGAGACCCCCCATCAGTCAGCGCTCCTCCGCTGAGAACCCCCCATCAGTCAGCGCTCCTCCGCTGAGACCCCCCATCAGTCAGCGCTCCTCCGCTGAGACCCCCCATCAGTCAGCACTCCTCCGCTGAGACCCCCCATCAGTCAGCACTCCTCCGCTGAGACCCCCCATCAGTCAGCGCTCCTCCGCTGAGACCCCCCATCAGTCAGCGCTCCTCCGCTGAGAACCCCCCATCAGTCAGCACTCCTCCGCCGAGACCCCCCATCAGTCAGCGCTCCTCCGCTGAGACCCTCCCCCATCAGTCAGTGCACCTCCGCTGAGACCCCCTATCAGTCAGCACTCCTCCACTGAGAACCCCCCATCAGTCAGCGCTCCTCCGCTGAGAAACCCCCCATGCCTGAGCGCTGATGTATTTTTACATAGGGTGGTCGGAAAGGGGTTAAAGAAGCCGCGATGCTCTTGTGAGCGTTGTGGACTCTTCCTAAGCAAGTGACATTATGTTCTCATCCTACGTGCAAATGAATGGGTCTGGGCTGCAGTACCAGAAACAGCCACTTTACAAAGTGCGGCGCTGTGCTTGGAATGCTGTGAGGAAGCCACAGCGCTAACTGGAGCACTGCGCTCTCTTCAAACAGCTGATTGGTGGTGGTGCTGGTAGAAGGAGCCCTCTCAAGCAGATGACCTGTCCTGAGCATTATATCAATGCTTTGCATGCAGATTTTATCCAACATGAGGAAGTCCTTAAAGGGGTTCTCCGGTAATAATAGCATTTTACCAAGTGCCAGCAGCCTGTCCCAATGAGCTAAGAGTTCGTACTTACCTGCTCCCCACCGCTCTGGTCCTCCTGCCTCGGGTGTCTCCATGGGCATGGTCGCTTGCTCTGCTGCAGCCAGGGACTGGCTTCAGAGGTGACGTTCTGCCTGTGACCTGATATTCCTGGAGGCATAGCATGGGCATGGTCACTTGCTCTGCTGAAGCCAATGATTGGCCTCAGAGGTGACGTTCTGCCTGTGGACTGATATTCATTGAGGCTTCAAGAAAAAACGCAAATTCCACCACAATTTTATGGGTTTTGTTTAAACGGCGTTCCCTATACGGTAAAACGAACCTGTTCCCTTCATTCTCCAGGTCAGTACAATTACGATGGTGCTACAGTTATATAGTGACTTTTTTTATAGTAATTTTTTCTTTTCGTGGACATAGTCTGACCTCCATAACTATTTTATAGTAATGTTTACGGAGCTGTGTTAGAGATCACTTTTGTGGGACGAACTGTATTTTTTATTGATACCGTGATTGACTTTTTGATCACTTTTTATTAAATTTTTTTGGGAGGTGAATTAAAGAAAAAATGGCAAATCAGCCATTTTTATTTTTTTTTCCCAGTTACGCCGTGCGATACTTTTTACAATTTTTATTAGTAAGGGCATTTCAATGCCCATGATGTTTCATTTTTGTAATATTTATTTCTTATTTCATTTTTATGTATTTAAAAAAAATTTTAAATTTTTTTTAAATTAAAACTTGCCCTAATTGACTATAACATATAACAAGCAATCATTAGATTGCCTCTTGTACTCTGTAGTGAATATCTATGCATTACAGAATGCAGAATTCAGTATATTCCAATGCAATGCTGCCACCTGCAGGCTAACATTGGAATAGGCTTGGAAAGGTTCAGGCCTACTGCTAGTATTGGACGCTTCCCCGATCTCAGCATTGGTATGCACGTGGACATCAAGTCAGTGAGTGAGGAGTAAGCACAGCAGGGTGTAGTGCTTATCAGTCCTTCTTTGGATTATATCCCTACAGTTCAGCCAGCTCTGTTTCAAGTGATGTGCAGTATACATAGAAATAACTATATAAAAGAATGTGTCGCCTTAGTTTTTTAATAAAAAACAATTATGTGCAGTATCTGTGTACTGTGACATCACTGTGTTTATTATCTCTGTACTGTGACATCACTGTGTTTATTATCCCTGTACTGTGACATCACTGTGTTTATTATCTCTGTACTGTGACATCACTGTGTTTATTATCCCTGTACTGTGACATCACTGTGTTTATTATCTCTGTACTGTGACATCACTGTGTTTATTATCTCTGTACTGTGACATCACTGTGTTTATTATCTCTGTACTGTGACATCACTGTGTTTATTATCCCTGTACCGTGACATCACTGTGTTTATTATCCCTGTACTGTGACATCACTGTGTTTATTATCTCTGTACTGTGACATCACTGTGTTTATTATCTCTGTACTGTGACATCACTGTGTTTATTATCCCTGTACTGTGACATCACTGTGTTTATTATCCCTGTACTGTGACATCACTGTGTTTATTATCTCTGTACTGTGACATCACTGTGTTTATTATCCCTGTACTGTGACATCACTGTGTTTATTATCTCTGTACTGTGACATCACTGTGTTTATTATCTCTGTACTGTGACATCACTGTGTTTATTATCTCTGTACTGTGACATCACTGTGTTTATTATCTCTGTACTGTGACATCACTGTGTTTATTATCCCTGCACTGTGACATCACTGTGTATATTATCCCTGCACTGTGACATCACTGTGTATATTATCCCTGTACTGTGACATCACTGTGTTTATTATCCCTGTACTGTGACATCACTGTGCTTATTATCTCTGTACTGTGACATCACTGTGTTTATTATCTCTGTACTGTGACATCACTGTGTTTATTATCCCTGCACTGTGACATCACTGTGTATATTATCCCTGTACTGTGAAATCACTGTGTTTATTATCTCTGTACTGTGACATCACTGTGTTTATTATCTCTGTACTGTGACATCACTGTGTTTATTATCCCTGTACTGTGACATCACTGTGTTTATTATCTCTGTATTGTGACATCACTGTGTTTATTATTCCTGTACTGTGACATCACTGTGTTTATTATCCCTGTACTGTGACATCACTGTGTTTATTATCTCTGTACTGTGACATCACTGTGTTTATTATCCCTGTACTGTGACATCACTGTGTTTATTATCTCTGTATTGTGACATCACTGTGTTTATTATCCCTGTACTGTGACATCACTGTGTTTATTATCCCTATACTGTGACATCACTGTGTTTATTATCTCTGTCCTGTGACATCACTGTGTTTATTATCTCTGTACTGTGACATCACTGTGTTTAATATCTCTGTACTGTGACATCACTGTGTTTATTATCTCTGTACTGTGACATCACTGTGTTTGTTATCTCTGTACTGTGACATCACTGTGTTTATTATCTCTGTACTGTGACATCACTGTGTTTATTATCCCTGTACTGTCACATCACTGTGTTTATTATCTCTGTACTGTGACATCACTGTGTTTATTATCACTGTACTGTGACATCACTGTGTTTATTATCCCTGTACTGTGACATCACTGTGTTTATTATCTCTGTACTGTGAGATCACTGTGTTTATTATCCCTGTACTGTGACATCACTGTGTTTATTATCTCTGTACTGTGACATCACTGTGTTTATTATCTCTGTACTGTGACATCACTGTGTTTATTATCCCTGCACTGTGACATCACTGTGTATATTATCCCTGTACTGTGACATCACTGTGTTTATTATCCCTGTACTGTGACATCACTGGGTTTATTATCTCTGTACTGTGACATCACTGTGTTTATTATCCCTGTACTGTGACATCACTGTGTTTATTATCCCTGTACTGTGACATCACTGTGTTTATTATCTCTGTACTGTGACATCACTGTGTTTATTATCTCTGTACTGTGACATCACTGTGTTTATTATCCCTGTACTGTGACATCACTGTGTTTATTATCTCTGTACTGTGACATCACTGTGTTTATTATCTCTGTACTGTGACATCACTGTGTTTATTATCCCTGTACTGTGACATCACTGTGTTTATTATCCCTGTACTGTGACATCACTGTGTTTATTATCTCTGTACTGTGACATCACTGTGTTTATTATCTCTGTACTGTGACATCACTGTGTATACTATCCCTGTACTGTGACATCACTGTGTTTATTATCCCTATACTGTGACATCACTGTGTATATTATCCTGTACTGTGACATCACTGTGTTTATTATCTCTGTACTGTGACGTCACTGTGTATATTATCCCTGTACTGTGACATCACTGTGTTTATTATCCCTGTACTGTGACATCACTGTGTTTATTATCCCTGTACTGTGACATCACTGTGTTTATTATCCCTGTACTGTGACATCACTGTGTTTATTATCCCTGTACTGTGACATCACTGTGTTTATTATCTCTGTACTGTGACATCACTGTGTTTATTATCCCTGTACTGTGACATCACTGTGTTTATTATCTCTGTACTGTGACATCACTGAGTTTATTATCCCTGTACTGTGACATCACTGTGTTTATTATCTCTGTACTGTGACATCACTGCGTTTATTATCTCTGTACTGTGACATCACTGCGTTTATTATCCCTGTACTGTGACATCACTGTGTTTATTATCCCTGTACTGTGACATCACTGTGTTATTATCCCTGTACTGTGACATCACTGTGTTCATTATCCCTGTACTGTGATATCACTGTGTTTATTATCTCTGTACTGTGACATCACTGTGTTTATTATCTCTGTACTGTGACATCACTGTGTTCATTATCCCTGTACTGTGACATCACTGTGTTTATTATCCCTGTACTGTGACATCACTGTGTTTATTATCCCTGTACTGTGACATCACTGTGTTTATTATCCCTGTACTGTGACATCACTGTGTTTATTATCCCTGTACTGTGACATCACTGTGTTTATTATCCCTGTACTGTGACATCACTGTGTTTATTATACCTGTACTGTGACATCACTGTGTTTATTATCCTGTACTGTGACATCACTGTGTTTATTATCTCTGTACTGTGACATCACTGTGTTTATTATCTCTGTACTGTGACATCACTGTGTTTATTATCTCTGTACTGTGACATCACTGTGTATATTATCCCTGTACTGTGACATCACTGTGTTTATTATCTCTGTTCTGTGACATCACTGTGTTTATTATCTCTGTACTGTGACATCACTGTGTTTATTATCCCTATACTGTGACATCACTGTGTATATTATCCTGTACTGTGACATCACTGTGTTTATTATCTCTGTACTGTGACATCACTGTGTATATTATCCCTGTACTGTGACATCACTGTGTTTATTATCCCTATACTGTGACATCACTGTGTATATTATCCTGTACTGTGACATCACTGTGTTTATTATCCCTGTACTGTGACATCACTGTGTTTATTATCTCTGTACTGTGAGATCACTGTGTTTATTATCCCTGTACTGTGACATCACTGTGTTTATTATCCCTGTACTGTGACATCACTGTGTTTATTATCTCTGTACTGTGACATCACTGTGTTTATTATCTCTGTACTGTGACATCACTGTGTATATTATCCCTGTACTGTGACATCACTGTGTTTATTATCTCTGCACTGTGACATCACTGTGTATATTATCCCTGTACTGTGACATCACTGGGTTTATTATCTCTGTACTGTGACATCACTGGGTTTATTATCTCTGTACTGTGACATCACTGTGTTTATTATCTCTGTACTGTGACATCACTGTGTTTATTATCCCTGTACTGTGACATCACTGTGTTTATTATCCCTGTACTGTGACATCACTGTGTTTATTATCTCTGTACTGTGACATCACTGTGTTTATTATCCCTGCACTGTGACATCACTGTGTTTATTATCTCTGTACTGTGACATCACTGTGTTTATTATCTCTGTACTGTGACATCACTGTGTTTATTATCCCTGTACTGTGACATCACTGTGTTTATTATCTCTGTACTGTGACATCACTGTGTTTATTATCCCTGTACTGTGACATCACTGTGTTTATTATCTCTGTACTGTGACATCACTGTGTTTATTATCCCTGTACTGTGACATCACTGTGTTTATTATCCCTGTACTGTGACATCACTGTGTTTATTATCCCTGTACTGTGACATCACTGTGTTTATTATCTCTGTACTGTGAGATCACTGTGTTCATTATCCCTGTACTGTGACATCACTGTGTTTATTATCCCTGTACTGTGACATCACTGTGTTTATTATCTCTGTACTGTGACATCACTGTGTTTATTATCTCTGTACTGTGACATCACTGTGTATATTATCCCTGTACTGTGACATCACTGTGTTTATTATCTCAGCACTGTGACATCACTGTGTATATTATCCCTGTACTGTGACATCACTGGGTTTATTATCTCTGTACTGTTACATTACTGTGTTTTTCTTATCCCTGTACTGTGACATCACTGTGTTTATTATCTCTGTACTGTGACATCACTATGTTTATTATCTCTGTACTGTGAGATCACTGTGTTTATTATCCCTGTGCTGTGACATCACTGTGTTTATTATCTCTGTACTGTGACATCACTGTGTTTATTATCTCTGTACTGTGACATCACTGTGTTTATAATCCCTGTACTGTGACATCACTGTGTTTATTATCTCTGTACTGTGACATCACTGTGTTTATTATCTCTGTACTGTGACATCACTGTGTTTATTATCCCTGTACTGTGACATCACTGTGTTTATTATCTCTGTACTGTGACATCACTGTGTTTATTATCTCTGTACTGTGACATCACTGTGTTTATTATCCCTGTACTGTGACATCACTGTGTTTATTATCCCTGTACTGTGACATCACTGTTTATTATCTCTGTACTGTGACATCACTGTGTTTATTATCCCTGCACTGTGACATCACTGTGTTTATTATCTCTGTACTGTGACATCACTGTGTTTATTATCCCTGTACTGTGACATCACTGTGTTTATTATCTCTGTACTGTGATATCACTGTGTTTATTATTCCTGTATGTGACATCACTGTGTTTATTATCCCTGTACTGTGACATCACTGTGTTTATTATCCCTGTACTGTGACATCACTGTGTTTATTATCTCTGTACTCTGACATCACTGTGTTTATTATCTCTGTACTGTGACATCACGGTGTTTATTATCTCTGTACTGTGACATCACTGTGTTTATTATCCCTGTACTGTGACATCACTGTGTTTATTATCTCTGTACTGTGACATCACGGTGTTTATTATCTCTGTACTGTGACATCACTGTGTTTATTATATCTGTACTGTGACATCACTGTGTTTATTATCCCTGCACTGTGACATCACTGTGTATATTATCCCTGTACTGTGACATCACTGTGTTTATTATCTCTGTACTGTGACATCACTGTGTTTATTATCTCTGTACTGTGACATCACTGTGTTTATTATCCCTGTACTGTGACATCACTGTGTTTATTATCTCTGTATTGTGACATCACTGTGTTTATTATTCCTGTACTGTGACATCACTGTGTTTATTATCCCTGTACTGTGACATCACTGTGTTTATTATCTCTGTACTGTGACATCACTGTGTTTATTATCCCTGTACTGTGACATCACTGTGTTTATTATCTCTGTATTGTGACATCACTGTGTTTATTATCCCTGTACTGTGACATCACTGTGTTTATTATCCCTATTCTGTGACATCACTGTGTTTATTATCTCTGTCCTGTGACATCACTGTGTTTATTATCTCTGTACTGTGACATCACTGTGTTTATTATCCCTGTACTGTGACATCACTGTGTTTATTATCTCTGTACTGTGACATCACTGTGTTTATTATCTCTGTACTGTGAGATCACTGTGTTTATTATCCCTGTACTGTGACATCACTGTGTTTATTATCTCTGTACTGTGACATCACTGTGTTTATTATCTCTGTACTGTGACATCACTGTGTTTATTATCCCTGCACTGTGACATCACTGTGTATATTATCCCTGTACTGTGACATCACTGTGTTTATTATCCCTGTACTGTGACATCACTGGGTTTATTATCTCTGTACTGTGACATCACTGTGTTTATTATCCCTGTACTGTGACATCACTGTGTTTATTATCTCTGTACTGTGAGATCACTGTGTTTATTATCCCTGTACTGTGACATCACTGTGTTTATTATCCCTGTACTGTGACATCACTGTGTTTATTATCTCTGTACTGTGACATCACTGTGTTTATTATCCCTGTACTGTGACATCACTGTGTTTATTATCTCTGTACTGTGACATCACTGTGTTTATTATCCCTGTACTGTGACATCACTGTGTATACTATCCCTGTACTGTGACATCACTGTGTTTATTATCCCTATACTGTGACATCACTGTGTATATTATCCTGTACTGTGACATCACTGTGTTTATTATCTCTGTACTGTGACATCACTGTGTATATTATCCCTGTACTGTGACATCACTGTGTTTATTATCCCTGTACTGTGACATCACTGTGTTTATTATCCCTGTACTGTGACATCACTGTGTTTATTATCCCTGTACTGTGACATCACTGAGTTTATTATCCCTGTACTGTGACATCACTGTGTTTATTATCTCTGTACTGTGACATCACTGCGTTTATTATCTCTGTACTGTGACATCACTGCGTTTATTATCCCTGTACTGTGACATCACTGTGTTTATTATCCCTGTACTGTGACATCACTGTGTTATTATCCCTGTACTGTGACATCACTGTGTTCATTATCCCTGTACTGTGATATCACTGTGTTTATTATCTCTGTACTGTGACATCACTGTGTTTATTATCTCTGTACTGTGACATCACTGTGTTCATTATCCCTGTACTGTGACATCACTGTGTTTATTATCCCTGTACTGTGACATCACTGTGTTTATTATCCCTGTACTGTGACATCACTGTGTTTATTATCCCTGTACTGTGACATCACTGTGTTTATTATCTCTGTACTGTGACATCACTGTGTTTATTATCTCTGTACTGTGACATCACTGTGTTTATTATCTCTGTACTGTGACATCACTGTGTATATTATCCCTGTACTGTGACATCACTGTGTTTATTATCTCTGTTCTGTGACATCACTGTGTTTATTATCTCTGTACTGTGACATCACTGTGTTTATTATCCCTATACTGTGACATCACTGTGTTTATTATCCCTATACTGTGACATCACTGTGTATATTATCCTGTACTGTGACATCACTGTGTTTATTATCTCTGTACTGTGACATCACTGTGTATATTATCCCTGTACTGTGACATCACTGTGTTTATTATCCCTATACTGTGACATCACTGTGTATATTATCCTGTACTGTGACATCACTGTGTATATTATCCCTGTACTGTGACATCACTGTGTTTATTATCCCTGCACTGTGACATCACTGTGTATATTATCCCTGTACTGTGAGATCACTGTGTTTATTATCCCTGTACTGTGACATCACTGTGTTTATTATCCCTGTACTGTGACATCACTGTGTTTATTATCTCTGTACTGTGACGTCACTGTGTTTATTATCCCTGTACTGTGACATCACTGTGTTTATTATCCCTGTACTGTGACATCACTGTGTTTATTATCCCTGTACTGTGACATCACTGTGTTTATTATCTCTGTACTGTGAGATCACTGTGTTTATTATCCCTGTACTGTGACATCACTGTGTTTATTATCCCTGTACTGTGACATCACTGTGTTTATTATCTCTGTACTGTGACATCACTGTGTTTATTATCTCTGTACTGTGACATCACTGTGTATATTATCCCTGTACTGTGACATCACTGTGTTTATTATCTCTGCACTGTGACATCACTGTGTATATTATCCCTGTACTGTGACATCACTGGGTTTATTATCTCTGTACTGTGACATCACTGGGTTTATTATCTCTGTACTGTGACATCACTGTGTTTATTATCTCTGTACTGTGACATCACTGTGTTTATTATCCCTGTACTGTGACATCACTGTGTTTATTATCCCTGTACTGTGACATCACTGTGTTTATTATCTCTGTACTGTGACATCACTGTGTTTATTATCCCTGCACTGTGACATCACTGTGTTTATTATCTCTGTACTGTGACATCACTGTGTTTATTATCTCTGTACTGTGACATCACTGTGTTTATTATCCCTGTACTGTGACATCACTGTGTTTATTATCTCTGTACTGTGACATCACTGTGTTTATTATCTCTGTACTGTGACATCACTGTGTTTATTATCCCTGTACTGTGACATCACTGTGTTTATTATCTCTGTACTGTGACATCACTGTGTTTATTATCCCTGTACTGTGACATCACTGTGTTTATTATCCCTGTACTGTGACATCACTGTGTTTATTATCCCTGTACTGTGACATCACTGTGTTTATTATCTCTGTACTGTGAGATCACTGTGTTTATTATCCCTGTACTGTGACATCACTGTGTTTATTATCCCTGTACTGTGACATCACTGTGTTTATTATCCCTGTACTGTGACATCACTGTGTTTATTATCTCTGTACTGTGACATCACTGTGTTTATTATCCCTGTACTGTGACATCACTGTGTTTATTATCCCTGTACTGTGACATCACTGTGTTTATTATCCCTGTACTGTGACATCACTGTGTTTATTATCTCTGTACTGTGAGATCACTGTGTTTATTATCCCTGTACTGTGACATCACTGTGTTTATTATCCCTGTACTGTGACATCACTGTGTTTATTATCTCTGTACTGTGACATCACTGTGTATATTATCCCTGTACTGTGACATCACTGTGTTTATTATCTCTGCACTGTGACATCACTGTGTATATTATCCCTGTACTGTGACATCACTGGGTTTATTATCTCTGTACTGTGACATCACTGGGTTTATTATCTCTGTACTGTGACATCACTGTGTTTATTATCTCTGTACTGTGACATCACTGTGTTTATTATCCCTGTACTGTGACATCACTGTGTTTATTATCCCTGTACTGTGACATCACTGTGTTTATTATCTCTGTACTGTGACATCACTGTGTTTATTATCCCTGCACTGTGAAATCACTGTGTTTATTATCTCTGTACTGTGACATCACTGTGTTTATTATCTCTGTACTGTGACATCACTGTGTTTATTATCCCTGTACTGTGACATCACTGTGTTTATTATCTCTGTACTGTGACATCACTGTGTTTATTATCCCTGCACTGTGACATCACTGTGTTTATTATCTCTGTACTGTGACATCACTGTGTTTATTATCCCTGTACTGTGACATCACTGTGTTTACTATCCCTGTACTGTGAGATCACTGTGTTTATTATCTCTGTACTGTGACATCACTGTGTTTATTATCTCTGTACTGTGATATCACTGTGCTTATTATCTCTGTACTGTGACATCACTGTGTTTATTATTTCTGTACTGTTACATTACTGTGTTTTTCTTATCCCTGTACTGTGACATCACTGTGTTTATTATCCCTGTACTGTGACATCACTGTGTTTATTATCTCTGTACTGTGACATCACTATGTTTATTATCTCTGTACTGTGACATCACTGTGTTTATTATCCCTGTACTGTGACATCACTGTGTTTATAATCCCTGTACTGTGACATCACTGTGTTTATTATCTCTGTACTGTGACATCACTGTGTTTATTATCTCTGTACTGTGACATCACTGTGTTTATTATCCCTGTACTGTGACATCACTGTGTTTATTATCTCTGTACTGTGACATCACTGTGTTTATTATCTCTGTACTGTGACATCACTGTGTTTATTATCTCTGTACTGTGACATCACTGTGTTTATTATCTCTGTACTGTGACATCACTGTGTTTATTATCCCTGTACTGTGACATCACTGTGTTTATTATCCCTGTACTGTGACATCACTGTGTTTATTATCCCTGTACTGTGACATCACTGTTTATTATCTCTGTACTGTGACATCACTGTGTTTATTATCCCTGCACTGTGACATCACTGTGTTTATTATCTCTGTACTGTGACATCACTGTGTTTATTATCCCTGTACTGTGACATCACTGTGTTTATTATCTCTGTACTGTGACATCACTGTTTATTATCTCTGTACTGTGACATCACTGTGTTTATTATCCCTGCACTGTGACATCACTGTGTTTATTATCTCTGTACTGTGACATCACTGTGTTTATTATCCCTGTACTGTGACATCACTGTGTTTATTATCTCTGTACTGTGATATCACTGTGTTTATTATTCCTGTATGTGACATCACTGTGTTTATTATCCCTATACTGTGACATCACTGTGTTTATTATCCCTGTACTGTGACATCACTGTGTTTATTATCTCTGTACTCTGACATCACTGTGTTTATTATCTCTGTACTGTGACATCACTGTGTTTATTATTCCTGTACTGTGACATCACTGTGTTTATTATCCCTGTACTGTGACATCATTGTGTTTATTATCTCTGTACTGTGACATCACTGTGTTTATTATCTCTGTACAGTGACATCACTGTGTTTTTCTTATCCCTGTACTGTGACATCACTGTGTTTATTATCTCTGTACTGTGACATCACTATGTTTATTATCTCTGTACTGTGACATCACTATGTTTATTATCCCTGTACTGTGACATCACTGTGTTTATTATTCCTGTACTGTGACATCACTGTGTTTATTATGCCTGTACTGTGACATCACTGTGTTTATTATCTCTGTACTGTGACATCACTGTGTTTATTATCTCTGTACTGTGACATCACTGTGTTTATTATGTCTGTACTGTGACATCACTGTGTTTATTATCTCTGTACTGTGACATCACTGTGTTTATTATCCCTGTACTTTGACATCACTGTGTTTATTATCCCTGTACTGTGACATCACTGTGTTTATTATCTCTGTACTGTGACATCACTGTGTTTATTATCTCTGTACTGTGGAATCACTGTGTTTATTATCTCTGTACTGTGACATCACTGTGTTTATTATCCCTGTACTGTGACATCAGTGTGTATATTATCCCTGTACTGTGACATCACTGGGTTTATTATCTCTGTACTGTGACATCACTGGGTTTATTATCTCTGTACTGTGACATCACTATGTTTATTATCCCTGTACTGTGACATCACTGTGTTTATTATTCCTGTACTGTGACATCACTGTGTTTATTAACTCTGTACTGTGACATCACTGTGTTTATTATCCCTGTACTGTGACATCACTGTGTTTATTATCTCTGTACTGTGACATCACTGTGTTTATTATCTCTGTACTGTGACATCACTGTGTTTATTATCCCTGTACTGTGACATCACTGTGTTTATTATCTCTGTACTGTGACATCACTGTGTTTATTATCCCTGTACTGTGACATCACTGTGTTTATTATCCCTGTACTGTGACATCACTGTTTATTATCTCTGTACTGTGACATCACTGTGTTTATTATCTCTGTACTGTGACATCACTGTGTTTATTATCCCTGTACTGTGACATTACTGTTTATTATCCCTGTACTGTGACATCACTGTGTTTATTATCCCTGTACTGTGACATCACTGTTTATTATCTCTGTACTGTGACATCACTGTGTTTATTATCTCTGTACTGTGACATCACTGTGTTTATTATCCCTGTACTGTGACATCACTGTGTTTATTATCCCTGTACTGTGACATCACTATGTTTATTATCCCTGTACTGTGACATCACTGTGTTTATTATCCCTGTACTGTGACATCACTGTGTTTATTATCTCTGTACTGTGACATCACTGTGTTTATTATCCCTGTACTGTGACATCACTGTGTTTATTATCCCTGTACTGTGACATCACCGTGTTTATTATCCCTGTACTGTGACATCACTGTGTTTATTATCCCTGTACTGTGACATCAGTGTGTTTATTATCTCTGTACTGTGACATCACTGTGTTTATTATCTCTGTACTGTGACATCACTGTGTTTATTATCTCTGTACTGTGACATCACTGTGTTTATTATCCCTGTACTGTGACATCACTGTGTTTATTATTCCTGTACTGTGACATCACTGTGTTTATTATCTCTGTACTGTGACATTACTGTGTTTATTATCCCTGTACTGTGACATCACTGTGTTCATTATCCCTGTACTGTGACATCACTGTGTTTATTATCTCTGTACTGTGACATCACTATGTTTATTATCTCTGTACTGTGACATCACTGTGTTTATTATCTCTGTACTGTGACATCACTGTGTTTATTATCTCTGTACTGTGACATCACTGTGTTTATTATCCCTGTACTGTGACATCACTGTGTTTATTATCCCTGTACTGTGACATCACTGTGTTTATTATCCCTGTACTGTGACATCACTGTGTTTATTATCTCTGTACTGTGACATCACTATGTTTATTATCTCTGTACTGTGACATCACTGTGTTTATTATCTCTGTACTGTGACATCACTGTGTTTATTATCTCTGTACTGTGACATCACTGTGTTTATTATCCCTGTACTGTGACATCACTGTGTTTATTATCTCTGTACTGTGACATCACTGTGTTTATTATCCCTGTACTGTGACATCACTGTGTTTATTATCCCTGTACTGTGACATCACTGTGTTTATTATCTCTGTACTGTGACATCACTGTGTTTATTATCCCTGTACTGTGACATCACTGTGTTTATTATCCCTGTACTGTGACATCACTGTGTTTATTATCCCTGTACTGTGACATCACTGTGTTTATTATCTCTGTACTGTGACATCACTGTGTTTATTATCCCTGTACTGTGACATCACCGTGTTTATTATCCCTGTACTGTGACATCACTGTGTTTATTATCTCTGTACTGTGACATCACTGTGTTTATTATCCCTGTACTGTGACATCACTGTGTTTATTATCCCTGTACTGTGACATCACTGTGTTTATTATCCCTGTACTGTGACATCACTGTGTTTATTATCTCTGTACTGTGACATCACTGTGTTTATTATCCCTGTACTGTGACATCACCGTGTTTATTATCCCTGTACTGTGACATCACTGTGTTTATTATCCCTGTACTGTGACATCACTGTGTTTATTATCCCTGTACTGTGACATCACTGTGTTTATTATCTCTGTACTGTGACATCACCGTGTTTATTATCCCTGTACTGTGACATCACTGTGTTTATTATCTCTGTACTGTGACATCACTGTGTTTATTATCTCTGTACTGTGACATCACTGTGTTTATTATCTCTGTACTGTGACATCACTGTGTTTATTATCCCTGTACTGTGACATCACTGTGTTTATTATTCCTGTACTGTGACATCACTGTGTTTATTATCTCTGTACTGTGACATCACTGTGTTTATTATCCCTGTACTGTGACATCACTGTGTTCATTATCCCTGTACTGTGACATCACTGTGTTTATTATCTCTGTACTGTGACATCACTATGTTTATTATCTCTGTACTGTGACATCACTGTGTTTATTATCTCTGTACTGTGACATCACTGTGTTTATTATCTCTGTACTGTGACATCACTGTGTTTATTATCCCTGTACTGTGACATCACTGTGTTTATTATCCCTGTACTGTGACATCACTGTGTTTATTATCCCTGTACTGTGACATCACTGTGTTTATTATCTCTGTACTGTGACATCACTATGTTTATTATCTCTGTACTGTGACATCACTGTGTTTATTATCTCTGTACTGTGACATCACTGTGTTTATTATCTCTGTACTGTGACATCACTGTGTTTATTATCCCTGTACTGTGACATCACTGTGTTTATTATCTCTGTACTGTGACATCACTGTGTTTATTATCCCTGTACTGTGACATCACTGTGTTTATTATCGCTGTACTGTGACATCACTGTGTTTATTATCTCTGTACTGTGACATCACTGTGTTTATTATCCCTGTACTGTGACATCACTGTGTTTATTATCCCTGTACTGTGACATCACTGTGTTTATTATCTCTGTACTGTGACATTACTGTGTTTATTATCCCTGTACTGTGACATCACCGTGTTTATTATCCCTGTACTGTGACATCACTGTGTTTATTATCTCTGTACTGTGACATCACTGTGTTTATTATCTCTGTACTGTGACATCACTGTGTTTATTATCCCTGTACTGTGACATCACTGTGTTTATTATCTCTGTACTGTGACATCACTGTGTTTATTATCTCTGTACTGTGACATCACTGTGTTTATTATCTCTGTACTGTGACCTCACTGTGTTTATTATCTCTGTACTGTGACATCACTGTGTTTATTATCTCTGTACTGTGACATCACTGTGTTTATTATCCCTGTACTGTGACATCACTGTGTTTATTATTCCTGTACTGTGACATCACTGTGTTTATTGTCTCTGTACTGTGACATCACTGTGTTTATTGTCCCTGTACTGTGACATCACTGTGTTTATTGTCCCTGTACTGTGACATCACTGTGTTTATTGTCCCTGTACTGTGACATCACTGTGTTTATTGTCCCTGTACTGTGACATCACTGTGTTTATTGTCCCTGTACTGTGACATCACTGTGTTTATTGTCCCTGTACTGTGACATCACTGTGTTTATTGTCCCTGTACTGTGACATCACTGTGTTTATTGTCCCTGTACTGTGACATCACTGTGTTTATTATCCCTGTACTGTGACATCACTGTGTTTATTATCCCTGTACTGTGACATCACTGTGTTTATTATCCCTGTACTGTGACATCACTGTGTTTATTATCTCTGTACTGTGACATCACTGTGTTTATTATCTCTGTACTGTGACATCACTGTGTTTATTATCTCTGTACTGTGACATCACTGTGTTTATTATCCCTGTACTGTGACATCACTGTTTATTATCCCTGTACTGTGACATCACTGTGTTTATTATCCCTGTACTGTGACATCACTGTGTTTATTATCCCTGTACTGTGATATCACTGTGTTTATTATCTCTGTACTGTGACATCACTGTGTTTATTATCCCTGTACTGTGACATCACTGTGTTTATTATCCCTGTACTGTGACATCACTGTGTTTATTATTCCTGTACTGTGACATCACTGTGTTTATTATCCCTGTACTGTGACATCACTGTGTTTATTATCCCTGTACTGTGACATCACTGTTTATTATCCCTGTACTGTGACATCACTGTGTTTATTATCCCTGTACTGTGACATCACTGTGTTTATTATCCCTGTACTGTGATATCACTGTGTTTATTATCTCTGTACTGTGACATCACTGTGTTTATTATCCCTGTACTGTGACATCACTGTGTTTATTATTCCTGTACTGTGACATCACTGTGTTTATTATCCCTGTACTGTGACATCACTGTGTTTATTATCCCTGTACTGTGACATCACTGTGTTTATTATCCCTGTACTGTGACATCACTGTGTTTATTATCTCTGTACTGTGACATCACTGTGTTTATTATCCCTGTACTGTGACATCACTGTGTTTATTATCTCTGTACTGTGACATCACTGTGTTTATTATCCCTGAACTGTGACATCACTGTGTTTATTATCTCTGTACTGTGACATCACTGTGCTTATTATCCCTGTACTGTGACATCACTGTGTTTATTATCTCTGTACTGTGACATCACTGTGTTTATTATCCCTGAACTGTGACATCACTGTGTTTATTATCTCTGTACTGTGACATCACTGTGTTTATTATTCCTGTACTGTGACATCACTGTGTTTATTATCCCTGTACTGTGACATCACTGTGCTTATTATCCCTGCACTGTGACATCACATTACCATATTTTTTGCCCTATAAAATGCCCAGTCAGTATGTCTTATGGGGATAATTATGGAAGCACTCATTAGTACAGGATGATCGGGGAGCAGTGACTGCAGCGCTCCCTGTGCGGGCTCTGTACTCTGTTCTTACTCTGCCGCATGTTGTGATGGGCTCTGTGACTTCACGCTGTGCGATGTCGTGTCACAGCACAGCATGGCAGGAAGAGCGCTGGATTACAGGAGCGGTGGTGGCGCCCGGAGCAGGAGAGGAAAGTCGATTTCTTTTTTATGTCCACTCTGAGCATTGGGATCTGATCTGAGGTCTGAATGGGGGTCATTCACATTTGGGGCTCTGATCTTAAGTGTGATTGGGAGTCATTCACATTAAAGTCTGATCAGAGGACTGAATGTGGGTCTTATTTAGGCTACTTTCACACCTGCGTTCGGGTGTCCGCTCGTGCGCACCGTTTGAAGGGGCTCACGAGCGGCCCCGAACGCATCCGTCTGGCCCCAATGCATTCTCAGTGGAGGCGGATCCACTGAGAATGCATCCGCCTGCCAGCGCTCAGCCTCCGCTCCGCTCAGTGAGCGGACACCTGAACGCTGGCCGTGCGGAGGCGAGCGGATCCGTCCAGACTTACAATGTAAGTCAATGGGGACGGATCCGCTTGAAGATGACACAATATGGCTCAATCTTCAAGCGGATCCGTTCCCCATTGACTTTCAATGGAAAGTCTGAACGGATCCGCTCAGGCTACTTTTAGTTTTAATGCAGACGGATCCGTTCTGAACGGATGCGTCTGCATTATCGGAGCGGATCCGTCTGATGAAACATCAGACGGATCCGCTCCGAACGCTAGTGTGAAAGTAGCCTAACATTGGAGGACTGATATGAGGTCTAATGAAAAAAAAAAATATATCTTATTTTTCAACATGCGTCTTATAGGGTGAAAAATACGGTATCTCTGCACTGCATATTTCCCAGAAGTCTCAAAGTGAGATTTCCTCAGCACACATCTTTTCTGTACAGTATACTGCATGGAGAGGACATTCCCACCTCAGTGCCTCCCTGGTAAATGAAGTGAGTGCGGTATTTTTCAGCTAGTACAAATGTCTTGTCTACATGGCCCTAAGTCACTATAATTACCATGTTTCTCCTGATTAGAACAGCATCATTACTGTGACCAGCAGGGGGCATCATCTCCTTCATCTCCTGCTGGTATAAGGACTTTGCACAGGAGGCTGTGGTGCCATTCTGATGTCACCCTAGGGTGCACGTGTCTGACACTGACGCTGCCATGTACTGTATCGGTATGTGCCGTCTATAGCTCCAGTGTGGGCATTCTGGTGTAGAGGGGCCCGGTGTCATATTATGGGGACTTGCGGTCCTGTGTTTGCATATTGGAGATGCCTGAGTCCCACGTGTGCCGGCTGGAGCTTTAAAAGGTTCTTCTATGTGTGCAGAATAAATATGCACAGCATGGCAGCATTATATACAGAATGGAGCATTATATGCCATATGTAGTGTATATTCTAGAGGTACAGTAATTGCAACATGATTTATATTGAATATGGCAGCAATATGCACAGTGCGGAGGTTATTGCAGCATGATTCATTTACAGTATGGCGACATAATGTTAATTATGAAAGCATTATTTACGCACAGTAGGGTGCTATATTTTGTATGACATCGTTATGTACAGTATGAAGTTAAGTGCAACATAAATCATGTATGACGGAATTATGTTTAGTATAGAGGTAATAGCAGGATAATTTATATATGGTATGGCGGCATTATGCTTAGTATGGAGGTAATAGCAGCATAATTTATATATAATATGGGAGCATTAGGTTTAGTATGGTGGTAATAGCAGCATAATTTATATATAGTATGGCGGCATTATGCTTAGTATGGAGGTAATAGCAGTATAATTTATATATGGTATGGCGGCATTATGCTTAGTATGGAGGTAATAGCAGTATGATTTATATATGGTATGGCGGCATTATGTTTAGTATGGAGGTAATAGCAGTATAATTTTATATGGTATGGCGGCATTATGTTTAGTATGGAGGTAATAGCAGTATCATTTATATATGGTATGGCGGCATTATGTTTAGTATGGAGGTAATAGCAGTATCATTTATATATGGTATGGCGGCATTATGTTTAGTATGGAGGTAATAGCAGTATAATTTATATATAGTATGGCGGCATTATGTTTAGAATGGAGGTAATAGCAGTATAATTTATATATAGTATGGGGGAATTATGTTTAGTATGGAGGTAATAGCAGTATAATTGATATATGGTATGGCGGCATTATGTTTAGTATGGAGGTAATAGCAGTATAATTTATATATAGTATGGGGGAATTATGTTTAGTATGGAGGTGGACGGGGTCTGCATTCTGCCATATCAGCAGTACAGGTAAATACACCACATTACAGAGAAAGATCACCACAGAATGGAATAAATGAAAGGTAGCTGAAGCTGATGCAAACTGGAAAACCCCTTTAAGTTTGTATACAATATGTGATGGAAAACACTAGCATTTCCGGAATTGGAGCAGATTGCACTGTAAACATTGCAATATCCACCAGGTGGAGCCACAGACAACAGCAAATAAGCATCACTTTATAACCTATGTTTATCACTTACAGTAAAATTCCTTTAAATCAACATTGATGGGACTTGCTAAATACCAGATTATCAAATATTTTGGATTATCAGACATAGGACCGGATATTACAATTTCGGGCAAGGATTGAGAATCTTGAGATGCGCCTCGAACCCCCCACCCCCCTCCCTAAATTAATCTCCTTGATTCTGGCCGTACCTAGGGTGGGAAAAGCTCCAGAGACTTGTGACATGGTTACATTACATTGCAGAGAGGTGGTTTGTTGAGTAATAAGTTTCCCCTTGATAAAGTTGCATGAAGGCGCTGTGCAATCCCTTTCATTCTACCCTATGGGGAGAGACAGTTCTGTTGATGCAATACACAGGGAGTCATATGTCCCCGTACAGAAGAAGGGGCCACAGACGTATGTATCTGCTGCGTTCTGACATACTATACAAGCTGATCAATATAATACTGCACTATACTGGACACTGCAGCACTCCTCACCCCCTATCTGAGAAACAGGAAGGAAGATACCAGACATCAGCCTGATCTCAGCAAGACGGGGCCTGCCCAGAATTCATACCATATGTAATACCGCAGAAAGGAATCCCTGGGACAAATATAACATTACTGACATATCCTCTCCACTCTAGAAGTTGTATTATAGTAGTTATATTCTTGTACATAGGAGCAGTATTATAGTAGTTATATTCTTGTACATAGGAACAGTATTATAGTAGTTATATTCTTGTACATAGGAGCAGTATTATAGTAGTTATATTCTTGTACATAGGAACAGTATTATAGTAGTTATATTCTTGTACATAGGAGCAGTATTATAGTAGTTATATTCTTGTACATAGGAGGCGGTATTATAGTAGTTATATTCTTGTACATAGGAGCAGTATTATAGTAGTTATATTCTTGTACATAGGAGCAGTATTATAGTAGTTATATTCTTGTACATAGGAGCAGTATTATAGTAGTTATATTCTTGTACATAGGAGGCAGTATTATAGTAGTTATATTCTTGTACATAGGAGCAGTATTATAGTAGTTATATTCTTGTACATAGGAGCGGTATTATAGTAGTTATATTCTTGTACAAAGGAGCAGTATTATAGTAGTTATATTCTTGTACATAGGAGCAGTATTATAGCAGTTATATTCTTGTACATAGGAGCAGTATTATAGTAGTTATATTCTTGTACATAGGAGCAGTATTATAGTAGTTATATTCTTGTACATAGGAGCAGTATTATAGTAGTTATATTCTTGTACATAGGAGGCAGTATTATAGTAGTTATATTCTTGTACATAGGAGCAGTATTATAGTAGTTATAGTCTTGTACATAGGAGCAGTATTATAGTAGTTATATTCTTGTACATAGGAGCAGTATTATAGTAGTTATATTCTTGTACTTAGAAGCAGTATTATAGTAGTTATATTCTTGAACATAGGAGCAGTATTATAGTAGTTATATTCTTGTACATAGGAGCAGTATTATAGTAGTTATATTCTTGTACATAGAAGCAGTATTATAGTAGTTATATTCTTGTATATAGGAGCAGTATTATAGTAGTTATATTCTTGTATATAGGAGGCAGTATTATAGTAGTTATAGTCTTGTACATAGGAGCAGTATTATAGTAGTTATATTCTTGTACATAGGAGTAGTATTATAGTAGTTATATTCTTGTACTTAGAAGCAGTATTATAGTAGTTATATTCTTGAACATAGGAGGCAGTATTATAGTAGTTATATTCCTGTACATAGGAGCAGTATTATAGTAGTTATATTCTTGTACTTAGAAGCAGTATTATAGTAGTTATATTCTTGTACATAGGAGCAGTATTATAGTAGTTATATTCCTGTACATAGGAGCAGTATTATAGTAGTTATATTCATGTACATAGAAGCAGTATTATAGTAGTTATATTCTTGTACATAGGAGCAGTATTATAGTAGTTATATTCTTGTACATAGGAGCAGTATTATAGTAGTTATATTCTTGTACATAGGAGCAGTATTATAGTAGTTATATTCTTGTACATAGGAGCAGTATTATAGTAGTTATATTCTTGTACATAGGAGCAGTATTATAGTAGTTATATTCTTGTACATAGGAGCAGTATTATAGTAGTTATATTCTTGTACATAGGAGCAGTATTATAGTAGTTATATTCATGTACATAGAAGCAGTATTATAGTAGTTATATTCTTGTACATAGGAGCAGTATTATAGTAGTTATATTCTTGTACATAGGAGCAGTATTATAGTAGTTATATTCTTGTACATAGGAGCAGTATTATAGTAGTTATATTCTTGTACATAGGAGGCAGTATTATAGTAGTTATATTCTTGTACATAGGAGCAGTATTATAGTAGTTATATTCTTGTACATAGGAGGCAGTATTATAGTAGTTATATTCTTGTACATAGGAGCAGTATTATAGTAGTTATATTCTTGTACATAGGAGCAGTATTATAGTAGTTATATTCTTGTACATAGGAGCAGTATTATAGTAGTTATATTCTTGTACATAGGAGCAGTATTATAGCAGTTATATTCTTGTACATAGGAGCAGTATTATAGTAGTTATATTCTTGTACCTAGCAGCAGTATTATAGTAGTTATATTCTTGTACATAGAAGCAGTATTATAGTAGTTATATTCTTGTACATAAGAGCAGTATTATAGTAGTTATATTCTTGTACATAGGAGCAGTATTATAGTAGTTATATTCTTGTACATAGAAGGCAGTATTATAGTAGTTATATTCTTGTACATAGGAGGCAGTATTATAGTAGATATATTCTTGTACATAGGAGCAGTATTATAGTAGTTATATTCTTGTACATAGGAGCAGTATTATAGTAGTTGTATTCTTGTACATAGGAGCAGTATTGTAGTAGTTATATTCTTGTACATAGGAGGCAGTATTATAGTAGTAATATTCTTGTACATAGGAGCAGTATTATAGTAGTTATATTCTTGTACATAGGAGCAGTATTATAGTAGTTATATTCTTGTACATAGGAGCAGTATTATAGTAGTTATATTCCTGTACATAAGAGCAGTATTATAGTAGTTATATTCTTGTACATAGGAGCAGTATTATAGTAGTTATATTCTTGTACATAGGAGCAGTATTATAGTAGTTATATTCTTGTACATAGGAGCAGTATTATAGTAGTTATATTCTTGTACATAGGAGGCAGTATTATAGTAGTTATATTCTTGTACATAGGAGCAGTATTATAGTAGTTATATTCTTGTACATAGGAGCAGTATTATAGTAGTTATATTCTTGTACATAGGAGGCAGTATTATAGTAGTTATATTCTTATACATAGGAGCAGTATTATAGCAGTTATATTCTTGTACATAGGAGCAGTATTATAGTAGTTATATTCTTGTACCTAGCAGCAGTATTATAGTAGTTATATTCTTGTACATAGGAGCAGTATTATAGTAGTTATATTCTTGTACATAAGAGCAGTATTATAGTAGTTATATTCTTGTACATAGGAGCAGTATTATAGTAGTTATATTCTTGTACATAGAAGGCAGTATTATAGTAGTTATATTCTTGTACATAGGAGGCAGTATTATAGTAGATATATTCTTGTACATAGGAGCAGTATTATAGTAGTTATATTCTTGTACATAGGAGCAGTATTATAGTAGTTGTATTCTTGTACATAGGAGCAGTATTGTAGTAGTTATATTCTTGTACATAGGAGCAGTATTATAGTAGTTATATTCTTGTACATAGGAGCAGTATTATAGTAGTTATATTCTTGTACATAGGAGCAGTATTATAGTAGTTATATTCCTGTACATAAGAGCAGTATTATAGTAGTTATATTCTTGTACATAGGAGCAGTATTATAGTAGTTATATTCTTGTACATAGGAGCAGTATTATAGTAGTTATATTCTTGTACATAGGAGGCAGTATTATAGTAGTTATATTCTTATACATAGGAGGCAGTATTATAGTAGTTATATTCTTGTACATAGGAGGCAGTATTATAGTAGTTATATTCTTGTACATAGGAGCAGTATTATAGTAGTTATATACTTGTACATAGGAGCAGTATTATAGTAGTTATATTCTTGTACATAGGAGGCAGTATTATAGTAGTAATATTCTTGTACATGGGGTCCAGTATTATAGTAGTTATATTCTTGTGCATAGGAGGGAGTATTATAGTAGTTATATTCTTGTACATAGGAGCAGTATTATAGTAGTTATATTCTTGTACATAGGGGCAGTATTATAGTAGTTATATTCTTGTACATAGGAGGCAGTATTATAGTAGTTATATTCTTGTACATAGGAGGCAGTATTATAGTAGTTATATTCTTGTACATAGGAGCAGTATTATAGTAGTTATATTCTTGTACATAGGAGCAGTATTATAGTAGTTATATTCTTGTACATAGGAGCAGTATTATAGTAGTTATATTCTTGTACATAGGAGCAGTATTATAGTGGTTATATTCTTGTACATAGGAGCAGTATTATAATAGTTATATTCTTAGCTGTAAAATGTAAGCTGTCTTACATTTAGAATCGGCGGTGGATACGCAGAAGCTATGGAGAGGCCGGCGTCTCTACACAACTTCCATGATCCACCGCCAGTGCAGGGGCTTTTTAAAGCCAGCGTCTATAATGCCGGTCTTAATAAATGTGCCCTATATTCTGGCTTTCATGGTTAGCACTTCTGCAGTAAACATGTTAATTGATATCTCATGCCAATGGTTGCATGAGGTGGAGCAGCTGACATACATTTGGTTAGACATCAGTCGTCACTTCCTATATGGCCCTTCTTCGCTCACCATCTCAGAATGACATATATTTATATTGCTGTTCTGTATCATGAACACTTATCTCTTTTGCCTTCTTACAGGGACGTGTGAATATCTCACTTCAGTTTTCACACTGCGCTTCAGTACATCTTTTAATTGCGCAGCCATTTCCTGTTAGATTTCAGTCAGTCTACACTGTAACTCTGGCATTCTATTTATAAACCAGAGACATCGAAACTGAACACTTTTATAGAACCCCATGAATTTTGTGGTTCCCAGACGTGTAACTAGGAGCTCCCGGACACCCCGTTTAGTGACTCCTTTGGATAGACCCCTGTTATTCAACAAGTGACAGCTGGATCACCCCTTTGACGGACAGATTGCAAATCGCAGTGAATGAACAACGTCGTCATCTAAAGAAGAAGAGAATAAAAACCCGCTCCCCCTCCATTGTCCCTGCCTCTGCCATAATCCTGTCCCTACAGGGCACATTACACGGGCTCCTCCATGTACACGAGGACTTCCTTGCTAGAGATGGCAGAGCTTCCCTCACATTCTTCACTCACATGCATGAGATAAGGAAGTGTGTTGAGTAATCAGGGGTGTGTGCATGCTCTGGGGGGGGGACCTCCTAGCTATTCAGCAGCACAGAGGAGAGGAGGAGCACGCCCGCACACCTGCCCACCGCCACATTCCATCCCCAGACTCAAATAGACAGCACCAGGGGAAGGCGATTGCCAGGTAAGAGCTCCTTATGTCACCCTATAATATGGCAGGCGCCTTATATACATTCATCTTCCCTCTGGCTACAAGTTTGAACTGGGTCCTGGGCAGAGTTGGCACCGACTTGTTTTATAATTGGGGGAATCGATACTTTATAGTCAATATTTACTTTTACATAGCCTTCTCCTATGCATTGTTATAGGCAGAACTGATACTTTGTATCCAGCAGGGGAGACAATGTACAAGTCTGTGCGGTGGTTTCCTGCCGCCTTTACCCACTTGGTGTCTGTTCAGTTTACCTCCTCTTAGGGCAGTGGCCTGCAACCTGCGGCCCTCCAGTTGTGGCAAAACTACAACTCTCAGCATGCCCAGAAAGCTAACGTCTGTCTGGGCATGAAGGGAGTTTTAGTTCTGCCACAGGTTGGAGACCACTGCCTTTAGGGGCATTTTTTTCTTTCTTTTTTTTTACTTGCTGTCAGGGAATGTTGGGAGTTGTAGTTGCAAAACAGCTGGGGTGACTATTGCTCTTTGTAATACAGCGTCTGCTTATGTTGCTGTATTATATGCTGGACATTATGTATCCGTCCTCACTCTCTGGATACCGGACACCGTGGATGGTGCTTTAGGTCACATTGTCATTTGCAGCTATTCGCTTCGCCCTCTAGGCACAGGTGTTAACTCATTCCTTTCCTAGGTCTAGAGTTCATCCAGTAGTCTGCCTGTGAAGGACTCATGTAGTGCAATAGGCTGACCTGCTTCTGTATAACATAATGGAGGCTGCTTTCTGTCTAGGATATTAGTATATTAGTGATGAGCTTATTGAACATGTACTAAGCCAGGCTGGTATTTGGCATCTAATATAATGTGCTTTCGAACATGATATCTCATGCCTTGTGTCTCCTGATAATGTGCCATCTCCTGCATCATCCTACAGCTGGAAGTGTACTCAGCTGCACTGGCTTGTTGGACATGTAGGCACAAGGAAAACTGAAACTTTGTAACTAATAGACAATGCAGGAATAACAAGGGCATCTGATACTTTATGCCATGGTTTAATGTGCCAGCAGTTGTGTCATCACCTTCTAGGTATAAGGGTATCTAGGAGAATTGAGCTGAATGGGCTTGTTGAACATGAAGACACAGCGCTGATAGTCTATCTGCCAAGCAATATACAAAATAACAAAGGGATCTTATGTGTTACGCTATGGTATAATGTGCCCGTTTTTATATACAGTATGTGTCATCACCTTCTAGGTATAAGGGTATCTAGGAGAATTGAGCTGAACGGGCTTGTTGAACATGAAGACACAGCGCTGATAGTCTATCTGCCAAGCAATATACAAAATAACAAAGGGATCTTATGTGTTACGCTATAATGTGCCAGTTTTTATATACAGTATGTGTCATCACCTTCTAGGTATAAGGGTATCTAGGAGAATTGAGCTGAACGGGCTTGTTGAACATGAAGACACAGCGCTGATAGTCTATCTGCCAAGCAATATACAAAATAACAAAGGGATCTTATGTGTTACGCTATAATGTGCCCGTTTTTATATACAGTATGTGTCATCACCTTCTAGGTATAAGGGTATCTAGGAGAATTGAGCTGAACAGGCTTGTTGACCATGAAGACACAGCGCTGATAGTCTATCTGCCAAGCAATATACAAAATAACAAAGAGATCTTATGTGTTACGCTACGGTATAATGTGCCAGTTGTTATATTCAGTATGTGTCTTCACCCTCTAGGTTTAAGGGTGCAGAGGTGAATTGAGCTGCAATAATATAGCTGATACTTTGTATCTGTAATCTGCAATATACAAAACAACAAGATTGCCTTATGTGTTAGGCCATAGTAAAATGTGCCAGCATGGTATAATGTGCCATTAGTTATGTCATTAGGTATTCACCCTCTAGATGTAAGAGTATCTAGGTGAATTGAGCTGAACAGGCTTGTTGAACATGAAGACACAGCGCTGATACTCTATCTGCCAAGCAATATGCAATATAACAAAGAGATCTTATGTGTTACGCTATGGTATAATGTGCCAGTTGTTACATATGTGTCTTCACCCTCTAGGTTTAGGGGTGCAGAGGTGAATTGAGCTGCAATAACATAGCTTATACTTTGTATCTGTAATCTGCAATATACAAAACAACAAGACTGCCTTATGTGTTAGGCCATAGTAAAATGTGCCAGCATGGTATAATGTGCCAGTAGTTATGTCATTAGGTATTCACCCTCTAGGTGTAAGAGTATCTAGGTGAATTGTGCTTAAACAAGCTTGTTGAACATGACGACACACTGCTGATACTCTATCTGCCAGGCAATATATAAAATAACAAAGGTGTCTTATGTGCTGTGCCATGGTGTTATATGCAAGTAGTTATATACAGTATGTGTCTTCACCCTCTAGTTTTAAAAGTATACAGGTAAATTGAAATACATTGACTTGTTGAATACGAAGCTGATCCTTTTGTATAATCTGCTGTATACAAAATAACAAGATTGTCTTATGCATTATGGCACTGCAAAATGTTCTGGTGTTGTGCTTTCACCCGCTAGGTGTAAGGGTATATAGGTGACTTGAGCTGTCTTACTGCACATAAAAATAGTAACAGAGCTACTATTTTGTATAAATACTAGTACCATGCAGTATACAAACTCACAAGAATCTCTTGAATTATGCATTGGTATGATGTGCCAGCAGTTATGTCTGTGACTTCACCCTCTAGGTACAAGTGTATATAGGTGACTTGAGTTGCACTGGCTTGATGAACATGTAAGCAGAACTGATGGACTGTAGTTTTGTAGTTTCCATCTAGTATACAAAATAACAAAACTGTCCTTGCTTTTTGCCATTGTTACAGTATGTACAGTATATTGTGCCAACAGTCTTATTGTTGTGCCTTCACCCTCCAGCTATAAGGGTACGTAGTCGTCTTGATAATGTGGTAGGCAGAGTTGGCACGGTGTATGCACGCAAGTGTAAAATGGCACAACGTTTCAATATGTAGCAGTATCACATTCCAGCATTGACGTTTGTCTTTCATCTCCCGAGTCTAGACCATAGATCCCTATATGTTTTATGGGGTAACTCCTCATTTTTATCCATCATGGCCTGTAGAGATGAACTAGTGTAAGACAGTGGAGGCATTCCAGTGTTATACTCGATCCTCGTGGTCTCAAATCTGTGGATCTGAAATTACCTGCAGGGCATGGCGGGGGTTGTAGTTACACAAAAGCTTGAGAGCCACAGGTTAGAGCCCACTATACTAGGTAAAGTGTATTGAGTATTTTCTACCCCGTGGCTCTGTGGAACCCATTTTGGGAAAGACTTCTTTAGATACAAGGGCATACGGGTCACTACGTCTGCTCATGCTTGATGAACATACATTGCAATGGACATAATTCATTATAAGGTTACAATGTGACTAAGGGATGGTAGTCCCATCATCGTATAGCGCCCTGACAACCTGCTGTATATGTCTTCACCCTTTCCATCCTCTGGCACTCATGGACAGAGTATATTAGAATTAGACTGGTTTAGATCATGGATTAGATTATCACATGTATGTCTGGTATCTAATATTCATCACCCTGTAATAAAGGATTGGGGGGGGGGGGGTTAATGAATATAAGAGTATAGGTATGTGGGGGAGGGGGGATCTTCTGGAGTTCTGAAGGTCACAGTTGGAGATCAGGTCTATTGTCCTGTATGTCATATATATGTGTGTGCAGTATGGAGATGTATCACACATGAGGTGCACTCATCACCCTGGAGATGAAAGGGTGCAGATATAAACCCCCGCTCCTTATATGGTTGAATACGCCTTGGTCGTGTTCCTTCCGAATGTCGGGCAGATGTATAAGAGATCGGTGCGTCCTGATGTAATGTACAAGCCGTCAGTGACCCAGTGTCAGCCGTCAGCAAAGCCTGTCGTGTAATGTAGAGGAAGCGCCAAACCGACAACGCGGAAGGACGGAGGCGAACGTGCACGGGTTAACCACTTCACTGCCGGGGGCCTCCCACAGGAATTCTGTTCTGTATCATTATATCATCAGATACAGAGCTCGGCAGACAGCATCACAAGGCACAGGCTTAGATACACTGATCAGTAGACAGTATCACACATGGCAGGCTTAGATACACAGCTCAGCAGCACAGTATCACACATCAGGCTTGGATACACAGCTCAGCAGACAGCATCACAAGGCACAGGCTTAGATACACTGATCAGTAGACAGTATCACACACCAGGCTTGGATACACAGTTCAGCAGCACAGTATCACACAGCAGGCTTGGATACACAGCTCAGCAGCACAGTATCACACAGCAGGCTTGGATACACAGCTCAGCAGCACAGTATCACACAGCAGGCTTGGATACACAGCTCAGTATCACAGTATCACACAGCAGGCTTGGATACACAGCTCAGCAGCACAGTACCACACAGCAGGCTTGGATACACAGCTCAGCAGCACAGTATCACACATCAGGCTTGGATACACAGCTCAGCAGCACAGTATCACACAGCAGGCTTGGATACACAGCTCAGTATCACAGTATCACACAGTAGGCTTGGATACACAGCTCAGCAGCACAGTATCACACATCAGGCTTGGATACACAGCTCAGCAGCACAGTATCACACATCAGGCTTGGATACACAGCTCAGCAGCACAGTATCACACAGCAGGCTTGGATACACAGCTCAGTATCACAGTATCACACAGTAGGCTTGGATACACAGCTCAGCAGCACAGTATCACACATCAGGCTTGGATACACAGCTCAGCAGCACAGTATCACACAGCAGGCTTGGATACACAGCTCAGCAGCACAGTATCACACAGCAGGCTTGGATACACAGCTCAGCAGCACAGTATCACACAGTAGGCTTGGATACACAGCTCAGCAGCACGGTACCACACAGCAGGCTTGGATACACAGCTCAGCAGCACAGTATCACACAGCAGGCTTGGATACACAGCTCAGCAGCACAGTATCACACAGCAGGCTTGGATACACAGCTCAGCAGCACAGTATCACACAGCAGGCTTGGATACACAGCTCAGTAGCACATTATCACACAGCAGGCTTGGATACACAGCTCAGCAGCACAGTATCACACATCAGGCTTGGATACACAGCTCAGCAGCACAGTATCACACATCAGGCTTGGATACACAGCTCAGCAGCACAGTATCACACAGCAGGCTTGGATACACAGCTCAGTATCACAGTATCACACAGTAGGCTTGGATACACAGCTCAGCAGCACAGTATCACACATCAGGCTTGGAAACACAGCTCAGCAGCACAGTATCACACAGCAGGCTTGGATACACAGCTCAGCAGCACAGTATCACACATCAGGCTTGGATACACAGCTCAGTAGCACAGTATCACACATCAGGCTTGGATACACAGCTCAGCAGCACAGTATCACACATCAGGCTTAGATACACAGCTCAGCAGCACAGTATCACACAGCAGGCTTGGATACACAGCTCAGCAGCACAGTATCACACAGCAGGCTTGGATACACAGCTCAGCAGCACAGTATCACACAGTAGGCTTGGATACACAGCTCAGCAGCACAGTATCACACAGCAGGCTTGGATACACAGCTCAGCAGCACAGTATCACACATCAGGCTTGGATACACAGCTCAGTAGCACAGTATCACACATCAGGCTTGGATACACAGCTCAGCAGCACAGTATCACACATCAGGCTTGGATACACAGCTCAGCAGCACAGTATCACACAGCAGGCTTGGATACACAGCTCAGCAGCACAGTATCACACATCAGGCTTGGATACACAGCTCAGTAGCACAGTATCACACATCAGGCTTGGATACACAGCTCAGCAGCACAGTATCACACATCAGGCTTAGATACACAGCTCAGCAGCACAGTATCACACAGCAGGCTTGGATACACAGCTCAGCAGCACAGTATCACACAGCAGGCTTGGATACACAGCTCAGCAGCACAGTATCACACAGTAGGCTTGGATACACAGCTCAGCAGCACAGTATCACACAGCAGGCTTGGATACACAGCTCAGCAGCACAGTATCACACATCAGGCTTGGATACACAGCTCAGTAGCACAGTATCACACATCAGGCTTGGATACACAGCTCAGCAGCACAGTATCACACAGCAGGCTTGGATACACAGCTCAGTATCACACAGCAGGCTTGGATACACAGTTCAGCAGCACAGTATCACACAGCAGGCTTGGATACACAGTTCAGCAGCACAGTATCACACAGCAGGCTTGGATACACAGCTCAGCAGCACAGTATCACACAGCAGGCTTGGATACACAGCTCAGTATCACAGTATCACACAGCAGGCTTGGATACACAGCTCAGCAGCACAGTATCACACAGCAGGCTTGGATACACAGCTCAGCAGCACAGTATCACACAGCAGGCTTGGAGACACAGCTCAGTATCACAGTATCACACAGCAGGCTTGGATACACAGCTCAGCAGCACAGTATCACACAGTAGGCTTGGATACACAGCTCAGCAGCACAGTATCACACATCAGGCTTGGATACACAGCTCAGCAGCACAGTATCACACACCAGGCTTGGATACACAGCTCAGCAGCACAGTATCACACAATAGGCTTGGATACACCGCTCAGCAGCACAGTATCACACATCAGGCTTGGATACACAGCTCAGCAGCACAGTATCACACACCAGGCTTGGATACACAGCTCAGAAGCACAGTATCACACAATAGGCTTGGATACACAGCTCAGCAGCACAGTATCACACAGCAGGCTTGGATACACAGCTCAGCAGCACAGTATCACACATCAGGCTTGGATACACAGCTCAGCAGCACAATATGACACCTCAGGCTTGGATACACAGCTCAGCAGCACAGTATCACACAATAGGCTTGGATACACAGCTCAGCAGCACAGTATCACACACCAGGCTTGGATACACAGCTCAGCAGCACAGTATCACACATCAGGCTTGGATACACAGCTCAGCAGCACAATATGACACCTCAGGCTTGGATACACAGCTCAGCAGCACAGTATCACACATCAGGCTTGGATACACAGCTCAGCAGCACAGTATCACACAGCAGGCTTGGATACACAGCTCAGCAGCACAGTATCACACAGCAGGCTTGGATACACAGCTCAGCAGCACAGTATCACACATCAGGCTTGGATACACAGCTCAGTAGCACAGTATCACACATCAGGCTTGGATACACAGCTCAGCAGCACAGTATCACACAGCAGGCTTGGATACACAGCTCAGTATCACACAGCAGGCTTGGATACACAGTTCAGCAGCACAGTATCACACAGCAGGCTTGGATACACAGTTCAGCAGCACAGTATCACACAGCAGGCTTGGATACACAGCTCAGCAGCACAGTATCACACAGCAGGCTTGGATACACAGCTCAGCAGCACAGTATCACACAGCAGGCTTGGATACACAGCTCAGCAGCACAGTATCACACATCAGGCTTGGATACACAGCTCAGTATCACAGTATCACACAGCAGGCTTGGATACACAGCTCAGCAGCACAGTATCACACAGTAGGCTTGGATACACAGCTCAGCAGCACAGTATCACACATCAGGCTTGGATACACAGCTCAGCAGCACAGTATCACACAATAGGCTTGGATACACAGCTGAGCAGCACAGTATCACACATCAGGCTTGGATACACAGCTCAGCAGCACAGTATCACACAATAGGCTTGGATACACAGCTCAGCAGCACAGTATCACACACCAGGCTTGGATACACAGCTCAGCAGCACAGTATCACACAACAGGCTTGGATACACAGCTCAGCAGCACAGTATCACACAGCAGGCTTGGATACACAGCTCAGCAGCACAGTATCACACATCAGGCTTGGATACACAGCTCAGTAGCACAGTATCACACATCAGGCTTGGATACACAGCTCAGCAGCACAGTATCACACAGCAGGCTTGGATACACAGCTCAGTATCACACAGCAGGCTTGGATACACAGTTCAGCAGCACAGTATCACACAGCAGGCTTGGATACACAGCTCAGCAGCACAGTATCACACAATAGGCTTGGATACACAGTTCAGCAGCACAGTATCACACAGCAGGCTTGGATACACAGCTCAGCAGCACAGTATCACACAGCAGGCTTGGATACACAGCTCAGCAGCACAGTATCACACATCAGGCTTAGATACACAGCTCAGCAGCACAGTATCACACAGCAGGCATGGATACACAGCTCAGTATCACAGTATCACACAGCAGGCTTGGATACACAGCTCAGCAGCACAGTATCACACATCAGGCTTGGATACACAGCTCAGCAGCACAGTATCACACAGCAGGCTTGGATACACAGCTCAGTATCACAGTATCACACAGTAGGCTTGGATACACAGCTCAGCAGCACAGTATCACACATCAGGCTTGGATACACAGCTCAGTATCACAGTATCACACAGTAGGCTTGGATACACAGCTCAGCAGCACAGTATCACACATCAGGCTTGGATACACAGCTCAGCAGCACAGTATCACACAGCAGGCTTGGATACACAGCTCAGCAGCACAGTATCACACAGCAGGCTTGGATACACAGCTCAGCAGCACAGTATCACACAGTAGGCTTGGATACACAGCTCAGCAGCACAGTATCACACAGCAGGCTTGGATACACAGCTCAGCAGCACAGTATCACACACCAGGCTTGGATACACAGCTCAGCAGCACAGTATCACACAATAGGCTTGGATACACAGCTCAGCAGCACAGTATCACACAGCAGGCTTGGATACACAGCTCAGTAGCACATTATCACACAGCAGGCTTGGATACACAGCTCAGTATCACAGTATCACACAGTAGGCTTGGATACACAGCTCAGCAGCACAGTATCACACATCAGGCTTGGATACACAGCTCAGCAGCACAGTATCACACAATAGGCTTGGATACACAGCTCAGCAGCACAGTATCACACATCAGGCTTGGATACACAGCTCAGCAGCACAGTATCACACATCAGGCTTGGATACACAGCTCAGCAGCACAGTATCACACAGCAGGCTTGGATACACAGCTCAGTATCACAGTATCACACAGTAGGCTTGGATACACAGCTCAGCAGCACAGTATCACACATCAGGCTTGGATACACAGCTCAGCAGCAAAGTATCACACAGCAGGCTTGGATACACAGCTCAGCAGCACAGTATCACACAGCAGGCTTGGATACACAGCTCAGCAGCACAGTATCACACATCAGGCTTGGATACACAGCTCAGTAGCACAGTATCACACATCAGGCTTGGATACACAGCTCAGCAGCACAGTATCACACATCAGGCTTAGATACACAGCTCAGCAGTGCAGTATCACACATCAGGCTTAGATACACAGCTCAGCAGCACAGTATCACACAGCAGGCTTGGATACACAGCTCAGCAGCACAGTATCACACAGCAGGCTTGGATACACAGCTCAGCAGCACAGTATCACACAGTAGGCTTGGATACACAGCTCAGCAGCACAGTATCACACAGCAGGCTTGGATACACAGCTCAGCAGCACAGTATCACACATCAGGCTTGGATACACAGCTCAGTAGCACAGTATCACACAGCAGGCTTGGATACACAGCTCAGCAGCACAGTATCACACAGCAGGCTTGGATACACAGTTCAGCAGCACAGTATCACACATCAGGCTTGGATACACAGCTCAGCAGCACAGTATCACACAGCAGGCTTGGATACACAGTTCAGCAGCACAGTATCACACAGCAGGCTTGGATACACAGCTCAGCAGCACAGTATCACACAGCAGGCTTGGATACACAGCTCAGTATCACAGTATCACACAGCAGGCTTGGATACACAGCTCAGCAGCACAGTATCACACAGCAGGCTTGGATACACAGCTCAGCAGCACAGTATCACACAGCAGGCTTGGATACACAGCTCAGTATCACAGTATCACACAGCAGGCTTGGATACACAGCTCAGCAGCACAGTATCACACAGTAGGCTTGGATACACAGCTCAGCAGCACAGTATCACACATCAGGCTTGGATACACAGCTCAGCAGCACAGTATCACACACCAGGCTTGGATACACAGCTCAGCAGCACAGTATCACACAATAGGCTTGGATACACAGCTCAGCAGCACAGTATCACACATCAGGCTTGGATACACAGCTCAGCAGCACAGTATCACACACCAGGCTTGGATACACAGCTCAGCAGCACAGTATCACACAATAGGCTTGGATACACAGCTCAGCAGCACAGTATCACACAGCAGGCTTGGATACACAGCTCAGCAGCACAGTATCACACATCAGGCTTGGATACACAGCTCAGCAGCACAATATGACACCTCAGGCTTGGATACACAGCTCAGCAGCACAGTATCACACAATAGGCTTGGATACACAGCTCAGCAGCACAGTATCACACACCAGGCTTGGATACACAGCTCAGCAGCACAGTATCACACATCAGGCTTGGATACACAGCTCAGCAGCACAATATGACACCTCAGGCTTGGATACACAGCTCAGCAGCACAGTAACACACATCAGGCTTGGATACACAGCTCAGCAGCACAGTATCACACAGCAGGCTTGGATACACAGCTCAGCAGCACAGTATCACACAGCAGGCTTGGATACACAGCTCAGCAGCACAGTATCACACATCAGGCTTGGATACACAGCTCAGCAGCACAGTATCACACATCAGGCTTGGATACACAGCTCAGCAGCACAGTATCACACAGCAGGCTTGGATACACAGCTCAGTATCACACAGCAGGCTTGGATACACAGTTCAGCAGCACAGTATCACACAGCAGGCTTGGATACACAGTTCAGCAGCACAGTATCACACAGCAGGCTTGGATACACAGCTCAGCAGCACAGTATCACACAGCAGGCTTGGATACACAGCTCAGTATCACAGTATCACACAGCAGGCTTGGATACACAGCTCAGCAGCACAGTATCACACAGCAGGCTTGGATACACAGCTCAGCAGCACAGTATCACACATCAGGCTTGGATACACAGCTCAGTATCACAGTATCACACAGCAGGCTTGGATACACAGCTCAGCAGCACAGTATCACACAGTAGGCTTGGATACACAGCTCAGCAGCACAGTATCACACATCAGGCTTGGATACACAGCTCAGCAGCACAGTATCACACAATAGGCTTGGATACACAGCTGAGCAGCACAGTATCACACATCAGGCTTGGATACACAGCTCAGCAGCACAGTATCACACAATAGGCTTGGATACACAGCTCAGCAGCACAGTATCACACAGTAGGCTTGGATACACAGCTCAGCAGCACAGTATCACACAATAGGCTTGGATACACAGCTCAGCAGCACAGTATCACACAGCAGGCTTGGATACACAGCTCAGCAGCACAGTATCACACATCAGGCTTGGATACACAGCTCAGCAGCACAATATGACACCTCAGGCTTGGATACACAGCTCAGCAGCACAGTATCACACAATAGGCTTGGATACACAGCTCAGCAGCACAGTATCACACACCAGGCTTGGATACACAGCTCAGCAGCACAGTATCACACAATAGGCTTGGATACACAGCTCAGCAGCACAGTATCACACAGCAGGCTTGGATACACAGCTCAGCAGCACAGTATCACACATCAGGCTTGGATACACCGCTCAGCAGCACAGTATCACACAGCAGGCTTGGATACACAGCTCAGCAGCACAGTATCACACACCAGGCTTGGATACACAGCTCAGCAGCACAGTATCACACAATAGGCTTGGATACACAGCTGAGCAGCACAGTATCACACATCAGGCTTGGATACACAGCTCAGCAGCACAGTATCACACAGCAGGCTTGGATACACAGCTCAGCAGCACAGTATCACACAATAGGCTTGGATACACAGCTCAGCAGCACAGTATCACACAGCAGGCTTGGATACACAGCTCAGCAGCACAGTATCACACATCAGGCTTGGATACACAGCTCAGCAGCACAATATGACACCTCATGCTTGGATACACAGCTCGGCAGCACAGTATCACACAATAGGCTTGGATACACAGCTCAGCAGCACAGTATCACACACCAGGCTTGGATACACAGCTCAGCAGCACAGTATCACACAGCAGGCTTGGATACACAGCTCAGCAGCAAAGTATCACACAGCAGGCTTGGATACACAGCTCAGCAGCACAGTATCACACAGCAGGCTTGGATACACAGCTCAGCAGCACAGTATCACACAGCAGGCTTGGATACACAGCTCAGCAGCACAGTATCACACATCAGGCTTGGATACACAGCTCAGTAGCACAGTATCACACATCAGGCTTGGATACACAGCTCAGCAGCACAGTATCACACAGCAGGCTTGGATACACAGCTCAGTATCACACAGCAGGCTTGGATACACAGTTCAGCAGCACAGTATCACACAGCAGGCTTGGATACACAGTTCAGCAGCACAGTATCACACAGCAGGCTTGGATACACAGCTCAGCAGCACAGTATCACACAGCAGGCTTGGATACACAGCTCAGTATCACAGTATCACACAGCAGGCTTGGATACACAGCTCAGCAGCACAGTATCACACAGCAGGCTTGGATACACAGCTCAGCAGCACAGTATCACACATCAGGCTTGGATACACAGCTCAGTATCACAGTATCACACAGCAGGCTTGGATACACAGCTCAGCAGCACAGTATCACACAGCAGGCTTGGATACACAGCTCAGCAGCACAGTATCACACATCAGGCTTGGATACACAGCTCAGCAGCACAGTATCACACAATAGGCTTGGATACACAGCTGAGCAGCACAGTATCACACATCAGGCTTGGATACACAGCTCAGCAGCACAGTATCACACAATAGGCTTGGATACACAGCTCAGCAGCACAGTATCACACACCAGGCTTGGATACACAGCTCAGCAGCACAGTATCACACAATAGGCTTGGATACACAGCTCAGCAGCACAGTATCACACAGCAGGCTTGGATACACAGCTCAGCAGCACAGTATCACACATCAGGCTTGGATACACAGCTCAGCAGCACAATATGACACCTCAGGCTTGGATACACAGCTCAGCAGCACAGTATCACACAATAGGCTTGGATACACAGCTCAGCAGCACAGTATCACACACCAGGCTTGGATACACAGCTCAGCAGCACAGTATCACACAATAGGCTTGGATACACAGCTCAGCAGCACAGTATCACACAGCAGGCTTGGATACACAGCTCAGCAGCACAGTATCACACATCAGGCTTGGATACACCGCTCAGCAGCACAGTATCACACAGCAGGCTTGGATACACAGCTCAGCAGCACAGTATCACACACCAGGCTTGGATACACAGCTCAGCAGCACAGTATCACACAATAGGCTTGGATACACAGCTCAGCAGCACAGTATCACACAGCAGGCTTGGATACACAGCTCAGCAGCACAGTATCACACACCAGGCTTGGATACACAGCTCAGCAGCACAGTATCACACAATAGGCTTGGATACAAAGCTCAGCAGCACAGTATCACACAGCAGGCTTGGATACACAGCTCAGCAGCACAGTATCACACATCAGGCTTGGATACACAGCTCAGCAGCACAATATGACACCTCAGGCTTGGATACACAGCTCAGCAGCACAGTATCACACAATAGGCTTGGATACACAGCTCAGCAGCACAGTATCACACACCAGGCTTGGATACACAGCTCAGCAGCACAGTATCACACATCAGGCTTGGATACACAGCTCAGCAGCACAGTATCACACATCAGGCTTGGATACACAGCTCAGCAGCACAGTATCACACAGCAGGCTTGGATACACAGCTCAACAGCACAGTATCACACAGCAGGCTTGGATACACAGCTCAGCAGCACAGTATCACACATCAGGCTTGGATACACAGCTCAGTAGCACAGTATCACACATCAGGCTTGGATACACAGCTCAGCAGCACAGTATCACACAGCAGGCTTGGATACACAGTTCAGCAGCACAGTATCACACAGCAGGCTTGGATACACAGCTCAGCAGCACAGTATCACACAGTAGGCTTGGATACACAGCTCAGCAGCACGGTACCACACAGCAGGCTTGGATACACAGCTCAGCAGCACAGTATCACACAGCAGGCTTGGATACACAGCTCAGCAGCACAGTATCACACACCAGGCTTGGATACACAGCTCAGCAGCACAGTATCACACAATAGGCTTGGATACACAGCTCAGCAGCACAGTATCACACAGCAGGCTTGGATACACAGCTCAGTAGCACAGTATCACACAGCAGGCTTGGATACACCGCTCAGCAGCACAGTATCACACAGCAGGCTTGGATACACAGCTCAGCAGCACAGTATCACACAGCAGGCTTGGATACACAGCTCAGTATCACAGTATCACACAGTAGGCTTGGATACACAGCTCAGCAGCACAGTATCACACATCAGGCTTGGATACACAGCTCAGCAGCACAGTATCACACATCAGGCTTGGATACACAGCTCAGCAGCACAGTATCACACAGCAGGCTTGGATACACAGCTCAGTATCACAGTATCACACAGTAGGCTTGGATACACAGCTCAGCAGCACAGTATCACACATCAGGCTTGGATACACAGCTCAGCAGCACAGTATCACACAGCAGGCTTGGATACACAGCTCAGCAGCACAGTATCACACAGCAGGCTTGGATACACAGCTCAGCAGCACAGTATCACACATCAGGCTTGGATACACAGCTCAGCAGCACAGTATCACACATCAGGCTTAGATACACAGCTCAGCAGCACAGTATCACACAGCAGGCTTGGATACACAGCTCAGCAGCACAGTATCACACAGCAGGCTTGGATACACAGCTCAGCAGCACAGTATCACACAGTAGGCTTGGATACACAGCTCAGCAGCACAGTATCACACAGCAGGCTTGGATACACAGCTCAGCAGCACAGTATCACACATCAGGCTTGGATACACAGCTCAGTAGCACAGTATCACACATCAGGCTTGGATACACAGCTCAGCAGCACAGTATCACACAGCAGGCTTGGATACACAGCTCAGTATCACACAGCAGGCTTGGATACACAGCTCAGTATCACAGTATCACACAGCAGGCTTGGATACACAGCTCAGCAGCACAGTATCACACAGTAGGCTTGGATACACAGCTCAGCAGCACAGTATCACACATCAGGCTTGGATACACAGCTCAGCAGCACAGTATCACACACCAGGCTTGGATACACAGCTCAGCAGCACAGTATCACACAATAGGCTTGGATACACCGCTCAGCAGCACAGTATCACACATCAGGCTTGGATACACAGCTCAGCAGCACAGTATCACACACCAGGCTTGGATACACAGCTCAGAAGCACAGTATCACACAATAGGCTTGGATACACAGCTCAGCAGCACAGTATCACACAGCAGGCTTGGATACACAGCTCAGCAGCACAGTATCACACATCAGGCTTGGATACACAGCTCAGCAGCACAATATGACACCTCAGGCTTGGATACACAGCTCAGCAGCACAGTATCACACAATAGGCTTGGATACACAGCTCAGCAGCACAGTATCACACACCAGGCTTGGATACACAGCTCAGCAGCACAGTATCACACATCAGGCTTGGATACACAGCTCAGCAGCACAATATGACACCTCAGGCTTGGATACACAGCTCAGCAGCACAGTATCACACATCAGGCTTGGATACACAGCTCAGCAGCACAGTATCACACAGCAGGCTTGGATACACAGCTCAGCAGCACAGTATCACACAGCAGGCTTGGATACACAGCTCAGCAGCACAGTATCACACATCAGGCTTGGATACACAGCTCAGTAGCACAGTATCACACATCAGGCTTGGATACACAGCTCAGCAGCACAGTATCACACAGCAGGCTTGGATACACAGCTCAGTATCACACAGCAGGCTTGGATACACAGTTCAGCAGCACAGTATCACACAGCAGGCTTGGATACACAGTTCAGCAGCACAGTATCACACAGCAGGCTTGGATACACAGCTCAGCAGCACAGTATCACACAGCAGGCTTGGATACACAGCTCAGTATCACAGTATCACACAGCAGGCTTGGATACACAGCTCAGCAGCACAGTATCACACAGCAGGCTTGGATACACAGCTCAGCAGCACAGTATCACACATCAGGCTTGGATACACAGCTCAGTATCACAGTATCACACACCAGGCTTGGATACACAGCTCAGCAGCACAGTATCACACAGCAGGCTTGGATACACAGCTCAGCAGCACAGTATCACACATCAGGCTTGGATACACAGCTCAGCAGCACAGTATCACACAATAGGCTTGGATACACAGCTGAGCAGCACAGTATCACACATCAGGCTTGGATACACAGCTCAGCAGCACAGTATCACACAATAGGCTTGGATACACAGCTCAGCAGCACAGTATCACACACCAGGCTTGGATACACAGCTCAGCAGCACAGTATCACACAATAGGCTTGGATACACAGCTCAGCAGCACAGTATCACACAGCAGGCTTGGATACACAGCTCAGCAGCACAGTATCACACATCAGGCTTGGATACACAGCTCAGTAGCACAGTATCACACATCAGGCTTGGATACACAGCTCAGCAGCACAGTATCACACAGCAGGCTTGGATACACAGCTCAGTATCACACAGCAGGCTTGGATACACAGTTCAGCAGCACAGTATCACACAGCAGGCTTGGATACACAGCTCAGCAGCACAGTATCACACAATAGGCTTGGATACACAGTTCAGCAGCACAGTATCACACAGCAGGCTTGGATACACAGCTCAGCAGCACAGTATCACACAGCAGGCTTGGATACACAGCTCAGCAGCACAGTATCACACATCAGGCTTAGATACACAGCTCAGCAGCACAGTATCACACAGCAGGCTTGGATACACAGCTCAGTATCACAGTATCACACAGCAGGCTTGGATACACAGCTCAGCAGCACAGTATCACACATCAGGCTTGGATACACAGCTCAGCAGCACAGTATCACACAGCAGGCTTGGATACACAGCTCAGTATCACAGTATCACACAGTAGGCTTGGATACACAGCTCAGCAGCACAGTATCACACATCAGGCTTGGATACACAGCTCAGTATCACAGTATCACACAGTAGGCTTGGATACACAGCTCAGCAGCACAGTATCACACATCAGGCTTGGATACACAGCTCAGCAGCACAGTATCACACAGCAGGCTTGGATACACAGCTCAGCAGCACAGTATCACACAGCAGGCTTGGATACACAGCTCAGCAGCACAGTATCACACAGTAGGCTTGGATACACAGCTCAGCAGCACGGTACCACACAGCAGGCTTGGATACACAGCTCAGCAGCACAGTATCACACAGCAGGCTTGGATACACAGCTCAGCAGCACAGTATCACACACCAGGCTTGGATACACAGCTCAGCAGCACAGTATCACACAATAGGCTTGGATACACAGCTCAGCAGCACAGTATCACACAGCAGGCTTGGATACACAGCTCAGTAGCACATTATCACACAGCAGGCTTGGATACACAGCTCAGTATCACAGTATCACACAGTAGGCTTGGATACACAGCTCAGCAGCACAGTATCACACATCAGGCTTGGATACACAGCTCAGCAGCACAGTATCACACAATAGGCTTGGATACACAGCTCAGCAGCACAGTATCACACATCAGGCTTGGATACACAGCTCAGCAGCACAGTATCACACAGCAGGCTTGGATACACAGCTCAGTATCACAGTATCACACAGTAGGCTTGGATACACAGCTCAGCAGCACAGTATCACACATCAGGCTTGGATACACAGCTCAGTATCACAGTATCACACATCAGGCTTGGATACACAGCTCAGCAGCACAGTATCACACATCAGGCTTGGATACACAGCTCAGCAGCACAGTATCACACATCAGGCTTGGATACACAGCTCAGCAGCACAGTATCACACAGCAGGCTTGGATACACAGCTCAGCAGCACAGTATCACACAGCAGGCTTGGATACACAGCTCAGCAGCACAGTATCACACATCAGGCTTGGATACACAGCTCAGTAGCACAGTATCAAACATCAGGCTTGGATACACAGCTCAGCAGCACAGTATCACACATCAGGTTTAGATACACAGCTCAGCAGTGCAGTATCACACATCAGGCTTAGATACACAGCTCAGCAGCACAGTATCACACAGCAGGCTTGGATACACAGCTCAGCAGCACAGTATCACACAGCAGGCTTGGATACACAGCTCAGCAGCACAGTATCACACAGCAGGCTTGGATACACAGCTCAGCAGCACAGTATCACACAGTAGGCTTGGATACACAGCTCAGCAGCACAGTATCACACAGCAGGCTTGGATACACAGCTCAGCAGCACAGTATCACACATCAGGCTTGGATACACAGCTCAGTAGCACAGTATCACACAGCAGGCTTGGATACACAGCTCAGCAGCACAGTATCACACAGCAGGCTTGGATACACAGTTCAGCAGCACAGTATCACACATCAGGCTTGGATACACAGCTCAGCAGCACAGTATCACACAGCAGGCTTGGATACACAGCTCAGCAGCACAGTATCACACAGCAGGCTTGGATACACAGCTCAGCAGCACAGTATCACACAGCAGGCTTGGATACACAGCTCAGTATCACAGTATCACACAGCAGGCTTGGATACACAGCTCAGCAGCACAGTATCACACAGCAGGCTTGGATACACAGCTCAGCAGCACAGTATCACACAGCAGGCTTGGATACACAGCTCAGTATCACAGTATCACACAGCAGGCTTGGATACACAGCTCAGCAGCACAGTATCACACAGTAGGCTTGGATACACAGCTCAGCAGCACAGTATCACACATCAGGCTTGGATACACAGCTCAGCAGCACAGTATCACACACCAGGCTTGGATACACAGCTCAGCAGCACAGTATCACACAATAGGCTTGGATACACCGCTCAGCAGCACAGTATCACACATCAGGCTTGGATACACAGCTCAGCAGCACAGTATCACACACCAGGCTTGGATACACAGCTCAGCAGCACAGTATCACACAATAGGCTTGGATACACAGCTCAGCAGCACAGTATCACACAGCAGGCTTGGATACACAGCTCAGCAGCACAGTATCACACATCAGGCTTGGATACACAGCTCAGCAGCACAATATGACACCTCAGGCTTGGATACACAGCTCAGCAGCACAGTATCACACAATAGGCTTGGATACACAGCTCAGCAGCACAGTATCACACACCAGGCTTGGATACACAGCTCAGCAGCACAGTATCACACATCAGGCTTGGATACACAGCTCAGCAGCACAATATCACACCTCAGGCTTGGATACACAGCTCAGCAGCACAGTATCACACATCAGGCTTGGATACACAGCTCAGCAGCACAGTATCACACAGCAGGCTTGGATACACAGCTCAGCAGCACAGTATCACACAGCAGGCTTGGATACACAGCTCAGCAGCACAGTATCACACATCAGGCTTGGATACACAGCTCAGTAGCACAGTATCACACATCAGGCTTGGATACACAGCTCAGCAGCACAGTATCACACAGCAGGCTTGGATACACAGCTCAGTATCACACAGCAGGCTTGGATACACAGTTCAGCAGCACAGTATCACACAGCAGGCTTGGATACACAGTTCAGCAGCACAGTATCACACAGCAGGCTTGGATACACAGCTCAGCAGCACAGTATCACACAGCAGGCTTGGATACACAGCTCAGTATCACAGTATCACACAGCAGGCTTGGATACACAGCTCAGCAGCACAGTATCACACAGCAGGCTTGGATACACAGCTCAGCAGCACAGTATCACACATCAGGCTTGGATACACAGCTCAGTATCACAGTATCACACAGCAGGCTTGGATACACAGCTCAGCAGCACAGTATCACACAGTAGGCTTGGATACACAGCTCAGCAGCACAGTATCACACATCAGGCTTGGATACACAGCTCAGCAGCACAGTATCAAACAATAGGCTTGGATACACAGCTGAGCAGCACAGTATCACACATCAGGCTTGGATACACAGCTCAGCATCACAGTATCACACAATAGGCTTGGATACACAGCTCAGCAGCACAGTATCACACAGTAGGCTTGGATACACAGCTCAGCAGCACAGTATCACACAATAGGCTTGGATACACAGCTCAGCAGCACAGTATCACACAGCAGGCTTGGATACACAGCTCAGCAGCACAGTATCACACAGTAGGCTTGGATACACAGCTCAGCAGCACAGTATCACACATCAGGCTTGGATACACAGCTCAGCAGCACAGTATCACACACCAGGCTTGGATACACAGCTCAGCAGCACAGTATCACACAATAGGCTTGGATACACCGCTCAGCAGCACAGTATCACACATCAGGCTTGGATACACAGCTCAGCAGCACAGTATCACACACCAGGCTTGGATACACAGCTCAGCAGCACAGTATCACACAATAGGCTTGGATACACAGCTCAGCAGCACAGTATCACACAGCAGGCTTGGATACACAGCTCAGCAGCACAGTATCACACATCAGGCTTGGATACACAGCTCAGCAGCACAATATGACACCTCAGGCTTGGATACACAGCTCAGCAGCACAGTATCACACAATAGGCTTGGATACACAGCTCAGCAGCACAGTATCACACACCAGGCTTGGATACACAGCTCAGCAGCACAGTATCACACATCAGGCTTGGATACACAGCTCAGCAGCACAATATGACACCTCAGGCTTGGATACACAGCTCAGCAGCACAGTATCACACATCAGGCTTGGATACACAGCTCAGCAGCACAGTATCACACAGCAGGCTTGGATACACAGCTCAGCAGCACAGTATCACACAGCAGGCTTGGATACACAGCTCAGCAGCACAGTATCACACATCAGGCTTGGATACACAGCTCAGTAGCACAGTATCACACATCAGGCTTGGATACACAGCTCAGCAGCACAGTATCACACAGCAGGCTTGGATACACAGCTCAGTATCACACAGCAGGCTTGGATACACAGTTCAGCAGCACAGTATCACACAGCAGGCTTGGATACACAGTTCAGCAGCACAGTATCACACAGCAGGCTTGGATACACAGCTCAGCAGCACAGTATCACACAGCAGGCTTGGATACACAGCTCAGTATCACAGTATCACACAGCAGGCTTGGATACACAGCTCAGCAGCACAGTATCACACAGCAGGCTTGGATACACAGCTCAGCAGCACAGTATCACACAACAGGCTTGGATACACAGCTCAGTATCACAGTATCACACAGCAGGCTTGGATACACAGCTCAGCAGCACAGTATCACACAGTAGGCTTGGATACACAGCTCAGCAGCACAGTATCACACATCAGGCTTGGATACACAGCTCAGCAGCACAGTATCAAACAATAGGCTTGGATACACAGCTGAGCAGCACAGTATCACACATCAGGCTTGGATACACAGCTCAGCATCACAGTATCACACAATAGGCTTGGATACACAGCTCAGCAGCACAGTATCACACAGTAGGCTTGGATACACAGCTCAGCAGCACAGTATCACACAATAGGCTTGGATACACAGCTCAGCAGCACAGTATCACACAGCAGGCTTGGATACACAGCTCAGCAGCACAGTATCACACATCAGGCTTGGATACACAGCTCAGCAGCACAATATGACACCTCAGGCTTGGATACACAGCTCAGCAGCACAGTATCACACAATAGGCTTGGATACACAGCTCAGCAGCACAGTATCACACACCAGGCTTGGATACACAGCTCAGCAGCACAGTATCACACAATAGGCTTGGATACACAGCTCAGCAGCACAGTATCACACAGCAGGCTTGGATACACAGCTCAGCAGCACAGTATCACACATCAGGCTTGGATACACCGCTCAGCAGCACAGTATCACACAGCAGGCTTGGATACACAGCTCAGCAGCACAGTATCACACACCAGGCTTGGATACACAGCTCAGCAGCACAGTATCACACAATAGGCTTGGATACACAGCTGAGCAGCACAGTATCACACATCAGGCTTGGATACACAGCTCAGCAGCACAGTATCACACAGCAGGCTTGGATACACAGCTCAGCAGCACAGTATCACACAATAGGCTTGGATACACAGCTCAGCAGCACAGTATCACACAGCAGGCTTGGATACACAGCTCAGCAGCACAGTATCACACATCAGGCTTGGATACACAGCTCAGCAGCACAATATGACACCTCAGGCTTGGATACACAGCTCGGCAGCACAGTATCACACAATAGGCTTGGATACACAGCTCAGCAGCACAGTATCACACACCAGGCTTGGATACACAGCTCAGCAGCACAGTATCACACAGCAGGCTTGGATACACAGCTCAGCAGCACAGTATCACACAGCAGGCTTGGATACACAGCTCAGCAGCACAGTATCACACAGCAGGCTTGGATACACAGCTCAGCAGCACAGTATCACACAGCAGGCTTGGATACACAGCTCAGCAGCACAGTATCACACATCAGGCTTGGATACACAGCTCAGTAGCACAGTATCACACATCAGGCTTGGATACACAGCTCAGCAGCACAGTATCACACAGCAGGCTTGGATACACAGCTCAGTATCACACAGCAGGCTTGGATACACAGTTCAGCAGCACAGTATCACACAGCAGGCTTGGATACACAGTTCAGCAGCACAGTATCACACAGCAGGCTTGGATACACAGCTCAGCAGCACAGTATCACACAGCAGGCTTGGATACACAGCTCAGTATCACAGTATCACACAGCAGGCTTGGATACACAGCTCAGTATCACAGTATCACACAGCAGGCTTGGATACACAGCTCAGCAGCACAGTATCACACAGTAGGCTTGGATACACAGCTCAGCAGCACAGTATCACACATCAGGCTTGGATACACAGCTCGGCAGCACAGTATCACACAATAGGCTTGGATACACAGCTCAGCAGCACAGTATCACACAATAGGCTTGGATACACAGCTCAGCAGCACAGTATCACACAGCAGGCTTGGATACACAGCTCAGCAGCACAGTATCACACATCAGGCTTGGATACACAGCTCAGTATCACAGTATCACACAGCAGGCTTGGATACACAGCTCAGCAGCACAGTATCACACAGTAGGCTTGGATACACAGCTCAGCAGCACAGTATCACACATCAGGCTTGGATACACAGCTCAGCAGCACAGTATCACACAATAGGCTTGGATACACAGCTGAGCAGCACAGTATCACACATCAGGCTTGGATACACAGCTCAGCAGCACAGTATCACACAATAGGCTTGGATACACAGCTCAGCAGCACAGTATCACACACCAGGCTTGGATACACAGCTCAGCAGCACAGTATCACACAATAGGCTTGGATACACAGCTCAGCAGCACAGTATCACACAGCAGGCTTGGATACACAGCTCAGCAGCACAGTATCACACATCAGGCTTGGATACACAGCTCAGCAGCACAATATGACACCTCAGGCTTGGATACACAGCTCAGCAGCACAGTATCACACAATAGGCTTGGATACACAGCTCAGCAGCACAGTATCACACACCAGGCTTGGATACACAGCTCAGCAGCACAGTATCACACAATAGGCTTGGATACACAGCTCAGCAGCACAGTATCACACAGCAGGCTTGGATACACAGCTCAGCAGCACAGTATCACACATCAGGCTTGGATACACAGCTCAGCAGCACAGTATCACACAGCAGGCTTGGATACACAGCTCAGCAGCACAGTATCACACACCAGGCTTGGATACACAGCTCAGCAGCACAGTATCACACAATAGGCTTGGATACACAGCTGAGCAGCACAGTATCACACATCAGGCTTGGATACACAGCTCAGCAGCACAGTATCACACACCAGGCTTGGATACACAGCTCAGCAGCACAGTATCACACAATAGGCTTGGATACACAGCTCAGCAGCACAGTATCACACAGCAGGCTTGGATACACAGCTCAGCAGCACAGTATCACACATCAGGCTTGGATACACAGCTCAGCAGCACAATATGACACCTCAGGCTTGGATACACAGCTCAGCAGCACAGTATCACACAATAGGCTTGGATACACAGCTCAGCAGCACAGTATCACACACCAGGCTTGGATACACAGCTCAGCAGCACAGTATCACACATCAGGCTTGGATACACAGCTCAGCAGCACAATATGACACCTCAGGCTTGGATACACAGCTCAGCAGCACAGTATCACACATCAGGCTTGGATACACAGCTCAGCAGCACAGTATCACACATCAGGCTTGGATACACAGCTCAGCAGCACAGTATCACACAGCAGGCTTGGATACACAGCTCAGCAGCACAGTATCACACAGCAGGCTTGGATACACAGCTCAGCAGCACAGTATCACACATCAGGCTTGGATACACAGCTCAGTAGCACAGTATCACACATCAGGCTTGGATACACAGCTCAGCAGCACAGTATCACACAGCAGGCTTGGATACACAGTTCAGCAGCACAGTATCACACAGCAGGCTTGGATACACAGCTCAGCAGCACAGTATCACACAGCAGGCTTGGATACACAGCTCAGTATCACAGTATCACACAGCAGGCTTGGATACACAGCTCAGCAGCACAGTATCACACAGCAGGCTTGGATACACAGCTCAGCAGCACAGTATCACACAGTAGGCTTGGATACACAGCTCAGCAGCACAGTATCACACATCAGGCTTGGATACACAGCTCAGCAGCACAGTATCACACACCAGGCTTGGATACACAGCTCAGCAGCACAGTATCACACAATAGGCTTGGATACACAGCTGAGCAGCACAGTATCACACATCAGGCTTGGATACACAGCTCAGCAGCACAGTATCACACATCAGGCTTGGATACACAGCTCAGCAGCACAGTATCACACACCAGGCTTGGATACACAGCTCAGCAGCACAGTATCACACAATAGGCTTGGATACACAGCTCAGCAGCACAGTATCACACACCAGGCTTGGATACACAGCTCAGCAGCACAGTATCACACAATAGGCTTGGATACACAGCTCAGCAGCACAGTATCACACAGCAGGCTTGGATACACAGCTCAGCAGCACAGTATCACACATCAGGCTTGGATACACAGCTCAGCAGCACAGTATCACACATCAGGCTTGGATACACAGCTCAGCAGCACAGTATCACACAGCAGGCTTGGATACACAGCTCAGTATCACACAGCAGGCTTGGATACACAGTTCAGCAGCACAGTATCACACAGCAGGCTTGGATACACAGCTCAGCAGCACAGTATCACACAGCAGGCTTGGATACACAGCTCAGTATCACAGTATCACACAGCAGGCTTGGATACACAGCTCAGCAGCACAGTATCACACAGCAGGCTTGGATACACAGCTCAGCAGCACAGTATCACACATCAGGCTTGGATACACAGCTCAGTATCACAGTATCACACAGCAGGCTTGGATACACAGCTCAGCAGCACAGTATCACACAGTAGGCTTGGATACACAGCTCAGCAGCACAGTATCACACATCAGGCTTGGATACACAGCTCAGCAGCACAGTATCACACACCAGGCTTGGATACACAGCTCAGCAGCACAGTATCACACAATAGGCTTGGATACACAGCTGAGCAGCACAGTATCACACATCAGGCTTGGATACACAGCTCAGCAGCACAGTATCACACAATAGGCTTGGATACACAGCTCAGCAGCACAGTATCACACACCAGGCTTGGATACACAGCTCAGCAGCACAGTATCACACAACAGGCTTGGATACACAGCTCAGCAGCACAGTATCACACAGCAGGCTTGGATACACAGCTCAGCAGCACAGTATCACACATCAGGCTTGGATACACAGCTCAGCAGCACAATATGACACCTCAGGCTTGGATACACAGCTCAGCAGCACAGTATCACACAATAGGCTTGGATACACAGCTCAGCAGCACAGTATCACACACCAGGCTTGGATACACAGCTCAGCAGCACAGTATCACACAACAGGCTTGGATACACAGCTCAGCAGCACAGTATCACACAGCAGGCTTGGATACACAGCTCAGCAGCACAGTATCACACATCAGGCTTGGATACACCGCTCAGCAGCACAGTATCACACAGCAGGCTTGGATACACAGCTCAGCAGCACAGTATCACACACCAGGCTTGGATACACAGCTCAGCAGCACAGTATCACACAATAGGCTTGGATACACAGCTCAGCAGCACAGTATCACACAGCAGGCTTGGATACACAGCTCAGCAGCACAGTATCACACACCAGGCTTGGATACACAGCTCAGCAGCACAGTATCACACAATAGGCTTGGATACACAGCTCAGCAGCACAGTATCACACAGCAGGCTTGGATACACAGCTCAGCAGCACAGTATCACACATCAGGCTTGGATACACAGCTCAGCAGCACAATATGACACCTCAGGCTTGGATACACAGCTCAGCAGCACAGTATCACACAATAGGCTTGGATACACAGCTCAGCAGCACAGTATCACACACCAGGCTTGGATACACAGCTCAGCAGCACAGTATCACACATCAGGCTTGGATACACAGCTCAGCAGCACAGTATCACACATCAGGCTTGGATACACCGCTCAGCAGCACACTGTCCCTGGAGGTCACAGATTCTATAGTAACATCCAGTAACATTACATGATGAGGGTTGTAGTGCTGTGTTCGGTGTAGCAGTTACATTGTATCACACAGTCGGCCGATACTTTGTGTCTTTCTGTATTTACACTTCCTGTTTCACAGAAACCTTCATCTGAACACTGCACAGAAACCTAAATTTAACTTCTGGGCAAAAACCTGGCATCGATGCGGAGGTAACCCCCACTGCCAGATGGGCCTCCGACTGCGAAAATGTTCTATTGTGCCCTGCGCAGAGCTCAGCAACATGCTGGCATCATATACATATAGGACATATATAACATGGGACATATATAACATGGGACATATATACACACAGGACATATATAGCATAATTCATATATACATACAGAGCAAATATAACATATTACATATATACATACAGGAAACATATACCATAATACATATATACATACAGGGAATATATAGCATAATTCATATATACATACAGACCAAAAGTTTGGACACACCTTCTCATTCAAAGAGTTTTCTTTATTTTCATGACTGAAAATTGTAGATTCACACTGAAGGCATCAAAACTATGAATTAACACATGTGGAATTATTTACATAACAAACAAGTGTGAAACAACTGAAAATATGTCATATTCTAGGTTCTTCAAAGTAGCCACCTTTTGCTTTGATTACTGCTTTGCACACTCTTGGCATTCTCTTGATGAACTTCAAGAGGTAGTCCCCTGAAATGGTTTCCACTTCACAGGTGTGCCCCTTCAGGTTTAATAAGTGGATTTCTTGCCTTATAAATGGGGTTGGGACCATCAGTGGCGTTGAGGAGAAGTCAGGTGGATACACAGCTGATAGTCCTACTGAATAGACTGTTAGAATTTGTATTATGGCAAGAAAAAAGCAGCTAAGTAAAGAAAAACGAGTCGCCATCATTACTTTAAGAAATGAAGGTCAGTCAGTCAGCCGAAAAATTGGGAAAACTTTGAAAGTAAGGGCTATTTGACCATGAAGGAGAGCGATGGGGTGCTGCGCCAGATGACCTGGCCTCCACAGTCACCGGACCTGAACCCAATCGAGATGGTTTGTGGTGAGCTGGACCGCAGAGTGAAGGCAAAAGGGCCAACAAGTGCTAAGCATCTCTGGGAACTCCTTCAAGACTGTTGGAAGACCATTTCAGGGGACTACCTCTTGAAGCTCATCAAGAGAATGCCAAGAGTGTGCAAAGTAGTAATCAAAGCAAAAGGTGGCTACTTTGAAGAACCTAGAATATGACATATTTTCAGTTGTTTCACACTTGTTTGTTATGTATATAATTCCACATGTGTTAATTCATAGTTTTGATGCCTTCATAGTCATGGAAATAAAGAAAACTCTTTGAATGAGAAGGTGTGTCCAAACCTTTGGTCTGTACTGTACATACAGGGCATATATAACATAATACATATATACATACAGGGCATATATAACATAATACATGTATACATACATTGCATATATAGCACAATACATATATACATACAGGGCACATATACCATAATACATATATACATACAGGGCACATATAGCATAATACATATATACATAAAGGGCACATATAGCATAATACATATATACATACAGGGCATATATAACATAATACATATATACATACAGGGCATATATAGCACAATACATATATACATACAGGGCACATATACCATAATACATATATACATACAGGGCATATATAGCATAATACATATATACATACAGGGCATATATAGCATAATACATATATACATACAGGGCATATATAGCATAATACATATACACATACAGGGAATATATAGCATAATACATATATACATACAGGGCACATATACCATAATACATATATACATACAGGGCATATATAGCATAATACATATACACATACATGGCATATATAGCATAATACATATATACATACAGTACAGACCAAAAGTTTGGACACACCTTCTCATTCAAAGAGTTTTCTTTATTTTCATGACTATGAAGGCATCAAAACTATGAATTAACACATGTGGAATTATATACATAACAAACAAGTGTGAAACAACTGAAAATATGTCATATTCTAGGTTCTTCAAAGTAGCCACCTTTTGCTTTGATTACTGCTTTGCACACTCTTGGCATTCTCTTGATGAACTTCAAGAGGTAGTCCCCTGAAATGGTCTTCCAACAGTCTTGAAGGAGTTCCCAGAGATGCTTAGCACTTGTTGGCCCTTTTGCCTTCACTCTGCGGTCCAGCTCACCCCAAACCATCTCGATTGGGTTCAGGTCCGGTGACTGTGGAGGCCAGGTCATCTGGCGCAGCACCCCATCACTCTCCTTCATGGTCAAATAGCCCTTACTTTCAAAGTTTTCCCAATTTTTCGGCTGACTGACTGACCTTCATTTCTTAAAGTAATGATGGCCACTCGTTTTTCTTTACTTAGCTGCTTTTTTCTTGCCATAATACAAATTCTAACAGTCTATTCAGTAGGACTATCAGCTGTGTATCCACCTGACTTCTCCTCAACGCAACTGATGGTCCCAACCCCATTTATAAACCTGACAGGGCACACCTGTGAAGTGAAAACCATTTCAGGGGACTACCTCTGTTACGTTTTAGGGTCCATTCACACGTCCGTGTGTGTTTTGCGGATCCACGGATTCGTGGATCCACAAAACACAGACATCGGCGATGTGTGTTCCGCATTTTGCGGACCGCACATCGCCGGCACTTAATAGAAAATAATAATAGGACATGTTCTATTTTTTCGGGAACGGAATTGCGGACCCGGAAGTGCGGATCCGCAATTCCGGATCCGGGAAGCACATCGTGCTGCCCCATAGAAATGAATGGGTCCGCAATTCCGTTCCACAAAATGCGGAACGAAATTGCGGACATGTGAATGGAGCCTTATTGGCAGAGTCCACTCTGCTCAGTAATAGGATGGCATCACAGCTCTGCCTTATACCTCCATCATTGAATTGGGAATCGCCTTATTTCTTCAGGTCTATTAGGGGGAATCCTAATTTCCAATAAAGCATTCATTGAACACCGTGGAGACTGCAGCAAAAGGGAGGTTTGGTAGGTGGGTGTCTTAGGCATTGATGGCATATCCCATGGAATATCCCTTGAATCTTCTCCTTTCCTTATCTATCTAGAATTCTTATATATGTCTCCAAGAAGATCAGCCCCCCTCCTGTCTGTAAGGCAACTGGCTGGAGCAGGAGCCCTCCCCCATGTCTGCCTCACACAGATGAAAGGGAAATGCACCCCTGTGTTTCCTGCCAGATTTCTGCATTTATTTCAGGAGCTGACAAAATTCATATACACCCTCTGTCAGGGCATGATGGGAGTTGTAGTTTTGTAACTGCTGATGGTTGGAGACCTTTGCTTTACATTAGCACTGTGAGCTTACTTTGAGAAGGGACTGACATGATGTAGAAGGAAGAAGACTTGACTACGCTACCTTCAGGATGAGGGTTTGGAGGGGTGTACTCCTCCTAATAACCTGCCTGTCCCCATGTCTCTGCTCCGCCTCAGCTGTCACTGACTCCTGCACCCTGAGGTTGTCAATTCCCTGCAGCAAGATCCTGCCTCCTGCCACCGATGCTTTGCCTTGATTCTAGTGGCCTCCCTAGTGGCGTCATGTCACTGGGCAGACGTGTTTAGTGGCCAATGGAAAACCACCAATATCAGGTCTGACTCTCAGCAGCCTCACGGACCAGCTGCTTAAGGCGCAGCGCCCCCTTCATTGTCCACCATGCCAGAGCGCTGCCCTTTTAGTAGTGGTCGTGTCTGGTACTGCAGCTCACTGCATTTTAGTCCCATTAAAGTAAATGGGACAGAGCTGCAGTTCCAGGCACAGCCACTACTAGACAGACAGCACTGTGCTTGGCTGACAATGAAGGGGGCACCGTGTTCACTGGACCACCGCAGGTGGAGCTTCTAATGGGTCATTGCCTTTCGCACATCTTCTGACAGCCAGTGGTCACCAACGACTGCAAAGGTAAAGAAGCCATTGTCTTTCTATTGGATGACTTTCCTCTTCAGGTCCCATCGGTTTCTCTCTTGGGAAAAGTTGGTCTTGGCCAGTGGGTCATGGCCCTCACCAGGAATGCATCTATAGTGATGTCACATTGTGTGTCCGTGTAGTCTAATGGCCACCGTTGGACGTTATGTCCTAATACACTAAACTTCACTGTAGTCTACAGACACACTCCTAAGACTCCTTTAGCTTCCCGCCATAGGAGGGTGGCGACCATGTTCCATTGCTAATATATGGACAAGAAGTGCAGGGAGAGTAGTATGGCTGCTATGACTTGTGATGTGGAAATCATCGTCCCTGATCTCAATTAATCGCTATAGAAAGGAAGAACTTCCAAAAATGACAAGAATCTTGAGGCATCTCCTGCCATTGCCGTAGAGTTCCCCACCTTAAATACGAGAACTTGCAAAGATCAGTAAAGAAGTTGGAAAATTCACAGAAGCCTATTTACAAGAGGAGTCCATCATAGGACCACAAGTAGCTGCAAGGGCCTACCTAGAAGGGGTGCAAAGGTAGAAAATTATTGGTGCCTGAGGAGGTGTAAAGACCACATAACTTTATTGGATTGGTCAATGGGCCTTTGGTCAAGGAAGAATGTAAACTTACGATGACGTGGACTGTGCCTTTTCAAGATTTTGAAGGCTACTTTGGTGGCACAGCCATGATTATGTAGACTAGCTTAAAAGATTGAAATGTTCCTCAAGCATATCAGAACAAATGCAATGGTAATGCCTGATTCCGGGCGTGAAGCTTGACAATAAGTGCTGTAAATATGATGTTCACTACATCTGCTACAAAAAGCAACAATCAGCCCAGTCATACGGGAATAATGGCTGGTAAACATGTCAAGGCTGTGACTACAGTCGGAAGGCATCAAGTGGTGACATTTAGCATCAATGTGATTGTATCTCCAAGGTAGAAATGCTATTTCTCTATACCGAAGCAAAAAGTTTTCTACAGGAGGAGAAATGAGATTTAAAAAATGAAATGCTACATGTGAGTATTGGAAAAGTGAACATTTCTTTCAGGTAAACTCGTGATAGGAAATGGTAATTTCTCATCAAACCACTAAGATTAAAAATGGTTAGGTAAATAGTTATTTGGAACGAGAGGGGAACTAAAGAGTCACTTGGGGTAAGATTCTGGGTTCCAGCAGGAGTTATGAAAAAAATGGTGACAAAATATGGTAGTGGTGAGAAGATAGTGGGCCAAAAAACCATATAGTAGAAGATGGCAGTCCAAAGAACGATATGTTAGAAGATAGTGGGCCAAAGAGGGATATTGTAGAAGATGGTTTTCAAAACAGGGATATGGTAGAATATGGTGGACCAAATAGGGATATGGTAGAAGATGGTGGGCCAAAGAAGCATATGGTAGAAGATGGTGGGCCAAAGAGTGATATGGTAGAAGATGGTGGGCCAAAGATGGATATGATGGAAGATGGTGGGCCTAAAGAGCTGATAGTAGACGATGAAGGGACAGGGAGGAAGATGGAGGGCCACAGAAGTAGACTGTAAAGTATGACTGACCGAAGAAGCAAGCAAAATATGATGCACAACAAAGGCAATCGGTATAACACAGAGGGCCAAAGAATGTCCATACATGTTGAAAGTATTGCAAGCCAAAAATCCAGTTGGTAGAAGATGGTAGGCCAAAGAGGCAGATGGTAGGAGAAGAAAAGCCAAGGAGCCATCTAATAGAAGAAGGTGGGCCAATGAGGCACATGGTAGAATATGGTGGGGCAGTGAGACCAGTGGTGGAAAAGGCAGATGGTAGTAAATGGAGGGTCAAGGAATCAGTTGGTAGCAGATGGTGAGTCAAAGAAACAGATTGTAGACAGTTGAGGCCAGAGAAAGCAGTTTACAGAAGATGGTGGGCTACAGACGCAGTTAATAGAAGATGTTTGGCCAAAGAGATGGGAGAAGATGATAAGCCACAGAAGATGTTGGGCCAAGGATGCAGATGGTAGAGCATGGAGGTCCAAAGAGGCAGATGATAGAAGATGGTGAACCAAAGAAGTAGAAGGTCCTAACTGGTGGGCCAAAAAAAAAAATACATCTTAGGTAAATTTCACACTTGCGCTTTCCCTTTCCGCTATTGAGATCCGTCATAGGATCTCAATAGCGGGCGAAAACACTTCCTTTTTATCCCTATTCATTGTCAATGGGGACAAAACTGAACTGAATGAAACAGGGTGCACCAGAATGCATTCTACTCCGTTTGGTTGTGTCCCCATCGCAGACAGGAAAATGCTGCAAGCAGCGTTTTTCTGTCCGCAATGTGGTGTGGTCAAAGATGGATCCGTCAATGGGGATGGATCCGTTTTCTCTGACACAATAGAAAATGGATCCGTCCCCCATTGATCTTCAATGGAGTTCATGACGGCTACGTCTTGGCTATGTTAAAGATATTACAACCGGATCCGTTCATAACTTATGCAGACGGTTGTATTATCAGTAATGGAAGCATTTTTGCTGATCCATGACGGATCCAGCAAAAACGCAAGTATAAAAGTAGCCTTAGAAGATGGTGAGCCAAAGAACAAGCTGGTGAAACTAAAAGTTATTAGGAGAAAAGCTAAAGCCAAGAAAGCAGTTGGGAGAACATAGGACAAGCAGGTAGCTTTTCCAAACAGCGGGCAAAACAGCGAGTTGGGAAAGATGGGAGTCACAGAAGCAGATGAGAGAAGATGGTGGCTCTAGAAGACAGTCGTTACAAAGAGGTGGGCTAGAAGGACAGTAGGGAGCTGCTGTGCTCACCGACCTCTGCTGTTTAACGCATTTTTGTAGTGCAGTTCGGTTTTTGATTGTAATTTTTCTGCACTTTTGAGTTTTTAGTGGTGTTTGCACCTGCATTTTCTGGTACTTTTATTTCCGGTAAAAACACCGGCTCCAGATGTTAGCTGAAAATGCAGGTGCAAACACCACTAAAAACTCAAAAGTGCAGAAAAATTACAATCAAAAACCGAACTGCACTACAAAAGGTTTATGGGAAATATGAAAAGCAGGAGTTTCTTTGCTGCTGGCGTTGTTGTTCATTAAGTGGCACTTTTAGTCTTTCTTGTTTCAAAAACTTTTCAAAAACAGAGCATGCTGGAGCTCTTGGCATTTTTCAGGTGTTTTCACGTCTTTGTCTAGATCAGGGTTATTCTCAACTCCGGTCCTCGGGACCCACCTGCCGGTCATGTTTTCACAATTTCCTTAGTATTGAGCAGGTGATATAATTAGTGTCCATGCATCAGGACTTACCACAAGTATTTATTCTGTGGGATATTCTCAAATCCTGACTGGTAGGTGGCTCCCGAGGACCGGAGTTGAGAAGCCCTGGTCTAGATGCAGTCACATTACTAAACATCTGAAAAACAAAAATGCATGTGGTTATATATTAGTGGTGTATGGACCAGGGTAGCCAACCAGAATTTTTCTTTTTTCTGGACAACTTATGCCAATATTTTTTATGGAAAACCATAACTGATAATAAAAACTAAAAGTAATACATGTCTATAGCTTAATATACTGATAAGAACTCATTACTAGCATTTACTGTGAGCTGTAAAACGCTGATAATTACAACCAAAATAGTCTAGTCAAGTACCACCAGCCTCAAAAAAATCACGAATCCGTCAATATTTTTTTTCACGGACACTGGAAAAAAAGTCATCTATTTTTACGGACTTTCCAGAAATTTCTGGACGGTTGGCAACCCTGGTATGGACTCTTAACCCAACCCCTGCTGTTTAAAAATGAAAGGACTGAGCAGGAACCTGACCAGCTGCTCTTAGGCTGGGTTCAGACCTGAGCGTTCGGGATGTCGCGCTCTGTATGCGCGATTCTACGGGCGTCTGACATACGCGGCTCCGGAACAAGCGAACGCCTATTGTCGCGCATTCCCGCTAAGTCTATGTACGGGAACGCGCGACAAGACGCCCCAAAGAAGCTCAAGAACTTTTTTGAGCGTCGGGCGTTTTACAGCGCGATCGTACGCGCTGTAAAACGCTCAGGTGAGAACCATTCCCATAGGGAAACATTGGTTCTTGCCTGTTGAGCGTTTTACAGCGCGTAGGAACGCGCTGTAAAACGCTCAGGTCTGAACCCAGCCTGAAATTTGAGGCGAGAGTGCCAAAGCAAGTAGAAACTTAACTTCCAGAGTCTTGCTTGCCTCTGGTATTTGACTGCTCGGTGTGAGCCTTTCATGTGCAGGCAGCAATGTGACCTCTATTAGGCCTACACCTGGAACATTTAGACACCATGTGTGATGGGCTATGACGTTCATGTTAGTCTTTTATGCGTTTTTGCCTGTTGAGTCACATGTGGCAAAACCTTCCTCAAACTGTGATCTTAGTGATTGTGAGAAGTCAGATTGTGGAGCCTGATAAGGTAGGGAGACTCTTGCCGATTGTGCATGTGTTCACTTGCCTTCACTATAATACATCATTTGAACCCAGAAATGTTAAAAGAAGACGACTTTGATGTCCTGTTATGGTGACATAAAGGATTTAGTCTTCTGGATGATACAAGATATATAATATTTTTGAATTTTGTTACACTGTAATTTCTAACTTCAAAAATAAAAAATGAAAATGGTCAGTGGACTCCTACTTGCATATCTCTGATATGGGATTAGTTTTCAGTGGTATTGTTTCTCCTCGAGGAGAGGGCCAGAGCTGAGTCTTATAGACCCTGCAATGCTTCCTGGGAGAAAGGATATGCAGATTAGCAAAAGAAACCTGTCTCTGTAGCTCCACCTAGTGGAGATACCTATCCTTTAGTCAACGTCCCATGTTAAAGCGGTCTCGTGACATAGTTAAACATACCAGCCTTCTCCAAAGAGCCAGGAGACCCATCTGCAGACAGCTGCTTTGAATTACATTTTTGCACCTTTGTCTGAAAAGAGCAAGGTGCTTGGCTGGCAACAGGAGAGTCCTTTGGCATAGGTCTTGGGGGAGTAGTTTTGGAAAGGTGGGTGGCTGGCTGGGTAAGAGATCTTTAGCATAGGTCTTGAGGGATCAGTTTTGGACCAGATAACCTCCTGCTTCATTACCAGATTTCAAACTTTAGTGTCTCGACATAAGTATTAAAATTTTATAGAAAAAATAAGACTATGTAACCCAGAATATTCTACACAGACAATAAAAGGTTTTTCTGCTGTTGAAAATCTCTTTATTTTCCAAAGGGGTCACTGTTAAAAGTTAGCAGATCACAGCGATCAACAGGAGAATCATGCAACAAGTGTTTAATTTTGCTGCAGCGCCGCCACAGGAGTAATGAGGTATTGCACAGTTCCTTGTCTAAAACTGCAGCTGGAGAAATTGGTTGGGGTTTATTGTAGAAGGAAGACTGACTCACAGCTACATACAGCACAGGATACAGGAACCTCCATACCCACCTCCTGTACATTGTCCCCTCATAATCACAGTCTCCATATTACAGGGAACACTAGATACTAAAAATGCTCAGAAATCATTTAAAGCAGGTGTTTTAGAAAGAAACAATTTTTTTTAATCTGTAGCTGTTATTGACAAGGGAAGCTACTTCGGGAAATGCATGAGGCTAGGTCGCCGGCTGGCTATCCTGACCCAAGCAGGGGCCTTCTCCCTCCGGAGGACCCACGTCTTAAGGACTTCTAGACAGGGCATTTGCATTGGCCGGGTTTGGGGTGGCCCCAACGCTAGGCTGGGTCCCCCGGACACCGTCGAGGTGGGTAAGGTGTGGTGCACCCCAATGGGAAATAAGTCCAGAGAATCAGGGTCTGCAGTAAATCAGTGTGTTTCTTTACTGGAGGAATTCAGGTGCAAAACATTACAGGCGAGGCATTGGGCTGGCTTCTCCAGTCTCCTCCCGGGCAGAAGAAGGGTTTGATGATGAGGAAAGGCCTGAGCTAGCTGTCCCTCCCTCTCTTCAGAAGGCTGGCATCCTGGTCAAGGCCCCACGGTCTGTAGATCAGTAGTCTGGGTAGCTTCTTGGTCACAGGGCTGGGTGACCCATGGTCTGTGGCTCAGCTTCCCCATCTCAGCGTCTTCTTCTGGTCTCTCATGCAGACTGCCAGAGTCTCCCCTCCAAGCACTGGTCCCTAACTGAAGAACACTAGGGGCTCTGACTGGTCTCCTTATATACATTTTTAGCTCTAGGGCACTACACATTGATTTCATTTGGAACTATGCAATACCTCCTTACTCCTGTGGAGGCACTGCAGGGAAATCGAACACTTGCTGCATGATTCTCCTGCTGATCGCTGTGATCTGCTCATTTTTAACTTGTCAATATAGATTGTCAATAGCGGAGAAGCCCTTTATTGTTTGTGTAGAATGCTTTGGGTCCCATAGTCTTATTTTTTTTCTATAGGATTTAAATATTTATGTCGAGACACTGAAGTTCTAAATCAGTTAACGAAGCTGGAGGTAATCTGCTCCACTCCACATAGTGGTCCAAAATAGGGTCCATTTCATGGTCTAAGGTAGAAACTGGGGTTTGGAAGACATATTTGCTGCCTAATTTCCGACTGAAGAAATCGAATAGGAACTCACCTGTAGTTATAAAGGTGTATCCAAGCCAAATATATTTATCTCTCCTCCGCTGAAATATTACATGGGTGGATACCTGGGGACACACATCTTTTGCTTAGATCCCAGTCCTACTCCTTGACCGCATGACCTGGGAAATGAGGAGTTTGAATGGAGTGGTGGTGTAGACACAACGAAGCCCAGCAGTCAGATCCCCACCAATCTAACATTTATCAATTATGCAGAGGAGAGGTGATACATGTTTTGGGTTTTTGGCCAACTAAGGTACCCTAATGACCCACCCACAATCTGCATGAGCCGAAGTTACACTATGGCCACTGAAATGGGCATTCTGTGGAACATTCTACAGAGAATTCTATGGAACTTTCTAATTATGGAACATTCTACAGAACATTCTATGGACCATTCTGTATAGCAAGTGTTAGATTTTGTATTCCCATGCATTGCAGGCCCTACATTTCCAATGTTCCGTATCTCACTACCGGTCCTCTGTGTTCATACACAGAGGAATGTGGTGTTTCAGCTGCCCGCTGGTTGGTACAGAGAGACTGGCACCATTGTCTTTAAAGATAAATAATCTGAACTTTCAATAGAAGAACATAAAGCAGTTTGGTGCTTGCCGGATCATATACAGACACGCTGTTGTTTTACCCGCAGAGGCTACAGGCCTTGTAACAACCATATTATTCCGGCGCATTAGACTTTGTAAGATTATTATATTTTAGACACCCAGCAATGTGACTTTTGTGAGATCGTGACTTTGAAAGCTACTAAACACTAAAAATTACAAAAACTTGAGAAAAAAAAGTCCGCTTTTTTGAGTCTGCGTTGCCGAAATTTATGAAACGCTGCTCATTGTTTGATAAATTTGATGCATCTTTATAAAATAAAATAAAAAAACCTTTGTTTAGAGATGTTACTGGGGTTAGATTGTGCCTTTTTTTTGCCACGTTTTAAAAATTCACAGTTGATAGATCTGGTGTAAGCCTAATTAACATACCTGACCACACCCACTTTTCGGCATAGAATATCAAAAAGGCACACATTTTTGCCCAAAAACAACCTTCACCAGAATGCTACTTTTTCCACCATAATTTTGGCCCGCTTGGAATTATAAATCCCCACCTTAGAGTTAAATGGTAACATTCAATCTGAACTCACCACTAGAGGGAGCTCAGGAGCTTACTGAAGACAGATTCATCATAGAGTTCAGAGTATAAACAGTATGCAGTAAACTACTAGGCTCCCCCTAGTGGTGGATGAAGGAGAAACAGAACTTTTTGATTTAATGCTTTTGACTATGCAGGGAATTTAAGTCATAAAAACTGATTTCTGACTTTCTTGAACAGGCCAGCAGAACATGCGTTCACTGTCATCAGCTTTAGGGCTTGTTCACAAGACCATATGTATTTTGCAAAAAATACGGATCCGCAAAAAAAAGAACGGAAACGGAAAAATATACAGTTGTGTGAATGAGCCCATACACTGCTTAACATGTAGACCAGGGATGCTCAAACTGCGACCCTCCAGCTGTTGTAAAACTACAACTCCCACCATGCCCTGCTGTAGGCTGTCCGAGCATGCGGAGAGTTGTAGTTTTGCAACAGCTGGAGGGCCGCAGGTTGGGCATCCCTGATCTAGACTGTAAGGAGCTTGCTAGAGCAGAAGTCTTCCCCCACTTTTTGCAATGGAGTCTTATTCAGCTATATGCTTCCCATATCTGTCTGAAACATTAATCCTATAGACCATTGTGAGAGTAGAAGAGCCAGAGAGCTACCACCAAAACGTGGCTCTCGCTCTGAGGACACGACCATACCTGTAATTATTTGGTCGTCCCCTATAAATGTCTACTACAGTCGGTAAACTGTGTGTGTATCTTCTAGTCACTTCTCCCGCAGGCAGTGGAGGATCTGCCAAGGACCTTACAAAGAATGAATCAGGATCTAGTAGCTCTTTCTCTTAAGGCCTGGGGCAAATTCCAGTGTGCGGAAATACCGGTTCTGTCCTGCTCTCCACCCTCCCGTCCCCGTGTGCTGACACCAGCATCTCGCAGACAACGCCAGAGGCTATAGGTGTGCTCGCCTCACTTTACCATGTAACGGACTATGCAAACCTGTGCTTTAGATGTAGCTCCCAGGCGCATTTTACTTAAAGGAAATATAGAGTTTGTATGGCGGCATTTCACAAGCAGTCACAGCTGTACTCAAAATGACATGAAGCAGCAGGCGGCAATATAAACAGTAATATAAAACTGTAATTCCAAATAGCTAAAGTGAAAAGGGTAAATAGTACACTGTAATTCAATATTTTCTCCTTTGATGCATTCTTCTATACCCATTAATGATTTTATCCACAAACGGTATAACCTAGTAACAACAAATTACCTGGCTCACAAAACTGGTGGCACTGTTAAACCTCATTTGTCAAACAAATCTTATAGTATCTTACTAAAACAGCACTAACAACTATAATACTGCTCCTATGTACAAGAATATAACTACTATAATACTGCCTCCTATGTACAAGAATATAACTACTATAATACTGCCTCCTATGTACAAGAGTATAACTACTATAATACTGCCTCCTATGTACAAGAGTATAACTACTATAATACTGCCTCCTATGTACAAGAGTATAACTACTATAATACTGCTCCTATGTACAAGAGTATAACTACTATAATACTGCCTTCTATGTACAAGAGTATAACTACTATAATACTGCCTCCTATGTACAAGAGTATAACTACTATAATACTGCCTACTATGTACAAGAGTATAACTACTATAATACTGCCTCCTATGTACAAGAGTATAACTACTATAATACTGCTTCTATGTACAAGAATATAACTACTATAATACTGCTCCTATGTACAAGAATATAACTACTATAATACTGCTCCTATGTACAAGAATATAACTACTATAATACTGCTCCTATGTACAAGAATATAACTACTATAATACCGCTCCTATGTACAAGAATATAACTACTATAATACTGCTCTTATGTACAGGAATATAACTACTATAATACTGCTCCTATGTACAAGAATATAACTACTATAATACTGCCTCCTATGTACAAGAATATTACTACTATAATACTGCCTCCTATGTACAAGAATATAACTACTATAATACTGCTCCTATGTACAGGAATATAACTACTATAATACTGCTCCTATGTACAAGAATATAACTACTATAATACTGCTTCTATGTACAAGAATATAACTACTATAATACTGCTCCTATGTACAAGAATATAACTACTATAATACTGCTCCTATGTACAAGAATATAACTACTATAATACTGCTCCTATGTACAGGAATATAACTACTATAATACTGCTCCTATGTACAAGAATATAACTACTATAATACTGCTCCTATGTACAAGAATATAACTACTATAATACTGCCTCCTATGTACAAGAATATAACTACTATAATACTGCTCCTATGTACAAGAATATAACTACTATAATACTGCCTCCTATGTACAAGAGTATAACTACTATAATACTGCCTCCTATGTACAAGAGTATAACTACTATAATACTGCTTCTATGTACAAGAATATAACTACTATAATACTGCTCCTATGTACAAGAATATAACTACTATAACACTGCTCCTATGTACAAGAATATAACTACTATAAAACTGCTCCTATGTACAAGAATATAACTACTATAATACTGCCTTCTATGTACAAGAATATAACTACTATAATACTGCCTCCTATGTACAAGAATATAACTACTATAATACTCCCTCCTATGTACAAGAATATAACTACTATAACACTGCTCCTATGTACAAGAATATAACTACTATAATACTGCTCCTATGTACAAGAATATAACTACTATAATACTGCTCCTATGTACAAGAATATAACTACTATAATACTGCCTCCTATGTACAAGAATATAACTACTATAATACTGCTCCTATGTACAAGAATATAACTACTATAATACTGCTCCTATGTACAAGAATATAACTGCTATAATACTGTCTCCTATGTACAAGAATATAACTTCTATAATACTGCTCCTATGTACAAGACTATAACTCCTATAATACTGCTCCTATGTTCAGTAATATTGAGATGAACAGGTAGGGACATTGTATTTAAGATTAATGAAACTCTAAATATTATCCTTGATGAGTGGTTACTCTGAATGAGTGGTGAGAACATGATTGTCCTACATAGATGTACTGATATGCAGATGAATATAAGCTACTACAATAATGAGAGTTGTGCTCCAGGCCTCATTAATCAGTTACTAATTTCCGGGCGCCGTCTGTAGAAGTGACACTACCATAAGGAAGCGTCTCTCTTCCCGCTTCCCTTTGCCAGCTGCAGTGCGGTCATAGGAACCATCTGAAGGTGGCTGAGGGACTCTTGGTAAGGGGATGGGGGGCCCTTGTCTCACATATAGGCCATTTGCCAGAAATACTGTTTATGCAGTTTGGTAAAAACAACATAACAAAGATAGACCGTTACCTCGACTTCTTCTAAAATGCAAAGTGAGTCATGTAGCTTCAGACGCCCACCATACGCGAGCGAGTGATCATTTTGTTCTGGTAGCATTCATAACATCATTAAAGAGTTGGAAAAAAAATGACATAGTTCTTCTGACAGCAAGGGAAAATGATTAACCCTTCTCTTACTGCACCTGGTAGAAATGTTAGGTACAAGCATAGACCGTACCAATTTAAAGGTCATCTGCTGGTCAACCATTGATGGTCTGTCGTAAGGATAGGCCATCAATGTGAATTGCAGAAAATCCATCTAACTCATGGAATCTATGAGGTGCACTCATGGGATGATTCCCATTCTTCTGCTGTTGCAGCTTCAACCTCTGTCTAGATCTCTAGGGCAGTGCACTAAGTTTCAAGCATCACACACCTCCACTTGCTAGCTAACTGCTATGCATTGCTGCTGGTGCTCTATGACACAGCCCAACAAGGCAGTTTTAAGGAAAAATTTAAAAAATCAAGGCAAATTAAATTATATACTGGTATATGCTAAAATTTATTATATAACCATGAGATAGCAAGCCACAGTACAGTATTGCAGTTTTTTACAGTAAATATAGGCATATAACAGTCCAACACCTCAACGTGGGTGGTATTTTCACTGTAACAGGGTCAACAGTAACCCATAGCAAGTGAACATGAGCTGAACCTTCATACCTTATGCAAATGAAAGTACTGTCTCATTTCTGGAAGGCTTCCTTACCCCCTGTCTCTGCTCGTCAGTCTTAACCCTGCAGCTCTACTTCTTCGGATTGGCTTCTGTGTATAAGCACAAGCCCAGCAGGAAATCACTACAGGCCAAGAGAAGGAGCCTCAACAAGTAGGATACCACAGTCCTCTTGAAGCACATAACTCTCATCATTTTGAGAACCAGCCATGCTTTTTACTACATTCTCTTTTCAGTTGCGTTGTTAGATTTTCAGTATCTCACCATAGTTCCTGATAAATGTGTTTTCTCACCCAATTTACACATTCGATTTAGGATATTTGCATTTCACAACCAACAACGTGATGTGTGACTGCGAGCGGAGGTTTAATATTAGAGAGGTTGTTGCTGTGCAGTTCTGGACTTGTTTAGAGCTGATAAGAAGCCCCTGAATGTGAAAGGAAGGTTGTCAGGCCAGGTAGTGAGTCGTTTCTTCTCTGTGATCTACCTTAGGCCGGACCGCATGGTTAGACTGCGTCCATCAATGGAAATTATCTGTCACATAGTGATTTTGAGAAGTTGTAATTTAAGTGTGGAGCCATACATGAGAGGGGTTGAGCATTTTTGGCTGTAGGATCATTGAAGTCCACAACTCAAGGTGCCCACTGAGATCCATTCCTTTTTCAAAATCATGGGTTTCTTTTTTAAGCTGAGCAGATTGTCACCTAGGGGGAATTAAAGGTGTTGTCCACATTTTCATACACCCTATTAGGGAAGTCTGGGTTCATATAAGGGGGCTGGGATCCTCTGTTTAGGATCCTCATTTCTTGACCAGAGTTATAAAGAGCATCTCTCACTCTGGAGGACCTGTCCTGTCCTGCATTACACAGACTACCAATTTATATGAATGGACACTGTGTAATGCTTTATTTCTCCTGTGGGGGTGCTGCAGGGAAGCTGAGGCAGAAGGACACTTTGTGATGAGATTATTGTCAAGGAAACCTTCTATTGAGCAGAGATTGTCCAAAGTGGAGAACATCATCACAGATATTATATCTTATAGTGATTGTCTGAAATCACCAAGGGATGCTCGGATATGGGAGCTAGAGGGGTCTTCACTTTAAAATGGGTATGTACTTGCAAACCAAGCAAATGCTTGGGGTTCCAGAGGTCAGGGGACCTCCCGCTGGCCACAAGTGGTGGGCTGAAAAGAGCAAAACACACAAATGCACACAAAAAAAAAAGATTAAACCAAGGTTAGACATACCACCTATGCACCTCACTGGGGACGGGTTCCTCTCCCAAATGTAGAGTGGTCACAGAAGTGCCCAGGCTGTATTGCTGAGCTGAGAATGGGACTTAGGGGGCTGATGAGGGCTTAGAGGTAGAGGCGCCAGGTTCTGTGCAGATATTTCTCCATGCACGGCTCCTGTAAGTGTTTACTTTTCCTTGTGTGCCTTTTGTGTGGACAACCTCTCTGTGCTCGGAGGTTTACTCTTACTTAGGTGTTGATTCCCTTGCTGTCTCTTCCCTCTGACAGCATGCAGTCTCACACTCTGGTGCAGCTGCACACCCTCGTCCCTCATGAGTTACTGTTTCATTGCAGGCCATTGAGGAGGTTTGTGATCCTTTCTAGAGATGTTACAGACAGGGAAGCGGTCAGGTGGTCCTCTGGGAGAGAGGCGCTACAAGGAGGCACTTGAGCACTGAAGGGAGCAGATGTGGTAGAATCACCAAAGGAGGCTTAAAGTACCTGTGGCTTGTACTTACTGATGGGAGCTTCTATGGTAGAAGCGTTATCCCAGACTTCTTGGTCAAATGACTTCCCCAGCTCTCTCTCCCCTCTCACAGCATACACTCTCACACAACGGTGCAGCTGCACACCCTCATCCTTCAATAGTTACTGTTTCGCTGCAGGCCACTCAGAAAGTTTGTGATCCTTTCTACATACCTTACAGATAGGGCATGGGTCAGGGGGTCACCTGTGAGAGGCACTACAAAAAGCACTAAAGGGGGCAGTAGTGGTAGAATCATCAGACAAGGCATAAAGTACACGTGGCTTGTACATACTGATGGGAGCGTCTGTGGCATAAGCATAACTTAAGGCTCCTGGCCCAAGTGCAAAATTGGGAACAAGTCCCCCCCCCTCCCCCCCAACACTGCTGACCTTCTTGTGTAGCAACATCTTGGACTGCACCGCTAAGACTGGGGGAGGTTTTATGTGTTGCAGCAACCTTAGTGTATATTTTAGAGAGCTTGGTGGCTTTAGTGAGACGTCATCATTGCCATCATCCCGTGACCACGCGTTACAGATCAGCACTAGATCCACCTGCTGACAGAGTGGTTTTATTTCCTGGTTCAGGTCATTTCTTACGCAATGGAATTTTACCCGTCCACCGAGCAGTGAGAGCGTCCTACAAATGTGCAGAACCTGTCTGAGGTCATGTATCAATTTATACATGACAATAAAATCCAAAAAAGAAAAAGGTCTATACAAAGTATCTTCACTAGTACATGACAAACACGAGACTTTGTAATACATATTACTAGGCAAACATTTTGTCTTACTCATCTTCCAGTTCTCCTTTCCTTACTTGCAGGCTCCTTGTAAGGAAACCACCAGTCACAAAATAATATAATCAATAACCGGTGCATAGGGAGCAGGGGTAAGAGGGGGATGCAGCTGCAGCATCTCTCCAGCAGAAGCTGTGAGAGGGGAGGGAGGAGGAGGCTCAGGAGCAGGCATACGATTGGCTCACAGCACACAACACAGCGCTTACATCACTCCAGGAAGTTCCCGCCCCATTAGCACAGTTACAGATTGAGAATTGGCACAGTTACAAAATATATTTACAAAAATATAGATGGCAGAAAAAGACCCAAAATCTAATCTAGATCTAAAATAATACATTATTTTAAAGTATTATTTCGCATATTACTTTGTTGTAATACTGTACGGAGTTCCCGCTCCGTACAGTATTAGAATGTATTGGCTCAGATGAGCCGAAGTTATTACTTCGCGAAGACAAATTTCTATTGTAAAAAACCACATCCCGAACTTTGCAAATGTTTTTTTTACAGTAGAAATCAATTTATGAAGTTATTACCCAAAGTCTAGCGAGACTTCGTGAAGTAATAACTTTGGCTCATCGGAGCCAATACATTCTATTCAAATGAAGTTTTATGCTAATCGACTTCGGATGTTTCATCCGAAGTCGATTCGCTCATCCCAAGCGTAGATAAGGTGCAGTCTAGATAAGTCTTTGTGAGCAAATCATATCAGGAGCACCACCCCCATTCATCATGCCCCTTCCACCTTACCGAATGGTCATCATTAGAGTTGAGAAAATCGAATCCAAAGAAGTGAAATTCGGTCTGAATTTCAGGATAAATTTGATTTGCCGCAAAGCCGAAATTCCTCGTGCTTCGTGGTAGCGAATTGAGTTAACCTGAAATAGTGTAAAAAAATAAAATAAAATCATACCTGCCTCCTCTATTGGTTCATGATGGGCCGGCCGCCACCATCTTGATTGAAGATCTCGGTCGAAATCCCATGTGTGCCAGCTGGCGTGACTCGGATTTTGCGCCAGATCTTCAAGCAAGATGGTGGTGGCCGGCCCATCGTGAGCAAATGGAGGCGGTAAGTATGATGTAATATTTTTTTCTGTTAATTTCACACAGTTTTTACTGTATGAACGCGGCATATGAGGGGTACGATAACGGGGAGTGGCGCTATCGCTGCTCCCTGTCATTGCACCAGCTACTTCCAAAAAAATTAAGTCATTCGTCACAAAGCTAATTTTTGGGTAAAATTTGGCGAAGCAGCCGAATTGAATTTTCCAAAACTTCGCTCATCTCTAGTCATCATGCTATTGCTACAGAGGAAGAGACAAGCGGCTGCCAGATACATATGATGCCGCTTATGCCAGGGAAAACCAAGGACATATTTAGTGGAAGAAGTCAGGGGGCAGATGGGCAGAACTCGATAGCCCGTTTCAGAGCTTGGACTTCCTGATTCCGGGCGGACACTACGGCAGAGGCGCAGGCTGTTACATCAGCAGTGTCTGGTCACACGCTTACGTCACTACTGCTATATACTCTCTACTGGTTAGAAATAATAATTTCACATCCCGCTACCCCTCTCCACCTTTGACCAGTGGCAAGAAGACCATAATAAGCACAGTCCAGGACACAGAATGTCCATATTCAGGAGTGTATCTATAAGGGGGTCCACAAAATGCTGTCACCTGAGGGGGGCCTAGAGGTCCCACTACCACCAATATTTTGCACTGGGGCCCAGGAGCTTTAAAGCCATTCCACTTTCCACAGTCATGGACACTGCCCCATGCAGTCTAGCTGTCTGACAAAAAAGTATGATAGCACCAGCTCCAAACAACATGCATATGGAGCCCTCGTGCCAGAGATAGGACCCCCATAACAGTGACAGTCACAGTACCTATGTAACAAACAGTCAGCTTTTACTGAAATAATAATATCATACAATGCCTAAGTAATACTGCTATATGGTGTATAAATAATATCACCATAAAGTTCAAAAATAACACCACTAAGTAGTGCTCAAATAATACTGCTACAGTGTATAAACAATACCAATACAAAGTGTATGAAAATACTATATCACTCCATATTCATATACCTCGGGTATATACTTGTAGTATTATAGTAGTTATATTCTTGTACATAGGAGACAGTAGTATAGTAGTTATATTCTTGTACATAGGAGGCAGTATTATAGTAGTTATATTCTTGTACATAAGAGCAGTATTATAGTAGTTATATTCCTGTACATAGGAGCAGTATTATAGTAGTTATATTCTTGTAGATAGGAAGCAGTATTATAGCAGTTATATTCTTGTACATAGGAGCAGTATTATAGTAGTTATATTCTTGTATATAGGAGCAGTATTATAGTAGTTATATTCTTGTACATAGGAGGCAGTATTATAGTAGTTATATTCTTGTACATAGGAGCAGTATTATAGTAGTTATATTCTTGTACATAGGAGGAGTATTATAGTAGTTATATTCTTGTACATAGGAGCAGTATTATAGTAGTTATATTCTTGTACATAGGAGGCAGTATTATAGTAGTTATATTCTTGCACATAGGAGCAGTATTATAGTAGTTATATTCTTGTACATAGTAGGAGTATTATAGTAGTTATATTCTTGTACATAGGAGCAGTATTATAGTAGTTATATTCTTGTACATAGGAGCAGTATTATAGTAGTTATATTCTTGTACATAGGAGCAGTATTATAGTAGTTATATTCCTGTACATAGGAGCAGTATTATAGTAGTTATATTCTTGTACATAGGAGCAGTATTATAGTAGTTATATTCTTGTACATAGGAGCAGTATTATAGTAGTTATATTCTTGTACACAGGAGCAGTATTATAGTAGTTATATTCTTGTACACAGGAGCAGTATTATAGTAGTTATATTCTTGTACACAGGAGCAGTATTATAGTAGTTATTTTCTTGTACACAGGAGCAGTATTATAGTAGTTATATTCTTGTACATAGGAGGCAGTATTATAGTAGTTATATTCTTGTACATAGGAGCAGTATTATAGTAGTTATATTCTTGTACATAGGAGCAGTATTATAGTAGTTATATTCCTGTACATAGGAGCAGTATTATAGTAATTATATTCTTGTACATAGGAGCAGTATTATAGTAGTTATATTCTTGTACATAGGAGCAGTATTATAGTAGTTATATTCTTGTACACAGGAGCAGTATTATAGTAGTTATATTCTTGTACACAGGAGCAGTATTATAGTAGTTATATTCTTGTACACAGGAGCAGTATTATAGTAGTTATTTTCTTGTACACAGGAGCAGTATTATAGTAGTTATATTCTTGTACATAGGAGGCAGTATTATAGTAGTTATATTCTTGTACATAGGAGCAGTATTATAGTAGTTAAATTCTTGTACATAGGAGCAGTATTATAGTAGTTATATTCTTGTACTCAGGAGCAGTATTATAGTAGTTATATTCTTGTACATAGGAGGCAGTATTATACTAGTTATATTCTTGTACATAGGAAGCAGTATTATAGTAGTTATACAGATGTAGTAGAGTTAACACACATGCTTTATGAGACGTGTTTTCTAAACTAAGTGCATTAAGTAAACATCTTCAATTGCTTTTCCATGCTTTTTGTTTTCAAGATAATGCGATGAGTTAAGAAATTTGAGTTAAGAGTTTATGTGTTAACCCTGCTACATCTGTATTCTTGTACATAGGAGGCAGTATTATAGTAGTTATATTTTTGTACATAGGATCAGTATGTCACGCCCTGCCCTGTGGGTGTTCTGAGGAGATCTGTCAGAGTTGCTCCACGTGACTCGATCTGACAGTTTGTTTTGTTGTGGGTTTGAACTGAATCCCATCTCCTCCCAGGTGTTGTTCTTTAGGTAATTGGTGAGGCTATTTATTACACCCTCTCCCTATAGCCTTTGCGGGTTATAGTTCTGCCTTGTGTGAGCTCTGGAAGTTTGGTGGATCGTTTGCTCCAACACATCTCTAGATAAGTCCTTTTCCCTTTTTCCTTTTGTGTCTGTTTTTACTAGGCCTCTATGGTGACACTAGGTCCTTCGGTTGTTGAAGGAGCTGGGTGTCTCTTTCCCTCTTCCCTACAGCTGAGGGTTTGGTTCAGTGTGTTATAGTCTTAGGTACGTGGGCATGTGCATATCTACCATCGAAATATGCACATGGGTATAGCAGCTTAGGGAAAGTGTTTTAGGGTTTGCTAGGAGGTGACCCCTTTTGTTCCCCAACCATTTGGGTCCTAGTCAGTTGTTTTGTTTGCCTTGTCGTGTTCTGTTTCCTTCCCTTATTTTACCTACCGTGACATTATAACCCGCCATACCGTCATTTTTTCCCTTGCTGTTTGCAAAATGGAAGCTATTGATGCTTGGTTGATCGCATGCAGGCATTGTCTTTGGAGGTAGCTGACCTCGGCAATTCGGTTGCACAGTGTCAGAGTACTTTGGCGTCTGGCACCACCGGGGAAAACCAGGTCTGCCTGGAACCTAAGGTCGCTCTCCCTGATAGGTTTTTCCGGGGGAAGTGATAACTTTGTTCGGTTCATGGAGTCCTGTAAATTGTATTTTCGTCTGCGTCTTATATTATAGTAGTTATATTCTTGTACATAGGAGCAGTATTATAGTAGTTATATTCTTGTACATAGGAGCAGTATTATAGGAGCAGTATTATAGTAGTTATATTCTTGTACATAGGAGCAGTATTATAGTAGTTATATTCTTGTACATAGGAGCAGTATTATAGTAGTTATATTCTTGTACATAGGAGCAGTATTATAGTAGTTATATTCTTGTACATAGGAGCAGTATTATAGTAGTTATATTCTTGTACATAGGAGGCAGTATTATAGTAGTTATATTCTTGTACATAGGAGCAGTATTATAGTAGTTATATTCTTGTACATAGGAGCAGTATTATAGTAGTTATATTCTTGTACATAGGAGGCAGTATTATAGTAGTTATATTCTTGTACATAGGAGCAGTATTATAGTAGTTATATTCTTGTACATAGGAGCAGTATTATAGTAGTTATATTCTTGTACATAGGAGGCAGTATTATAGTAGTTATATTCTTGTACATAGGAGCAGTATTATAGTAGTTATATTCTTGTACATAGGAGCAGTAACATAGTAACATAGTAACATAGTAGTAACATAGTAACATAGTAACATAGTACATAAGGCCGAAAAAAGACATTTGTCCATCCAGTTCGGCCTGTTATCCTGCAAGTTGATCCAGAGGAAGGCAAAAAACCCTGTGAGGTAGAAGCCAATTTTCTCCACTTTAGGGGAATAAAAAATTCCTTCCCGACTCCAATCATGCAATCAGAATAACTCCCGGGATCAACGACCCCTCTCTAGTAGCTATAGCCTGTAATATTATTAAGCTCCAGAAATACATCCAGGCCCCTCTTGAATTCCTTTATTGTACTCACCATCACCACCTCCTCAGGCAGAGAGTTCCATAGTCTCACTGCTCTTACCGTAAAGAATCCTCTTCTATGTTTGTGTACAAACCTTCTTTCCTCCAGACGCAGAGGATGTCCCCTCGTCACAGTCACAGTCCTGGGGATAAATAGCTGATGGGATAGATCTCTGTACTGACCCCTGATATATTTATACATATTAATTAGATCTCCCCTCAGTCGTCTTTTTTCTAAAGTGAATAACCCTAATTTTGATAATCTTTGAGGGTACTGTAGTTGCCCCATTCCAGTTATTACTTTAGTTGCCCTCCTCTGAACCCTCTCCAGCTCTGCTATGTCTGCCTTGTTTACAGGAGCCCAGAACTGTACACAGTATTCCATGAGTGGTCTGACTAGCGATTTGTAAAGTAGTAGGAATATGTTCTCATCACGGGCATCTATGCCCCTTTTGATGCAACACATTATCTTATTGGCCTTGGCAGCAGCTGCCTGACACTGGTTTTTGCTGCTTAGTTTGCTGTTTATTAAAATTCCTAGATCCTTTTCCATGTCAGTGTTACCGAGTGTTTTACCATTTAGTATGTACGGGTGACTTGCATTATTCCTTCCCATGTGCATAACTTTACATTTGTCAGTGTTAAATCATCTGCCACTTATCTGCCCAAGCCTCCAATCTATCCAGATCCCTCTGTAGTAGTATACTGTCCTCTGTAGTATATATACAGTATACTGTCCTCTGTAGTATATATATATATACAGTATACTGTCCTCTTCAGTGTAAATTACTTTACACAGTTTAGTGTCATCTGCGAAAATTTATACTTTACTATGCAAGCCTTCTACAAGATCATTAATAAATATATTGAAGAGAATAGGGCCCAATACTGACCCCTGAGGTACTCCACTAGTGACAGTGACCCAATCTGAGTATGTACCGTTAATAACCACCCTCTGTTTTCTATCACTCAGCCAGTTACTTACCCACATACAGATGTTTTCTCCCAGTCCGAGCATTCTCATTTTATATACTAACCTTTTATGTGGTACAGTGTCAAATGCTTTGGAGAAGTCCAGATATACGACATCCATTGATTCGCCGCTGTCAAGTCTAGAACTTACCTCCTCATAGAAACTGATTAAATTAGTCTGACATAACCGATCCCTCACGAAGCCATGCTGATATGGTGTTATTTGCTTATTTCCGTTAAGATGCTCTAATATAGCATCTCTCAGAAAACCTTCAAACAGTTTACCCACAACAGATGTTAAACTTACCGGCCTATAGTTTCTAGGCTCAGTTTTTGGCCCCTTTTTGAATATTGGCACCACATATGCCACGCGCCAATCCTGTGGGACATTCCCTGTCAGTATAGAGTCTGCAAATATCAGAAATAAGGGTCTGGCTATGACATTACTTAATTCCTTTAGGATTCGGGGGTGTATGCCATCTGGTCCTGGTGATTTGTCTATTTTAATCTTTTTAAGTCGCTGATGTACTTCTTCCTGGGTCAGACAGGACACTTTTAATGGGGAATTTATTTTTGCATTCTGCATGTCATCTGACAATTTATTTTCCTCAGTGAATATATTGGAGAAAAAAATATTTAACAGCTTTGCTTTCTCCTCGTCGCTCTCTGCGACTCCCCCCTCATTACTCTTTAAAGGGCCGACACCTTCAGATTTATACTTTTTAACATTTATATAATTGAAGAACATTTTTGGGTTAGTTTTACTCTCTTTGGCAATTAATCTCTCGGTCTCTAGTTTGGCCGCTTTTATTTGTTTTTTACATGTTCTATTTTTTTCCTTATAGTTTTTCAGTGCTTCCGTGCTGCCCTCCTGTTTTAGTGTTTTATATGCTTTCTTTTTGTCATTTATTGCTTTCTTTACAGTTCTATTTATCCACATTGGTCTCTTTTTGTTCCTTAACCTTTTATTACCATACGGTATGTACCTCTCACAATGAGATTTTAGGATGTTTTTAAAGATATCCCATTTTTTGTCTGTATTTGTGAGGACTTTGTCCCAGTTAGTTAGGCCTATGGCCTCTCTTAGTTGGCTAAATTTAGCTTTTTTGAAGTTTGGTATTTTTGTTCCTCCCTGTAGAAACGCTCTTTTGAAAGATAATTGGAAGGTTATTACTTTATGGTCACTATTTCCCAGGTGTCCCCCGACCTGCACATCTGTTGTTCTGTCAGGTCTATTGGTTAATACTAAGTCCAGTATGGCCGTCCCTCTAGTCGGGTCCTGAACCAGTTGGGAGAGGTACCGTATTTTTCGCTTTATAAGACGCACTTTTTTCCCCCCAAAAGTGGGGGGGAAATGGCAGTGCGTCTTATAAAGCGAACACTGCCATGTTTACTTTGCTGACGCTGATACATCGCAAGCCGCGATGTATCAGAGGGGTGGGAGGAGGGGACGGAGGCTGGCAACGCTCGCGGCGGGGCCCGATGCAGTCACTGTACTGTAATACATCGGGCCCCGCTCACGGCAATTATCACATGTAAAGAAAGCAGAGTGTAATGAAGCCTTTTTCATATGTAAAGTCTATTATCTTCAAGCAGTATCTCTGCTTTTAACTAGGGCAATCCTCTGTAGTAGTACACCTTACTATGAAAGCGGCAGGCAGGGCGGCAGCGTAATCTCGCAATGCTCACTCATTCACGCTCCTCCCACTTCCTTCATGAATGAGTGAGCATCGCGAGATTACGCTGCCGCCCTGCCTGCCGCTTTCATAGTAAGGTGTACTACTACAGAGGATTGCCCTAGTTAAAAGCAGAGATACTGCTTGAAGATAATAGACTTTACATATGAAAAAGGCTTCATTACACTCTGCTTTCTTCTATAACAGTACTCACTATGAAAGCAGCAGTCCAGCCGGCTGGCAGGAGCTGAAGCTGGCAGGAGCGTGACTGACTGAGTGACGTCACGTGCTGGCCGGACTGCTGCTTTCATAGTGAGTACTGTTATAGAAGAAAGCAGAGCCATTAAAAGATTTTACATATAAAGTCTGTGTGCACTGTGGTGTAATGGGGGTCACTATTCACACAGGGACAATATACTGTGACACATATGATACTGTGACCAGCATAAGATGATCTCATGCTGGTCACAGTATCATATGTGTCACAGTATATTGTCCCTGTGTGAATAGTGACCCCCATTACATAAGATGCTATATATGATGCTACATCCCCCTCATAACAATGCGTCATCCACAGGTCCCCCCATAACAGCGTCATCCACAGGTCCCCCCATAACAGTGTCATCCACAGGTCCCCCCATAACAGTGCGTCATCCACAGGTCCCCCCATAACAGTGCGTCATCCACAGACCACCATTAGTTCAAAACCCAGCAAAAGCACACCTTTTTGGTTCAAATATTTTTTTTCTTATTTTCCTCCTCAAAAATCTAGGTGCGTCTTATCATCAGGTGCGTCTTATAAAGCGAAAAATACGGTAATTGTCTTTGGTTATTGCCACGAACCTTTTTCCCTTATGAGATATACAAGTTTCAGTTTCCCAGTCTATATCTGGGTAGTTGAAGTCCCCCATAATAACCACCTCATTATGATTTGCCGCCTTGTCTATCTCGTTTAGTAGTAGATTTTCTGTGGACTCTGGTATATTAGGTGGTTTATAGTAAACTCCTATTAGTATTTTTATTATTGTTTTTGCCTCCATGTATTTCTACCCACAGTGACTCCACATGTTCATGTCCCTCACTTATATCTTCTCGGACTGTGGGCTTTAGACAGGACTTTACATAACGGCAGACCCCTCCCCCTCTCCGGTTTTGACGATCCTTTCTAAACAGACTGTAACCTTGTACATTAACTGCCCAGTCATAGCTATCATCCAGCCATGTCTCAGTTATTCCCACTGTCATAGCTATCATCCAGCCATGTCTCAGTTATTCCCACTATGTCATAGTCCTCCTCACACATCACTAATTCCAGTTCACCAGTTTTATTAGTCAGGCTTCTGGCATTAGTATACATACATTTGAGAGGTTTATGTATATTTTTTACCCTACACCTTTCCTTCTGAACTGTTCTAGTCCCTCCTTCCATTCCTCCCCCATTCTTATTACCTTGCCCCCGGTCTCTATCTGCACTATCTTCCCCTTCTATAACGTAATTACCCTCCCCCCCCAGTCCCTAGTTTAAACACTCCTCCAACCTTCTAGCCATCTTTCTCCCCAGCACAGCTGCCCCTTCCCCATTGAGGTGCAGCCCGTCCCTACGATAGAGCCTGTAGCCGATAGAGAAGTCGGCCCAGTTCTCCAGGAACCCAAACCCCTCCTTCCTACACCAGTTCTTGAGCCACTTGTTAATCTCCCTAATCTCCCATTGCCTTTCTTGTGTGGCCCGTGGTACAGGCAGTATTTCGGAAAATACTACCTTTGAGGTCCTTGCCCTCAGCTTTTGACCTAAATCCCTGAAATCATTTTTAAGGACTCTCCACCTACCTCTAACTTTGTCATTGGTTCTGATATGGACCATGACCGCTGGATCGTCTCCAGCCCCTCCCAGTAATCTGTCAACCCGATCCGCGATGTGTCGAACTCTAGCGCCAGGAAGACAGCACACTGTTCGCGATCACGGTCTTTGTGACAGATTTCCCTATCTGTTCCCCTAATAATGGAGTCTCCCACTACCAGCACCTGTCTGGCCTGCCCTGCTCTCCTGGTTCCCTGCTTACTGGAGCTGACATTCCCCTGACTGGCAGAGGAAGTGTCTGGCTGCAGCAGTGCCGTCCCTGGACTGATATGCCCCTCATTTGCCAAACGTGCAAACTTGTTGGGGTGTGTCAGATCAGGGCTAGCCTCCCTGGCACTCTTCCCTCTACCCCGCTTTCTAACTTTTACCCAGCTAGCTACCTCACTTTCCTCAGCCTCCTCTCTGTCACCCTCCCCCTCATCTACCCCAAAGAGTGCTTGCTCGGTGAGAAGCAAACTCTTTTGCAAATTATCAATGCCTCTCAGTGTTGCAACTTGCCCATTTAGAGACTCGATCTGCGATTCCAAACGGGTAATTTGCTCACATCTAGAACAAAGATATACACCCTTGAACTCCTGTTCCAGTATTATAGTAGTTATATTCTTGTACATAGGAGCAGTATTATAGTAGTTATATTCTTGTACATAGGAGGCAGTATTATAGTAGTTATATTCTTGTACATAGGAGCAGTATTATAGTAGTTATATTCTTGTACATAGGAGGCAGTATTATAGTAGTTATATTCTTGTACATAGGAGCAGTATTATAGTAGTTATATTCTTGTACATAGGAGGCAGTATTATAGTAGTTATATTCTTGTACATAGGAGCAGTATTATAGTAGTTATATTCTTGTACATAGGAGGCAGTATTATAGTAGTTATATTCTTGTATATAGGAGCAGTATTATAGTAGTTATATTCTTGTACATAGGAGGCAGTATTATAGTAGTTATATTCTTGTACATAGGAGCAGTATTATAGTAGTTATATTATTGTACATAGGAGCAGTATTATAGTAGTTATATTCTTGTACATAGGAGACAGTATTATAGTAGTTATATTCTTGTATATAGGAGCAGTATTATAGTAGTTATATTCTTGTACATAGGAGGCAGTATTATAGTAGTTATATTCTTGTACATAGGAGGCAGTATTATAGTAGTTATATTCTTGTACATAGAAGGCAGTATTATAGTAGTTATATTCTTGTACATAGGAGCAGTATTATAGTAGTTATATTCTTGTACATAGAATGCAGTATTATAGTAGTTATATTCTTGTATATAGAAGGCAGTATTATAGTAGTTATATTCTTGTACTGTACATAGTAGGCAGTATTATACTTTTTCAAGCACAGTGGCAGCATTATAGTAGTTAAGACTGATTAGGTTTGAGGATAGTAATTTAAGGTTCAGTCTAGTAATTTTCAGCCTGCAGCTTGAGATATTTGTGATGTGACAGTGACTCATGTGTTGTGTACGGTTTTCTCTGCGCCAGTTTGCAGTGAACAATGATCTACATTTGGTCTTCATGGTTCACTGTTCTGTAGCATCACTGGCAGGACATGTTAGAACGCAGCATTGCATGCCGTTACTTTACTGGGGAATATCATGAATTCTTGTGATGCAACTGAAGGAGAAGTCAATCATTCCCATAGTAATCAAATAGAGATGAGTGAACTTCCTGGAATTCTTTTTGCTTCTGTCTCAGAATATTCAACACTAATTGAAAGTCATCTGACCCTCTGAGGTCTCCTAGGTCTGTATTTAACCCCTTTAAAGCTCTTGAATCGCAAGACTTTGTTAGTAATGTCAGAGTGACAGTGACATATATGGCTTAGGGTAAATGAAAGGTTGTTTAATAACACAATGCACTGTTAGACTTGTTAAAATGTTAAAATATTCCTAAAATGTAAATTTTTGGGGGGCAGATACCTGCAGTATTTATATACACAATAGGGGGTAATTTATTAACTTTTATGCGCAACTTTTGTGGCATATATCAGTTGCATATTTTGTTGCACTTAATTTTGCAGTAAAATGTGTGATTTTATCCCCCCCTCCCTCACCACTTTTCCGAAGTGGCGACAAAACGGGGTATGGTGTGCGTGGGGAAGTACAGTAGGCAGGCTGGCAGGCCTGTCTCATTTATCGTTTTCCACTCCAGTTTTTGCCATGGAAAATGGCTTAAAGGGGAATTTTCATCTTGGGCTTTGGGGGCATTTCACTAGGATATTCCCCAAATGTCTGATACGTCACCTCTGGGACCCGCACCTATACATAGAACGAAGCCCAAAAAGTGCTTGAGGGTGCAACGCGCATGCATAGCCGCCCTCTATTCATTTCTATGGCAACACCGAAAATACCAGAGAGCTGGCTCGGTTATTTCCGTAAGTCCCATAGAAGTGAATGGAGCCGCGGCTGTGCTCGTATGGTGTGCTTAACATTCATTTCATTGGGACTGAAGCTGAGATTGCTGCGAAAATAGCCGAGTGGGACCCGCGCCTATCAGACATTGGTGGCATATCCTAGCGATATGCCCTCAATGTCTAAGATGGGAATACCCCTTTAAATCTACTCCAGCAAAGGTCCTGATGTAGATTTAAGTCTGTCGCATGGCCTGCTGGAGGGAGCGCCAAACTTCTGTAGAGGCCTGCACCTCCATGTAACTTTGGCGCTTCCTCCAGCAGCACACAGAGAATTAAAACCGGCCTGGTCCTAATAAATGACCCCCATAACGGTCAATTGGACAAAGTAAGTTCACTACGATGTACAGTCGGTAACTTTGACGCACAGCAATACATCAGATGGCACGCTATCAGGACAAAGATTATTACTGTAAAAGATTTATTGGGATTGTGAATAATGTGATAAAGACTGGGCTGTAATAGTGTAGCCTAAAATACTGCGCACTCGCACAAGCAGTCACACGAATATCTGCCACTGCCAGCCTCCCTGAGGGCAGCCTGAATGAGTTACACAATATGACACATTATAGCAATAAAGCAAATATTCGTGAAATACACATATAGACTGCAATTTAGCTAATATAGTGCTATAATCTTTTTTTTATAGTCAAATTTTTTTGTCTCATCTGAAGTCCAGATATGGAAAAACTTACTACAGCACTATATTAGCTAAATTGCAGTCTATATGTGTATTTCACGAATATTCGCTGTATTGCTATATATTCTTGTTTTAGAATATGACGAATATTAAAAAAAACGAAGTTATAGCAATATAGTGAATATATTCGTTATTTAAAATATTAGTCTTTTTTTTAAATTCATTCTGTACTGTTATTCCACTTTGGCATACTCCTCCCTGACAAGCGTCCCCGTCACCATGGGAACGCCTGTGGGTTAGAATATACCATCGGATCTGAGTTTTCACGATCTCAGGGAAAACTCAGATCCAATGGTATTTTCTAACCCACAGGCGTTCCCATGGTGACGGGGACGCTTGTCGGGGAGGAGTATGCGAACAACTGTACAGATTGGAAAAAAAAGCCGAATATTCTAAATAACGAATATATTCACTATATTGCTATATATTAGTTTTTTAGAATATTCGTCATTTTATTTTCCATATGAAAACATGATTCCTCCATTAAGTTGCTTGTGGGCCAATGACTCATTGACCCACAAGAAAGAAGCAGTGAGGAATCATGACTTCAAATGCTAAAAAATGACGAATTTTCGATATAGCGAATATATAGCACTATATTCGAAATAATCGCGAATTAGCAAAGTTGTGATATTCGCGATTAATATTTGCTATTTAAATATTCGCACTCAACACTAATCCCGAACACTTTATATTCTCTAGAAATTGCAAATTTTGGGAAATTCGTAATGAATTCAATTTGTGCAGAATCGATTCTCTCCTTTCCTTTTTATGTCTAAAAGTCATCTTGCTCGCTATGAAATATTCATTGTGTCCTATAGAAACGTTATTCTCTTCCACATGATGTAGCGCTTGTTAAGCTGCGACGGCCAAGACTGGCGAATATTTACAAAAAAAAAACAAAAACGTTCACTGCTCTTCCATTCCCAGTCGTGTCTGATCACATGACACAAGAGCGGGCTTTCCTTAAAGGGCTTCCCCAGAATTATGTAAATACAGTGTTTCAATTTAACAAGATATGCAAGACCTGTTTCCTGTCAGTGAATGGAAGCACTCTTTTACCTATAAACAGAAATGACCATAACCGTTCTCACAGCTGAGAGTTTTCTGCAGTTGTATACGTTTCCGTATTTCCGTTTTTCCGTTCCATTCAAAGATAGAACATGTTCAATTATTGTCCGCATAACGGACAAGGATAGAACTGTTCTATCAGGGGCCAGATGTTCTGTTCCGCAAAAAACGGAATGCACACGGATGTCATCCGTATTTTTTGCGGATCCGATGAAAAAGCCATACGGTCGTGTGCAGTAGGCCTAACACTGACTGTGAGGGGAGCACAGAGCTTTTCTGCTATGTAGGTAATTGCCATATTGTGATTATGGCAACGGCACGTTTTCTTTTAAAGAGGCAATTCCATGAATAATGTAAAAAATTTTAATCCGATAAATCATATAGTGCATGACAGTCTCTTTCTAATAAACGTAGAACCAGCCCACATGGATCTAGGGATATTCCCATTCAGATTTATATCAAGCTGGTAGCTCCGGGGGCATGTCCTTTCTCCGGGGGGGTCCTTTCTGCTGCAGCTGTGGCAGCTGAAGGATGGAACTGAGCATGTGCGTCCATCTCACCGAGATGGCGCTATACAGATAGATTTCCGTGAATAACTCAGCGGCTATACTACATTTTTAATTCCATGCAATTACAAAAGTACGAAGATCCAAGCGGTGGTTTCAAAAATGTCGATTTTTTTTCGTGGGACAACCCCTTTGAATACCTTCCAGTTTACTCGCACACATTGTAACAAAGTATCAGCGGCTGCCTCCTGAATGCAGCCGCTTTAGAAAGCCTCTTGCGCGCCGCCCTCCCACCTCTTCATTTGCATTCGACAATTTCTACAGCCTGGCTTAATGCACTGATTTCTTGAACATTTTCCAAGCTATTTTTGTTCAATATTTTCCAACCATTGCTGGAGGTTTGAGCCTCCTCGCTGTGTAGGTGCTGTATTTAAAATAGGCAAAACGCTGGGTAACCCCTTCACTGCCACCTGCCTCCTTATCCTGCGAGCAACGACTGCAACATTGCATCAGTTCAGCCAATGATCTTCTGTGTCAGCATCCTGCCTATGTGGTGTAAGAAGAGACGTAGGTGCCACATTGACGTCAGGTGCGTGGCACTGACTGTAGCTTCCTGTGGCTGGACTGAATGAGGTATGGTAAGGAAATTGTATATGCAGTAGACTATTGTTTCTTAACATGTCCAACCCTTACTAAAACAAAAAAATAAAAATTCTATCAACCCGAATATTGTGTTACATTATAAGCATTTATATTGCACCATGAGAAAAGGGCATGTACTCCGTAAACAATGATGTACTGTATTTTTCGCCCTATAAGACGCACCTGCCCATAAAAAGCACCTAGGTTTTTGAGGAGGAAAATAAGAAAAAAAATATTTTGAACAAAAAGGTGTGCTTTTGGTGGGTTTTGAACTAATGGTGGTCTGTGGATGACACTATTATGGGGGATCTGTTGAGGACACTGTTATGGGGGATCTGTGGGTGACACTGTTATAGGGATCTCTGGATGGCTCTTATTGGGGTCTCTGGATGACACTGTTATGGGGGGGATCTGTGGATGACACATATATGTGTCATCCACAGCTCTCCTCCATAACAGTGTCCCTGTAGTGTGAATGACCCCCAATACAGGGGGTGGGGGTCGCATCTGGTTTTATAATGACAGCGTGGCCCGTGCAGTGACTGTATTCTACTACACGGGCCCCGCTTTCTGTATATACCGTAATCTTATCTATAATTGTGGCTTTGTTAATAGTAATCCGTGCCTGTATTACTTACAACAAGCGCTCGGTAGCAGAGAGGAGGGAGGAGGCAGGCCGGGAGGACGGGCGCTGGCAGCGTGAGTCACTACGTCATGCGCCCACGCCGCCTGCTTCATTCATAAAGTGGGCGGCGCAGGCGCGTGACGTGGTGACTCACGCTGCTAGCGCCCATCCTCCCGGCCTGCCTCCTCCCTCCTCTCTGCTACCGAGCGCTTGTTGTTGTAAGTATACAGGCGCTGATTACTATTAACAATGCCACAATTATAGATAAGATTACGGTATATACAGTGAGCGCGGCCCATGTAGTAGAATACAGTCACTGCACGGGTCCCGCTGTCATTATAAAACCAGATGCCGGCCCCCAGCCCCTCCTCCCTCTCAGCTGATACACCCGCCTCGCGGCGCGGCGTATCATTGACAGTTCGGCAAAATGCAGCATTCGCCCCATAAGACGCACTGCTATTTTCCCCCACTTTTGGGGGAGAAAAAGTGCGTCTTATAGAGCGAAAAATACGGTAAATTCCTGGTGGTCTAACTTCAGCATTACCTAATCACAGTCACACTAAGCGTGCACAACCTTGACCTACAAACTGTACCTTCCAAGCTGCTGTGTAATGACTCTATAGCTGCTTTAGCTACTGTATGTACTTACCCAATGTACTACTATAACACAACCCCCAGGTACAAGAATAAAACTACTATAATACTGCTCCTATATACAAAAATATAAGTACTATAATACTGCTCCTATGTACAAGAATATAACTACTATAATACTGTTCCTATGTACAAGAATAGAACTTCTATAATACTGCTCCTATGTACAAGAATATAACTACTATAATACTGCCTCCTATGTACAAGAATATAACTACTATAATACTGCTCCTATGTACAAGAATATAACTACTATAATACTGCTCCTATGTACAAGAATATAACTACTATAATACTGCTCCTATGTACAAGAATATAACTACTATAATACTGCTCCTATGTACAAGAATATAACTACTATAATACTGCCTCCTATGTACAGAATATAACTACTATAATACTGCCTACTATGCACAAAAATATAACTACCATAATAGTGCTCCTATGTACAAGAATATAACTACTATAATACTGCTCCTATGTACAAGAATATAACTACTATAATACTGCTCCTATGTACAAGAATATAAATACTATAATACTGCTCCTATGTACAAGAATATAACTACTATAATACTGCTCTTATGTACTAGAATATAACTACTATAATACTGCCCCCTATGTACTAGAATATAACTACTATAATACTGATCCTATGAACAAGAATATAACTACTATAATACTGATCATATGTACTAGAATATAACTACTATAATACCGCCTCCTATGTACAGGAATATAACTACTATAATACTGCTCCTATGTACTAGAATATAACTACTAAAATACTGCCCCCTATGTACTAGAATATGACTACTATAATGCTGCCTCCCATATACAAGAATATAACTACTATAATACTGATCATATGTACTAGAATATAACTACTATAATACCGCCTCCTATGTACAGGAATATAACTACTATAATACTGCCTCCTATGTACAAGAATATAACTACTATAATACTGCCCCCTATGTACTAGAATATAACTAATATAATACTGATCCTATGTACAAGAATATAACTACTATAATACTGCTCCTATGTACAAGACTATAACTACTATAATACTGCGTCCTATGTACAAGAATATAACTACTATAATACTGCTCCTATGTACAAGAATATAACTACTATAATACTGCTCCTATGTACAAGAATATAACTACTATAATACTGCTCCTATGTACAAGAATATAACTTCTATAATACTGCTCCTATGTACAAGAATATAACTACTATAATACTGCCTGCTATGTACAAGAATATAATTACTATAATACTGCCTCCTTTGTACAAAAATATACCTACTATAATACCGCCTCCTATGTACAGGAATATAACTACTATAATACTGCCTCCTATGTACAAGAATATAACTACTATAATACTGCCTCCTATGTACAAGAATATAATTACTATAATACTGCCTCCTTTGTACAAAAATATACCTACTATAATACCGCCTCCTATGTACAGGAATATAACTACTATAATACTGCCTCCTATGTACAAGAATATAACTACTATAATACTGCCTCCTATGTACAGAATATAACTACTATAATACTGTTTCTATATACAAGAATATAACTACTATAATACTGCCTACTATGCACAAAAATATAACTATCATAATAGTGCTCCTATGTACAAGAATATAACTACTATAATACTGCTCCTATGTACTAGAATATAACTACTATAATACTGCTCCTATGTACAAGAATATAACTGCTATTATACTGCCTGCTATGTACAAGAATATAGCTACTATAATACTGCCTCCTATGTACAAGAATATAACTACTATAATACTGCCTCCTATGTACTAGAATATAACTACTATAATACTGCCTCCTATGTACTAGAATATAACTACTATAATACTGCTCCTATGTACAAGAATATAACTTCTATAATACTGCTCCTATATACTAGAATATAACTACTATAATACTGCTCCTATGTACAAGAATATAACTACTATAAATCTGCCTCCTATGTACAGGAATATAACTACTATAATACTGCCCCTATGTACAGGAATATAACTACTATAATACTGCTCCTATGTACAGAAATATAACTACTATAATACTGAGCCCATGTACAAGAATATAACTACTATAATACTGCCTCCTATGTACAAGAATATAACTACTGTAATACTGCTCCTATGTACAAGAATATAACTACTATAATACTGCTCCTATGTACAAGAATATAACTACTATAATACTGCTCCTATGTACATGAATATAACTACTATAATACTGCTCCTATGTACAAGAATATAAGTACTATAATACTGCCTCCTATGTACAAGAATATAACTACTATAATACCGCTCCTATGTACAAGAATATAACTACTATAATACTGCCTCCTATGTACAAGAATATAACTGCTATAATACTGCTCCTATGTATAAGAATATAACTACTATAATACTGCTCCTATGTACAAGAATATAACTACTATAATACTGCTCCTATGTACAAGAATATAACTACAATAATACTGCTCCTATGTACAAGAATATAACTACTATAATACTGCTCCTATGTACAAGAATATAACTACTATAATACTGCTATGTACAAGAATATAACTACTATAATAATGCTCCTATGTACAAGAATATAACTACTATAATACTGCTCCTATGTACAAGAATATAACTACTGTAATACTGCCTCCTATGTACAAGAATATAATTACTATAATACTGCTCCTATGTACAAGAATATAACTACTATAATACTGCCTCCTATGTACAAGAATATAACGACTATAATACTGCTCCTATGTACAAGAATATAACTACTATAATACTGCTCCTATGTACAAGAATATAACTACTATAATACTGCCTCCTATGTACAAGAATATAACTACTATAATACTGCTCCTATGTACAAGAATATAACTACTATAATACTGCTCCTATGTACAAGAATATAACTACTATAATACTGCCTCCTATGTACAAGAATATAACTACTATAATACTGCCCCCTTATGTGCTGTACAGTGCGTGGTCACATTTTCATTTTGTCATATTTCACGTGTCCTGTGTTTGTTTTGTCCGTGTTTTGACCTGTATTTGGTTTTCACACGGTTACAGTAAAATATTTCCTAAGTTTCAGTTCTACATAAAAACTAATTTCAGCACTTCTCTGGGATGCAGAGTTGTTGGTGTGGCCACATGCCTGGGGGAGGGGGGCAGGTATGGGGAACCTGAGTTAACCATTTCTGCACTGAGCTGCTCTGTGCTCAAGGACCAGTAACAGTTTCCACCACTGACTCATTGTTTCTGGTAAGCGGGGAATGTCTCGCCTGTCGCCAATCGTGCCCAGCATTGCGTAAGGGCACTGAGTGCATAATACTGGGTTACACAAGATGCCGGAGGTAAATAGGTCAGGAGTCCCGGATACTGACAGGGGATTTCACTGTGGCAAATGTATGGTGAAACTTAAAGGGGTACTCCATATTAAGCATTTCTGAGTCCTGAGTCCCCTTAAGTGTTTGTGCACTATGTTCTTTATTACTGCTACTGCCCCAGGGTCTCCCTTTTAGTATTTCTGCTTCAGCATTCCCCTTTAGTATTTCTGCTCCAGGGTCCCCTTTTAGTATCTCTGCCCCGGGGTTCACTTTTATTATCTCTGGTTCAGCATTCCCCTTTAGTATTTCTGCTCCAGGGTCCTCATTTTTTTTATATATTTTTTTATTTATTTGAACCTTAATATTTCCATACAAAATAAAACCTCAAAATTATTATTTCTATTTTCTTAAACCTTACCCGCCCAATTCCCTCCCAGACTCCTACCCCCTTGCAATGCGTCTCCCAAAAAAAAGAAAAGGAACGGGGATAGTGAGGAGTTTGAGGCAAGAAAAAATAAAAATTTTATTCTCCCCAAACCTTGTACAATTTATCCTCAGAATTTCTTTGTTTATATAGAACATATTCATACCTTTTAATCTTGTTAACGAGCTTTAACCATGTGTTTATATTTGGAGTATTCGATGAGAACCTAGCCCGTGCAATCAAGAGCCTTGCCAGAAACATTATTTTAACCAAAAGAATCCTTTTATATTTATGGCAAGATCAATCAAAATCCAACACTCCACAGTAAATGGGATCATCACTTTAAATTTTTGGGTAATATAGTTATGAATTGCCCCCCAATATTCTTTTAGATCTGGACAAGTCCAAAACATATGTAGATGATCGGCCTCAGGTGACTCACACGTGGACAGTTCGAAATGTTTTTCAAACCCCGTTTGTTAAGCCATAAAGGTGTAACCTAAATTCTGCGTAAAATATAAAATTGAACCAATATGTGATTAAAACTATGAGAAACTAATCCCACCTTCACCAGTATATTATCCCAATCATCCGATTGAATCATTGGGCAATCCCTTCTCCAGGCATTTTGCCCAGGGGAATATATGTTAATAAATTGTGCTTTAAGTAAATTTTTATAATATTGAGAACTCTTAACCCTCTGTGTTGGCTTTACTATCAAATCATGCAAAAATGTGGAAGTGTCTATATCAAAAAGCGATTTTTCTTTTACACTAGAAAGTGCCAAACGTATACCTAAACCAAGATAAATTAGATATATTTTCTCTTTGTGCTAACTCCAAAAAACAAAAAAATATGCCCATTCCCAACCACCTGGTCAAGATAATACATCTTGTTCTTTTGCCAATATTGTTCTCCAACCAATTCACCTAAGGCCTGTAGATAATAATTATGCCAAAGGGGCGTACAACAAAGAGATCCTTTCATTCCCAACCAATCTCTAATTGTACTCCATGACTTAATAAAAAGCTTCACAGCAACTCTATAGTCCTGTTGGAGATTGATTAATTGACCAGATTCCAATAAAGTAATGATATTATCATGTGAAGAAGTCTTCACCAAGGTTCTGCAAATTGGACTTTTCTCCCATTCATATTACAGCCATAGCTGTGATGCCCTTCAAACAGGGAAGATTTAATCCTCCCCGTTCCATCGGCTTATAAAAGTACTCCAATTTAAGCCTTACTCGCTTCCTCCCCCAAAGTAGATCATTGATGATTCTCCCAATCAGTTTTTAAAAAAAACTTATCTTCAATCCATACTGGGGAGTTCCTGAGGATATACAATAATTGGGGCAAAATCACCATCTTCACCAGGGATATTCTATCGGCTCTAGATAGCGGGAGTCGGAGCCATATCGTTATTTTATATCTCAATTTAGTTATCAATGGGATCAAGTTAAGCTGTAGGAAGTCTTCAATCTTAGAAGAAATAGTGATACCCAAATATTTAAATGAATCAGTGAAAGGTTCTAGTCTATCTAAAGGCATAAGAATGGTCTTAGACCAATTAATATCAAGACCCAAAACTTTACCAAAGGAGTTAACAACTTGAATAACCCTCAAGAGTGTGGTATTGGTATGTTGTATGTAAAATAAAACATCAGCGTATAAGGAAATACGATCTTCTGTTCCCGATATCCCAAACCCTTCAATCCTGGGATCCAGCCTAACCCTAGCAGCGAGGGGCTCAATATAAATATCAAATAATAGTGGAGAGAGTGGACATACTTGGTGGGGGCCTCTCCCCAAAGAAATACACCTTGTAAACATCTTATTAATATTCAACCTGGCCTTAGGGGATTTGTATAAAAGCTTGATCATATTTAGGAACTTAATCCCAAATCCCATCTTCTCTAACACCCTCCAGAGGAATCTCCACTCCACCCTGTCAAAGGCCTTAGAGGCATCCAAAGACAGGATGGAATGAGAGACCCCCCGGGAGGACTGAATATTGGCAAAAAGGCGGTGCAGATTGTCATGAGTGCCCTTGTTAGGAATAAACCCGTTTTGGTCAGGATGTATAATGGATGAAATAACTTTAGACAACCTAGTAGTAAGAATCCTTGAGAGAAGTTTAACATCTGTATTAAGTAAAGAAATCAGCCTATATGAACCCCATATCTAAGGGATCTTTGCCTTTTTTCAGTATTAGTACTATTCCAGCTTCAGTCATTGATTCCGGGAGACTACTGTCCTCTAATGACTCAGTGAATACCTTCAAAAGACGGGGGAGAACAGCCTCCCTATATTTACGATAAAACTCATATGAAAATCCATCAGATCCTGGAGAAGAGTTTCCCACACAAGCTTTCAAAGCGGCCTCTAACTCCTGCAAGGAGAGGTCCGCATCCAGGGATTCCCTTTAGGTATCTGTAAGGACTGGAAGAGAGATAGAATCCAAATATGAATCAATCGCTTCATCTGAAACACTATTATCTGATTTATACAGTTCCAGAAAATATTTCACGAATGCTTCTTTAAAGGGAACCTGTCAACAACTTTATGCTGACCTCACTGAGGGCAGCATAAAATAGTGACAGAAATGCTGATCTCAGCGGTGTGTCACTCATGAGCTAAAAGTAAGAGGTTGCTGAGAACCAGAATCATAATCATAAGGCCTTGAAAAGAGTCAAATCTACCTGAGAAGAGTCCTGGTTATTCCTAATCTCCTGCTCTCCCGCCCATCTGCTGGTGATTGGCAGTTCTCTCCTAGAGAGAAAGAGAGAAAACTAGGTAGAAGACTGTCAATCATCAGCAGGTGGGCAGGAATTCATGAATAACCAGGACTCTTCTCAGGGGGCCGGGACTCTTTTCCAGGCCCAGTCTGCAATGATTGTGATGTTGGTTCTCGGCAACCACCTACTTTTAACTTATAAATCACAGACTGGTGAAATCAACTCACCTGTCTTTACTGTATGCTGCCGTTGGTATGGGCAGCATAACGTTGTTGACGGGTTCCCTTTAATGCATTCCTGATCTTGAATAATTTTGCCTTCAGAGGAGCGAATACTAAGTATATCTTTTTTTTTCATCCTGATTAGAGATAAACCTAGCCAGCATTTTCCCTGGACGACCTGATTCAGAAAAATATTTTGTCCCTTAAAAAAAAGCCTTTGCTGGGCCTTATCCAGAAGAAAGTCGGAATAAGCCTTGTCCTCTGCATAACCTCCCTGGTTTGTTCTGTGTTCTTACTAAAAAAAACTCGTCCACACCGGCAGCTGCTGCTTCTTGCAAGTCTCTCTCTTTCTTAGCCTAGCCTTTTCTTAAGTTAGATATATTACTAATAAACACCCCCCCCCCCCCCCCCCACCTTCATAAAGGCCTTAAATGCATCCCACACCAAATGGGTCCTTGCTGAATTATAATTACTATCCCAAAAGAATTCTATCTCCTGTTTAATCAATTCATGGTTGTCCATTACAGATATCCAATGAGGGTTTAATCTAAATGGGGCCTAACCCTGTTTTTATTGTCCACCATACATAGCTCAATGGAGAGAGGTAGATGGTCCGATAGAGAGCTAGCCTCATATTTCATATGTTTTATGTACTTCAAATAGTTTTTATTTATATGGGCTTAGTCTATCCTAGACATCGATCTACTAACACAGGAATATGCTCGTTTCCCCTTCCCTACCTATCCCCATATATCCTCAAAGGCAGATTCCTAGCAAAAACGGGACAAAGGAGACCCTTGACGCGGGATGTACATATCTCTCTCCATGGAAACCCTATCATTTTCTGGATCAATGACACAATTAAAGTCCTAGAATAGACCTCCTAAACAAATACAGACCCCAGACCAGACCCCCTAAACTAATTCAGATCCCAGACCAGACCCATAAACTAAGACAAATCTCAGACCAGACCCCTTTAAACTATAATAAAGAGCCCAGACCACTAATGGCAGCTATCACTAGAGAGGAGGATGATCTGATTGACTGACAAACTAGAGAAAACTGGGCTCCTGCATAGGGCCGCACGATTCAGGGGCAGCAGTAAAATAGTTGTAGGGGATGGATATTCCTGCCTTCTTAGTTTTTTACTTCTCCATAGGAGTTCATTCATTACACCTGTTCACACATTGTTGATTCGTGCATCATTTTGCAAACCTCCATTGATATCGATTGTATCCTTCTGAAGTAAACACATAGCGGGTGCAGTGACCGAGTTTCCCAGAGAAGATGCAGCGGTGTTTTGCACAAACAATAGATGTGCTTTCGCCTCCTTTATTTAGAAGACCTCCTGACTCCTGGTTGCTGCCGCTGGGTAATTAGCGGGTCAGACATCTGCTACAAGGGGCAATTATTTCTATTTGTGGTCCCTTTGCTTTGTGATCTCCCCTATTAAAGCCGCACACGACATTTGTGTTTCCTCCCACACAAACCAGCACGCAGCGTTCCTGCTGGGTTCATCACGAGCGGAGAGGTTTAACACCGCAACGAAACAGAAAATGCAGCTGTGTGAGAGCGCGAGTCACTAGTACCTGGCCCTGGCGCATTAGAGGCTGACTATACCCAGCACTGGTGACTATTACAGACTATAAATATCATAGGCTAAGGACATGGCATGTAAAAGTCGCACAATGGTGCAATACAGCACGACGGCCCTTAATATCAGACCCTCCTAGGATGGATTTTCATGCTCTGCCTTGGTAGAAGTGAAAAAGAAGACGTCAACTGCAACTTTTATCTGGCGGGCACTGCTGTAAGACTGGAAGGATGAAAGAGTTAAAGCGGCAGGAGGGTGCACAAATAGATTTTGCATTATACTTAGTGCAATGAAACAGAAACTGCATCTGTGTTAGGGTACTTTCACACTAGCTTTTTTGTTTTCCGGTATTGAGTTCCGTCCTAAGGGCTCAATACCGGAAAAAAAGGGATCAGTTTTATCGTAATGCATTCTGAATGGAGAGCAATCCGCTCAGGATGCATCACTTCAGTCCCTCTTACGTTTTTTGGCCGTAAAAAATACCGCAGCATGCTGCAGTTTTCTCTCCGGCCAAAAGTCCTGAACACTTGCCGGAATGCCGGATCCATTGAAATGTATTAGTGCCGCATTGACGGATCCATTCTTCCGATCCGCGCATGCGCAGACCTTTAAATCTGTGAAAAAAAATAAATACCGGATCCGTTTTTCCAGATGATACTGGAGAGACGGATCCGGTATTTTAATGCATTTGTCAGACGGATCCGGATGCGGATTCGTCTGACAAATGCCATCCGTTTGCGTCCGGATTGCCGGAATCCTCTGCCGCAAGTGTGAAAGTACCCTTAGGGCTCATGCACACGAACGTATTTTCTTTCTTCCGTGTCCATTCCGTTTTTTTGGCGGACCGTATACGGAACCATTCATTTCAATGGGTCCGCAAAAGAAACGGAAGGTACTCCGTGTGCATTCCGTTTCCGTATGGCCTCATGCACACGACCGTTGTTTTGGTCCGCATCCGAGCCGCAGTATTTGCGGCTTGGATTCGAACCCATTCACTTGGTGTCCCGTGCCCGAGCTGTGAATGGCAAATTGGGACCGCAATACGGGAACGGGACACCGACGGTCGTGTGAATGAGCCCTAAGGCAAATTGCGGATCCGCAAAACACGGAAGGCGTCTGTGTGCGTTCCGCAATTTGCGGAATGGCACAGACAGCCTCTGATATAACTGCCTATTCTTGTCCGCAAAACGGACAAGAATAGGACAGGTTATATTTTTTTTGCGGACGACGGAACGGAGCAACGGATGCGGACAGCTGTCCGCATCTTTTGCAGCCCCATTGAAGTGAATGGGTCCGCATCCGAGCTGCCAAAACTGCGGCTCGGGTGCGGACCCAAAACAACGGTCGTGTGCATGAGGCCTAATGGTGAGACTGGTCACACAGTCCAGCAATGGGATGAGAATCTTAAGTCCACATCTGCTTATTACATACTATACATACATGTCATACACCAATGATATGTAAATGTCGCACAATGGCGCAACACAGCTCAGTGGCTTTTAATATCATACCATCCTAGGATGGATTCACTTGCTGCGTGTTGACACAACTAAAAAAAAAAGACGTCAACTGCAACTTTTATTGGGAGGGCACGGCTGTAAGACTGGAAGGATGGAAGAGTTAAAGTGGTAGGAGGGTGCACAAATAGAATGAATTCTGTAATATACTTAGTGTTTAATTTATTTTACAGATTTTTTAAATTATTCCATTAGGACAAATGTCAAACATCTGTATGTCCACATCTGCTTTTTACAGACTATAAATATCATACACTAATGACATGACATGCAAAAGTTGCACAGTGGCGCAACAGAGCACAGTGGCTTTTAATATTCCTTCCTAGGGCATATACATTTTTTTTGCTGTGACTTGATACAACTGGCAAAATAATTCTTTTTGGGAGGGCCCGGCTGTATGACTGCAAGGACGAACGAGTTAAAGTGGCAAGAGGGTACACAAAGCAATTTAATAAATATACTTAGTGTTTCATATTTTTTTCTATAGATTTTTTTTAAATCCTTCCAGAACAAATATCAGCAGAAAGCGGAATAATTGCTGCAAATGTATAAAAATCAACATGTTGGCTCTTTGGTCGGAGCAGATCGTTGTCATGTCGGCAGGATCCTGCTTCTCAGTGGTGCAGATGGCAGCAAGTTCTGCGTGTAATCTTGGCAGCGGCTGGCGTGATCGAGAGGCACAAATCATTCAATCATTCTGCCACTTGTCAAGCCTCATTGCCGGGATGTATTTTCCTGGATGCGGCAGTACAAAATTTAAAGGGCCCCCTGAGTCTTAAAGCAGGCGTACTCAACCTGCGGCCCTCCAGCTGTTGCAAAACTACAACTCCGAGCATGCCCGAACAGCCTACAGCAGGGCATTGTGGGAGTTGTAGTTTTACAACAGCCGGAGGGCCGCAGGTTGAGCATCCCTGTCCTCAAGGTATATCTCCTCCATATACCATACAGAATGCTTTTCAGGAGGTGCAACTGCCATTCACCCGAGATCTGTCATGAACCCCTGCTTGCTGTCAGTGAATAGAAACAAGAGCAAGCGTGGTCAGATGAGGTAACAATAACTGACATTCACTTATTCGCTTGCTGTCAGCGAATAGAAACAACGTTGATCTTGATTCACCTGCCCTTTTTTTTTTATACGTATGCCTATGGGCTTTTCAGGGGCTGGAAACCTGTCCTGATCATGTCCAGCTCAAACAGGTGCAGGGTTTGTTACAGTGTATCAGCTGTCTCTTGTAAGGAGCTGCGCACCGCTACAAGATCAGGACAGGATGTAACGGGTCATTCCCAGCTCAGACATTCATGACATCACATCTCCAGCACCGTTTCGGGGGCCCCCAACCCCTGTTGTGCCTGATGAGGCTGCCACCGGTCACCGCGTCCAAGCAGACGCAGTGACCGTGGCCGTTTCCATTTACATCTTGCTGAATGGCTATGTTTCAGGACCCGTATCTGTGCTATCAATGTCTGTGCTGAGACTAACCCTTTAAGCCCCTTGGCCTAATAGAATGTTTCCATTCACTGACAACAACTTGCACCATATTTATTATAGACCGGTGCCATTTTTGGTGCAAAATAGGAGATACATGTACAATATGACATATTTGTGCTACGTATTACACAGTGAGCACAAACTTTATTGTAACTTGGGCAGATAAAAAAAACAAAAAACATCAAACTACGTATAAAAGCGTGGCGTTACCTATGAAGTGGGCTGTGGAGAGGGTGCTCGCTCTCGTTACTCAATGGGAAATGCGTAAATCTCTGAATCATATGATGTGTGCTTATAGCCGGGATTACGGATAACGACGAGCTGTAAATATCAAGTGACTCACTCATTTTCAGGGTCTTTTTCACATCGCACTGGCGGAATAAAAACATTTCAAGGTCCTCATTAATGGAGAGAGAATCGGATTTTACGCAGCGCGGTGTGTAATTGGCTCATCAGAACGATAGCAACAAATCGCTGCCAAAACGAGAGAAGATTCATTAGAAGAAATGCTTTCCTCGCAGCGCCAAAGAATCGCGCGTGATTTACGGTGAAATCGTTTAGGTTGCCTTCATTTAGCCCGGAGACAAGGAAAATCTTCTGAGTGACCTGAGGGCATCTCAACCACTGCAGGAATCCTAAGAAGGTCCATCCACGGCTGGACCACATTCTTTCGGATGCTCCGTCTGTGCCTCAAGAGGCCGTTCTCTACCACATGGAATACCGCAGTACCACCTTGTCTAGGGCCTGCTTTGGGAATTAGGGCTGACATTGCTAGGGTTCACTGTACTGTCATCACAATATCCGCCTGCAAAAAAAGCCAGGAAGTCATGGTCACTAGGGGTCTCATTTCCACCTAAGTTGAAGTCCACTAACCACTGTCAGGCAAGATGCCTCCATGGTAACAGTGTGATTTATCCCTCCTTATCTGTTCTGTGAGCTCAAGAGCTGAAAACAAACATAGCAGGAAGTAAGGGAAAGGATGTCACACCAGTACATGTTGGCAGACATGCTTCTGAGAGAAATGCATCTAGCTGTACAGCTTAAACAGGGAATGATATAGCTGAAAAAAGGGAAGCCCAAACATAACTATTCCTTCACAGTTATGATTCTACAAAAAAGCACAGCCATTATGCAAACTTTTTGGAAACTCAGGTATGCTTTAAAATCCTTGGAGGGTTTGTGTCACGATTGGTAGGTAAGCGGGGAAATAACCAAACACAGGAAAACAAACAGAACAAATGACTAGGTCCAAAAGCTAGGGAGAAAAGGGTCACCTCCTAGCGATCCCTAAAAGTTTTCCCTAAACTGCTGTGCCCATGTGCATACCCTCATGGTGGATATGCACAACCCTGGGCAAACCCTAAGCTTTAGGGAAAAGGAAAGAGGCAACCTGCTTCTTCAAACCAGGAGGAAGCAAGCGTCTCCCTAGACACCTAAATAAAAGACAGAATGGGAAAAAAATGGAGATGGTTCCACAACAGGTTCTACATATTTCTTCAATAAAGACCTGTGTAACACATTATGGATCTTCCAGGTTTGCGGAAGATCCAGACGAAACGCCACCGGGTTGACAATTTCCAAGATGGTACCTTCAGCTTAATGTTTTTAGTTGACAACCACACCGAATCACCCACACACAGGTCCGGACCAGTCATACGTCTCCTGTCAGCCATCCGTTTATATCTTTCACCCATTTTTTCCAAATTAACTTGGATCTTCCGCCAGATAGATGACAAGGCAGAAGAGAATCTCTCCTCCTCTGGCATCCCAGAAGATCCAGTCCCAGAAAAAGTACCAAACTGTGGGTGAAAACCATATGCGCCAAAAAATGGTGACTTATCAGTGGACTCCTGTCTACGGTTATTCAAGGCAAATTCGGCTAGAGACAAGAACGAGGACCAGTCATCCTGGTTCTTGGCAACAAAACACCTCAAATAGGTCTCCAGGTTTTGGTTAGTGCGCTCTGTCTGACCATTCGACTGGGGATGAATAGCCGAAGAGAAAGACAGTTGAATTCCCAGACAAGAGCAGAACGCCCTCCAAAACCTGGAAACAAATTGCGTCCCCCTATCAGACACCACATCAGAGCGAATGCCATGTAGTTTCAGAATGTTATCAATAAAAACCTGAGCGAGAGTTTTGGCATTGGGCAAGCTAGGTAACGGTACAAAGTGGGCCATCTTACTGAAGCAGTCCACTACCACCAAAATCACAGTTTTCCCAGAGGAACTCGGTAAATCAGTAATAAAGTTCATGGACAAATGCGTCCAAGGACGAGACGGGATGGACAAAGGAAGAAGGGATCCTGAAGGCCGAGTGTGAACCACCTTCGCACATGCACAGGTCTCACAAGCTGCCACATAACCCTCCACACCCTTGCGCAACCCTGGCCACCAGAATCTCCGGGAAATAAGATCTATGGTGGATTTGCTTCCAGGATGTCCCACAAGGACCGTATCATGATGTTCTTTGAACACCTTTTATCGCAGTTCATCAGGAACAAACAACTTGTCTGGAGGACAAGAATCAGGAGCCTCCTCCTAGGCCCCCAACACCTCCATCTCCAACTCGGGGTACAGAGCGGAAACCACCACCCCATCAGCCAAAATCGTGGGATCCTCCAAATCACTTCCCCAGGAAAACTATGTGACAACGCATCTGCCTTGACGTTTTTAACCCCAGGTCGAAAGGTGACCACAAAATTGAACCTAGCAAAAAACAGTGACCATCTAGCCTGTCTAGGATTCAGGCGCTTAACAGACTGTAGGTAAGCCAAATTCTTGTAGTCAGTATATACCGTAATAGGATAAGTAGCCCCTTCCAACCAATGACGCCAATTTAATGGCCAGTAATTCTCTATCTCCTACATCATAATTTCTTTCAGCGGCCGAGAGTTTCTTGGAGAAAAAAGCACACGGACGCCATTTGCTAGGGGATGGGCCCTGCGACAGAACTGCTCCGACCCCCACTTCTGATGCATCAACCTCCACAATAAACGGTTGAGACACATCAGGTTGCATCAGAATGGGAGCAGACGCAAAACATTTCTTAATAGCAGAAAAGGCCTATAATGCCTCATCCGACCAGACAAAGAAGTCGGCGCCTTTCTTAGTCAAATCTGTCAAAGGTTTTACAATGGTGGAATAATTCAAGATGAATTTTCTGTAGTAATTGGTAAAACCCCAAAACTGCATCAGAGCTTTCTGATTCTCAGGCCGGTCCCATTCCAGTACCGCCCGGACCTTTTCGGGGGCCATACGAAAACCAGAGTCAGAAAGCAGGTATCCCAAAAACGGTAGCTCCTGGACAGCAAATAAACATTTTTCCAATTTTGCATACAATTTATTCTGCTGAAGGATCGACAACACCTGTCTCACGTGATACTGATGGGTCTCCAAATCGGGTGAGTAAATAAGTATGTCATCAAGGTAAATAACAATGAACCTTCCCACTAAATGATGGAAAATATTAATGATAAATCGCTGAAAGACCGCTGGCGCATTAGTTAAACCAAAGGGCATGACAAGATTCTCGAAATGACCTTCAGGTGTATTGAAGGCCGTTTTCCACTCATCTCCTTCCTTAATTCTGATCAGATTATAAGCTCCTCTTAAATCCAACTTGGAGAACACCTTGGCTCCGACAATTTGATCCAATAGATCAGAAATCAAAGGAAGGGGATACGGATCACGGACCGTAATGAGATTCAATTCCCGGAAATCTAAACACGGTCTAAGTGATCCGTCTTTCTTTTTTACGAAAAACACCGGCCACAGAGGACTTAGATGGCCTAATATGTCCCTTTGCCAAACTCTCTGCAATATACTTCCGCATAGTTTCTCTTTCAGGTTGTGAAAGGTTGTATAGTCGAGATTTTGTCAGTTTAGCTCCAGGGATGAGATTGACCGGACAATCATATTCTCAATGGGGGGGCAGCTCCTGAGCTCCACCCTCCGAGAATACGTCCGCAAAATCAGAGAGAAACTGAGGTAGGACCGTAGTTGACACCCCTGAGATAGAAGCACAAAGACAGTTGTCCGTACAAAATTCACTCCAGCTACTGATTTGTCTTGTTTGCCAGTCAATAGTAGGGTTATACTTTATCAACCACGGTAAACCTAGAACCATCGGAGCAGGCAAGCCCTTCATAACAAAACAAGAAATGGACTCAACATGTGAATCACCCACCCTTAACTCAATGTCATGAACGATATGAGTAAGACTCTTTTGTGAGAGAGGGGAGGAATCAATAGCAAACACTGGTATCTCTTTATCTAAAGTGCTAGTTCTAAAACCAAGATTTTGGAGGAAATGAAAATCAATAAGGTTTACCCCCGCACCACTGTCAACGAATACCTCAAAATCAAAATTTCCTTAGTCTAGCACCACCATGGCAGGCAGGAGGAAACGGGTATTGCAGGGAGAATGCGTATTTGCTTGCTCAGACTCCCCATTCACACTACCAAGAGTCAGGGAAGTTTTTTTTTTCTCTTTATGTGAATACCTCCCTAGTTTTTCATTACCGCTTTGAGGTTTACCAAAAGGACACGCACAAACAAAATGACCTTCTTTTCCACAGAAGTAACATAGCTTATTCAGCTTCCTAAAATCCCTATCCCCTGAGCGAAAGGAAACCTGGCCCAACTGCATAGGCTTCTCTCCTGCCCCAGATTCAAATGTCATATTACCCCGGGGAATAGGTGAGACGGGATCCCTGCACTTTGAGACGGGACCCCCCGCTCGAGAGGAATCTTATACCTCTCTCTAAAACAAACAGAGAAGTCAGACATGTGCAGCCAGTCTGACAGACCTCCGCACATTCACAGGGCAAGGCGTGACACTTTGTGGCTGGCACTGTTATACTATGGAATAGTATGGAGGCACTGTTGACGGAAGGGCAAGATATTGACATGGCAGCAAAAAAGCGCTTCTAAAATATGCCACCATATATTTTGCAGAGCTGTGATGGTCATTGGTCCTTATAGCTAGTGAAGTAGAGTCCAGTTCAGACACACACAGAGTTGCAACAGCAGAATAGTGAATGCAGATCTGGAGTATAATACAGGATGTAACTGAGAATCAGTACAGGATAATGCATGCACACAGTGACTCCACCAGCAGAATCGTGATTGCAGCTCTGGAGCACAATACAGGGTGTAACTTAGGATCAGTACAGGATAAGTAATGTGATGTATGTACACAGTTACTGCACTAGCAGAATAGTGAGTGCAGCTCTGGAGTATAATACAGGATGTAACTCAGGATCAGTACAGGATAAGTAATGTATGTACACAGTGACTGCACCAGCAGAATAGTGAGTGCAGCTCTGGAGTATAATACAGGATGTAACTCAGGATCAGTACATGATAAGTAATGTAATGTATGTACACAGTGACTGCACCAGCAGAATAGTGAGTGCAGCTCTGGAGTATAATACAGGATGTAACTCAGGATCAGTACATGATAAGTAATGTAATGTATGTACACAGTGACTGCACCAGCAGAATAGTGAGTGCAGCTCTGGAGTATAATACAGGATGCAACTCAGGATCAGTACAGGATAAGTAATGTAATGTATGTACACAGTGACTGCACCAGCAGAATAGTGAGTGCAGCTCTGGAGTATAATACAGGATGTAACTCAGGATCAGTACAGGATAAGTAATGTATTGTATGTACACAGTGACTGCACCAGCAGAATAGTGAGTGCAGCTCTGGAGTATAATACAGGATGTAATTCAGGATCAGTGCAGGATAAGTAATGTAATGTATGTACACAGTGACTCCACCAGCAGAATACTGAGGGCAGCTCTGGGGTATAATACAGGATGTAACTCAGGATCAGTACAGGATAAGTAATGTATGTACACAGCGACTCCACCAGCAGAATAGTGAGTGCAGCTCTGGAGTATAATACAGGATGTAACTCAGGATCAGTACAGGATAAGTAATGTAATGTATGTACACAGTGACTGCACCAGTAGAATAGTGAGTGCAGCTCTGGAGTATAATACAGGATGTAACTCAGGATCAGTACAGGATAAGTAATGTAATGTATGTACACAGTGACTGCACCAGCAGAGTAGTGAGTGCAGCTCTGGAGTATAATACAGGATGTAACTCAGGATCAGCACAGGATAAGTAATGTAATGTATGTACACAGTGACTCCACCAGCAGAACAGTGAGTGCAGCTCTGGAGTATAATACAGGATGTAACTCAGGATCAGTACAGGATAAGTAATGTAATGTATGTACACAGTGACTGCACCAGCAGAATAGTGAGTGCAGCTCTGGAGTATAATACAGGATGTAACTCAGGATCAGTACAGGATAAGTAATGTAATGTATGTACATAGTGACTCCACCAGCAGAATAGTCCTATGGCCTTATGGCCGCCCTGGGTGTATTAGTGCACCACTGCTTTTGATGGTCTAGGATCTTGAATTCCGCAGCTGCTTACATCATGAGAGTTGCCGATCAGTATTTTGTAGGTAATATTATTTGGACACCTTGAAGCTTTAACTGGGCACTGTATGGCGGTGGTATTTAGGCTCTGTAGGTGGTGATCAGGCACTATATGGCGTGTTTGTATTATTTGGGTACTATAGAATACACCAGAAGGAGACCTTGAGCCCCAGTGCAATATAATAGTGGTGTCTCCTATGTGGTAGAGGGACTCTAAGGCTCCCGTAGACACTAAGGCCCCTAGTGCAACCACTTTCTTTGCACCTCCTATAGTGCACCATAAGGTACTGCACAGGCCCCCATCCAAGCTAGGGTGCCGCCATCATCGTCTATGATATGAGATGTACATTTTTAATGTTTTTTTATAATGCCAGTAAATCTCGTGGAGCTTTACTGCTTTTCTCATTTTCTTATCGTTGAGTCTGTTTGTCCATATTTAAAAATTTCTTTTTTTTTTTTTTACTAAATATATCAAAATGGAAGAAGACAGAAGCTCTAACAGCTTGGCGAGGAGTAAACGTGTACGCTCTTTTTGCTTGGCTTTTAGCAGAAATGAAATAAAAACTAGGCTGTAGATATACTTTTAGATATTTTTACAGTATATTTTTAGATGTAATAGCTAGAAGTATGACTTAGAAAAGCCTTAAAAAAGCTGTGACTTTTTTTTTTTTTTTTTTGGTTCTAAATTTAGCTGTTTGCAATCTACAAAATCCTGAAATATCAGTTTGTTTACTGGCCTCCGGGGGCAGAGTTTTCAGTCATCTCTAGAGATGTCGCGAACATAAAATTTTCAGTTCCCAAACGGCGAACGCAAATTTCCGCAAATGTTCGCGAACGGGCGAACCGGGCGAACCGCCATAGACTTCAATAGGCAGGCGAATTTTTAAACCCACAGGGACTCTTTCTAGCCACAGTAGTGATGGAAAAGTTGTTTCAAGGGGACTAACACCTGGACTGTGGCATGCCGGAGGGGGATCCATGGCAAAACTCCCATGGAAAATTACATAGTTGACGCAGAGTTGGGTTTTAATCCATAAAGGGCATAAATCACCTAACAATCCTAAAAATTTTTGAACAACGTGGTTTAAAACATCCAGTGTGTGTATACGATCAGGTATGATGTTGTATCGATCAGGTAGTGTAAGGGTTACGCCCGCTTCACAGACATTGACAGACCAAACTCCCCTTTTAATGCACCGCAAACAACCGCAAACAGTCCATTTGCACAAGGTTGGATACCAAGCTAGCCATGTCCCGTTGATGTCATTGAAGGTTTCTTCCTCCACCCAGCCACGTACTCACCAAGGGTCCCCGAAAGGTGAATTGAATTGATTTTTCGAACGGGGAGATGGTTAAAAAAACGCTGGCTCCCTCCCCTTTGTTTGAATCCACGGTCACTGCGTCTGCGCCGTGCAATTTACTCTCACACCTGATATGAGTGGTATTTTCTGTAGTACTATTCTCATCAGTTTAATCCCTGTTACGTCCCCTATCAGGACGTGTATTGAATGGATTTTAGACAACCGCAAACAGTTGTCGAAAGTTGACAAACTCCTTGCAGAAATGTGATTTATCTGTGTGCGTCCTTCTTGTTACTTCCAATTTGGGGCACTGCGCGTGCGCCGTGCAATGTACTCTGCCACACGGTATGAGTGGTGTGGTAACTAGTACTATTGTTATCAGTTTAATCCCTGTTACGTCCCCTATCCGGGGACTTGTGTTGAATTGTATTTTAGGAACCGGGAGATGGAAAAAGCAGCTTGGTCGGTCCTCTTACTCCCAAGTTGGGGCACTGCGCGTGCACAGAGCAATGTGCTGTGACACCCGATATGAGTGGTGTCTTAACTAGTACTATTCCTATCAGTTTAATCCCTGTTACGTCCCATATCAGGGATTGCCTTTTGTGAAAAAAGATTTAGGCCGGGTACCTTCGACTGCCTTCACAGTGACAGACCAAACTCTGATACACCAAACTGAATTGATTTTAGGAACCAGGAGATGGAAAAAGCAGCTTGGTCGGTCCTCTTCCTCCCAAGTTGGGGCTTCATCCATTTTATACGAGGGTCCCTCAACAGACATGACAGCATGAAAGACCCCATTTGCACAAGGTTGGATGCCAAGCTACTCATTTCCCGTTCCTCGTCCTCACTGATGTCATTGACGGTCTGTTCTCCCCCCCAGCCACGTACAACACCACGGGTCCCAGATAGGTGACAACAATGAGCACCCTGGGATGCCTGCTGTGGTTGGTCTTCCTCCTCCTCAAAGCCACATTCCTCCTCTGACTCCTCTTCCTCACACTCCTCTTCCAGCGTTGCCGCAGGTCCAGCAAGCGATGCTGATAAGGCTGTTTCTGGTGGTGATGGTGACCACAACTCTTCCTCTTCCTCTTCACGCTCATCTACGGCCTGATCCAGCACTCTTCGCAGGGCACGCTCCAGGAAGAAAACAAATGGGATGAGGTCGCTGATGGTGCCTTCGGTGCGACTGACTAGGTTTTTCACCTCCTCAAAAGGACGCATGAGCCTACAGGCATTGCGCATGAGCGTCCAGTAACGTGGCAAAAAAATTCCCAGCTCCGCAGAGGCTGTCCTAGCACCCCGGTCATACAAATACTCGTTGACGGCTTTTTCTTGTTGGAGCAGGCGATCGAACATTAGGAGTGTTGAATTCCAACGTGTCGGGCTGTAGCAAATCAATCGCCTCACTGGCATGTTGTTTCGCCGCTGAATATCGGAAAAGTGCGCCATGGCCGTGTAGGAACGCCTGAAATGGCCACACACCTTCCTGGCCTGATTGAGGACGTCCTGTAAGCCTGGGTACTTAGACACAAAGCGTTGTACGATGAGATTCCACACATGTGCCATGCACGGCACATGTGACAACTTGCCCAAATTCAATGCCGCCAACAAATTGCTTCCATTGTCACACACCACTTTGCCGATCTCCAGTTGGTGCAGGGTCAGCCACTGATCCACCTGTGGGTTCGGGGCAGACAGGAGTGCTGGTCTTGTGTGACTCTCTGCTTTCAGGCAAGTCAACCCCAAGACAGCGTGACACTGTTGTATCCGGGATGTGGAATAGCCCCTGGGGAGCTGGGGGGGTGCAGTTGATGTGCAGCCAGACGCCGCAGCAGAAGAGGACTCAGCTGAGGAGGTTATCGAAGAGGATGGAGTAGGAGGAGTAGAGGAGGTGGCAGTAGGCCTGCCTGCAAGTCGTGGCGGTGTCACCAACTCCGCTGCAGAGCCACGCATTCCATGCTTGTCAGCCGTCAGCAGGTTGACCCAATGCGCAGTGTACGTGATATACCTGCCCTGACCGTGCTTTGCAGACCAGGTATCAGTGGTCAGATGGACCCTTGCCCCAACACTGTATGCCAGAGATGCCATGACTTCCTTTTCAATAACAGAGTAGAGGTTTGGGATTGCCTTTTTAAAAAAAAGCCTCAGACTCCACCAGCTGGTATGGTAAAAGCTGGCGGGCTAAGAGTTCCGTCAAGCCAGCTGTCAGACGCCGGGCAAGGGGGTGACTCTGTGACATTGGCTTCTTACGCTCAAACATTTCCTTGACAGACACCTGACTGTGGGCAGATGAGCAGGAACTGCTGAAGGTGAGAGGCGGAGTGGCGGGTGGTTGAGAGGGGGCAAGGAGGACAGCAGTGGTTGACGTGGCTGAAGATGCTGGACCAGGAGGAGGATGGCGGCTTTGAGTTTGTGTGCTGCTTGTACTCATCATGTGTTGATCCCATAGGCGTTTGTGATGTGCGATCATGTGCCTTCGCAAAGCAGTTGTACCGAGGTGGGTGTTGGACTTCCCACGACTCAGTTTCTTTTGGCACAGGTTGCAAATGGCATCGCTGTTGTCAGAGGCAGACACACAAAAAAAATGCCACACTGCTGAGCTTTGCAATGACGGCATTCTGTTGGTGGCAGCAGCATGTGTTGATTGGCGTGCTGTCTGGCTGACCCCGGGTGCAGATACATGCTGTCTGACTGTGCCAATAGCTCCTTGCGATGACCTCCCCCTGCTTCCAACTCGTCTCCTCCTCCTCTCTGTCTCCCCTTCTGAACTTTCCCCCTCTTCTTCTTCTCTTCGAGCAGGCACCCACGTGGCATCCACGGACACATCGTCATCATCAGCCACTTCACTTGTATCTGACACCTCAGCAAAGGAAGCAGCAGCGGGTACAACATCATCATCATCATCATCATCATCACACTGTACGTCCATGTGTGTAATCCTGCCTGACTGAGACATATCCCTGTTATCTACATCCTCTGGCAATAATGGTTGCACATCACTAATTCCATCCAACTGATGTGTAAATAACTCCTCTGACGGATCAAGTGAAGCGGCTGTGGTGGTAGTGGTGGTAGTGGCGGCGGATGGGAGAGTGGTAACTTGAGAGCAGGTGACCAAAGCTGAGCTGGAGGAGGATGGTGCGTCAAGGTTCTTAGCGGAAGCTAAGATTGGGTGTCCTGTGTAAGCCAGTCAACTATGTCCTCAGAATTTTTCAGGGTACGTGGCCTCTGAACACTGGGCATTATTCCAGGGCCAGTGGAAATCACAGCACCACGAACACGACGGCCCCTGCAGGGGGGCCTGCCTCTGCCTGTCATTTTTTTTTAGATAAGTGGTACTATGCGTGCAAGGTACTGTGGGCAGGGGTGGGCAGTGGGCACAGTACAGTACAGTCTATGTGGGCCTGACACACACTGGCTTGCAACTGCGATTATATCACAAAATTGACTTTAATTTTATCTGCAAGGTATTGTGACACCCTGTAACGGTATGAGTGGTGGCCTGGCCAGTGGCCACAGTACAGTCTGTGGGCCAGACACTCACTGGCATGCAACTGCGATTATATTTATTACAGATAAAAAATAAATTGACTTTAGTTTTATCTGCAAGGTATTGTGACACCCTGTATGAATGGTGTGCATACAGTACAGTCTGTGAGCCTGCAGCCTCTCACACACGGGCAGGCAACTGCAATATATATATATATATATATATATATATACAGTACAGACCAAAAGTTTGGACACACCTTCTCATTCAAAGAGTTTTCTCTATGAAAATTGTAGATTCACACTGAAGGCATCAAAACTATGAATTAAGGGCTCTTTCACACTTGCGTTCTTGTCTTCCGGCATAGAGTTCCGTCGTCGGGGCTCTATGCCGGAAGAATCCTGATCAGGATTATCCTAATGCATTCTGAATGGAGAGAAATCCGTTCAGGATGCATCAGGATGTCTTCAGTTCCGGACCGGAACGTTTTTTGGCTGGAGAAAATACCGCAGCATGCTGCGCTTTTTGCTCCGGCCAAAAATCCTGAACACTTGCCGCAAGGCCGGATCCGGAACTAATGCCCATTGAAAGGCATTAATCCGGATCCGGCCTTAAGCTAAACGTCGTTTCGGCGCATTACCGGATCCGACGTTTAGCTTTTTATGAATGGTTACCATGGCTGCCAAGACGCTAAAGTCCTGTTTGCCATGGTAAAGTGTAGTGGGGAGCGGGGGAGCAGTATACTTACCGTCCTTGCGGCTCCCCGGGCGCTCCAGAGTGACGTCAGGGCGCCCCACGCGCATGGATGACATGATCGCATGGACACGTCATCCATGCGCATGGGGCGCTCTGACGTAATTCTGGAGCGCCCCGGGAGCCGCACGGACGGTAAGTATACTGCTCCCCCGCTCCCCACTACTACTACAGCAACCAGGACTTTAATAGCGTCCTGGCTGCCATAGTAACACTGAACGCATTTTGAAGACGGATCCGTCTTCAAATGCTTTCAGTTCACTTGCGTTTTTCCGGATCCGGCGTGTAATTCCGGCAAATGGAGTACACGCCGGATCCGGACAACGCAAGTGTGAAAGAGCCCTAACACATATGGAATTATATACATAACAAACAACTGAAAATATGTCATATTCTAGGTTCTTCAAAGTAGGCACCTTTTGCTTTGATTACTGCTTTGCACACTCTTGGCATTCTCTTGATGAGCTTCAAGAGGTAGTCCCCTGAAATGGTTTTCACTTCACAGGTGTGCCCGGTCAGGTTTAATAAGTGGGATTTCTTGCCTTATAAATGGCGTTGGGACCATCAGTTGCGTTGAGGAGAAGTCAGGTGGATACACAGCTGATAGTCCTACTGAATAGACTGTTAGAATTTGTATTATGGCAAGAATAAAGCAGCTAAGTAAAGAAATACGAGTGGCCATCATTACTTTAAGAAATGAAGGTCAGTCAGTCAGCCGAAAAATTGGGAAAACTTTGAAAGTAAGGGCTATTTGACCATGAAGGAGAGTGATGGGGTGCTGCTCCAGATGACCTGGCCTCCACAGTCACCAGACCTGAACCCAATCGAGGTGGTTTGGGGTGAGCTGGACCGCAGAGTGAAGGCAAAAGGGCCAACAAGTGCTAAGCATCTCTGGGAACTCCTTCAAGACTGTTGGAAGACCATTTCAGGGGACTACCTCTTGAAGCTCATCAAGAGAATGCCAAGAGTGTGCAAAGCAGTAATCAAAGCAAAAGGTGGCTACTTTGAAGAACCTAGAATATGACATATTTTCAGTTGTTTCACACTTGTTTGTTATGTATATAATTCCACATGTGTTAATTCATAGTTTTGATGCCTTCATAGTCATGAAAATAAAGAAAACTCTTTGAATGAGAAGGTGTGTCCAAACTTTTGGTCTGTACTGTATATATATAAATAAATAAAAAAGCAGACTGATGTACCAGCCCTAAAAAGGTCTTTTTGGGGTGCTGTCAGGACGCTGTCCTTACAGCAGATGAGTCTGTGGACACAGAACAATGTCCTAGCTAACGCTTTCCCTATTGAATCAGCAGCAGCAGCACTGTCCCTCCTCTCACTGAGAATGCAGCTTCCGAATGAATATAAAATGGATGCTGTCAAGGAGGTGGGAGGGTCTGGGAGGGAGGGTCTGCTGCTGATTGGCTGGAATGTGTCTGCTGACTGTGAGATACAGGGTCAAAGTTTGCTCAATGATGATGTATAGGGGCGGACCGAACATCGCATATGTTCGCCCGCCGCGGCGAACGCGAACAAGCCATGTTCGCCGTGAACTGTTCGCCGGCGAATAGTTCGGGACATCACTAGTCAACTCTACAGTAAGTCCTATATAATAAAGCTGGAGGCGATAGGTGTTGACAACAGGCCAGCTCCACCTCACTGCACACTGGCTCCAGTCCTTTTTAGAGAGCATGCTTACTACATTCGCATTTTCTGACTTAAAGGGGTTGTCTAGTTTTACAAATAAACAACAGTTTTATTTTTTTGCTCAGTGCCATTCTGCTGCGATGCACAATATGTGGACACAGTGGGGCGGATTGACGATTGAAAGTGCACCAGAAGTCTGGCGTAGATGCTTTGCACCACATTTGAGTGTAATTCACACATTTTTGGCTGCATCGGAAAGGGAGCATGGCTTCGTGGTAAATGGGCATGGCTTATCATGTGCGTTTTTCGAACCTTTAAATGTGAACTGTACCCACTTCACGATTGGAACCTGCGACGCACTAAAGGCAACATACTAAAGGCTATTTTATACATTTAATGGCTTATTATGTACTAAGAAAATGCACCAAAAAAGTTAACGCCTTTCTTTAACGAATTTCTTGAAATGTGTTCTGGGTCCAATTTGACGAATTTTTGAAAAAATTTAATTTGGGTACAAATCGATCCTACCCAAATATGCTCCAACTGTAGAGAAAAGAGAGAGAAAGAGGGAGAGATAGAATCAGTGCATTTTTTTCATTCCCACCTAATGCTTTTCTGGAAAAGAAATATAAAAGCTAGTCTCTTTTCTAAGTCTCATCCCAGGAACCCTGCTCCTTCTGGGTAACTGCTCTAACAGAGCTTGATTGGCTGCCTGAGAGGTCTCGGTTGGGGTACTGTTCCTCCTTCTGGAGGGCACCTAGTATGCATGAGGAGTATTGTAAGCAAGACAACGCTCCTCTGGGTTTCTAGGAAAAATATATGGAAATTTTGTGTATATTTTAGATAATTTTGTCGCCCATAAGTATAATAAATACATAACATATACTGTTTTACCATGACTTTAATATCTAAAGTGAAATACAATAAGCAACACAACTTTGGTTGGAGATGTCCAAAAGGGCATTTGGGTTCATACAAAGAGGTGTCTTGGTACAAGTTTGCCTTGGGGAAAGCGCAGGTAGGATTTTGACTAAGAGAGGTTCTCAAAGAAGATGCATCCATGTAGAACAGAAGCTGTGGGGACTCCATGTAGAACTTTGGCATGGAAATATCGAAGAAGAAAATTATTTTAGTAGAAAACTTGCCAGCTCGTCTAGGTTGGTCAAGCAAGATGCATAGTATGGGCGATGAGGTCAACAATTATCTCTTAAGAGTGAAGAAGAAAAAGGAGAATAGGACCACAGTTAAATCCAAAGAATTTGAGAAATCCAATGTGGTGAAGATTGGCCATGTCCTTTTTGTCTAAAAAAGGGGTTTAACACTCCTACATGCACTGCGAGTGGGATCATTAATGAGTTTGATTTTGATATCTTCACCATATTGGATTCTTCAGATTGGAGCACGGTCCCAAGAGCTTCTTCTACACATTCTTTTGGACGTGTTCAGATATACCATAGCTGTGACAGAGCTAAATATGACATTGAGGTTTTTTACATGCTACCAAGTTTATATGCTATCCAATGGAAAAGATCACAGACTATGATATAATACTTTACTTCATTTGGTAATATGGCTTTGCTACATTTTCTGAGAGATGTGATTGAGGAACATTGACTTGGAGAAGTTCGAATACAATACTGATAGGAAGTGGTTTAATTAGAACTTTCCCTAGGCGGTTGTCTTCTGGGCCCATTATTGTTGCAGAATGTGGAACGACCGGATTATCTCCTGGTACATTGATGGGCTAGTCGAGAACCGTACAGACTATATCTGCAGAACTTTGTGAGATGTTCATGGAGGAAATAGTCTTGGAGTTGCTGGAAAGAGAATATGGCTGTTGGTGTAGAATATTGACTGGGAGATCTTTGGAAAGTACATGGATTATGTTCAATATTATGGAAGGAGAACCTGTGTGGGAAGTTGTCCATGTAGACAAACTCATAACCAGAACACTGGCAGAGGATATGTGCAATATAACACTTGGCTGACTGTTGAATATCTTTGTTGTACTTTGTTGATATCATAGGTTTTTACCAGTGTAAGGACATAAGAGTGGAATACATGAGCTTCACAAGAACTTTCTTTGTCTCCACAGATAAGTAATGTCCAGTTCTTAGCCCATATTCCAGTCCCTGCCAGGATGTCTCTGGACCGTATAAACCGTTCAAGGGGAAACACTTTTGTTTATTCAGATGGCCCCACAGATCAGCCACTCGATGGGGAGATCAGTAAGGAAGAGATGCGGATTCTCAAGGTGTGCTTTCATAGTAATAGCTCCAACCTCATGAAGAACTTCAAGCTTGTCAAGTGCAGCATCTTCACAGACATACGGGTAAGTTGTGATCTTTTTGTAAATGTGATTTGCATTTGTGGTCATTGTACTCTATGAGTTGAAGGATCAGAGGAGTCAATAAACTTATCAATGAGCATAATTGATATGGTCATTGTACTCTATGGGCGACAGGCTACTGTACTTTATGGGCTGGGCATTTTGAAGAGTCAATGGACCTATAACTGAAGAGTCAGGACAATTGATTCAGCCATTACATTCTAGTGAGGATCAGATGAATCAAGGGATGTATGGATGAGGATAATCAACTTGGCCATTGTACTCTATGGTTAGAGAATCAGAGCCAGTAAAGCTATGAATGACAATATGGGATTTGATTATTGGATTTTATGGATTTGGGAAGCAGAAAAATGAAGGGATGTGCAGATGAGAATGAACAATTTGCCCATTGTACTCTTTGAGTTGAGGGATGAGAAAGATCAATGGCTGTATGAATGAGGATAATTGACTTGTCCACTGTGCTTTACAGCTTAAGGAATAAATTAAATCAATGGATGTATGATTATGATAATCTATTGGGCCATTGTATTCTATGGTTTGCAAGATCAGATGACTCTATGGTCCTACAGATGAGGATAACTGATTTGGCCACTGTTCTCTGTTGGTTGTGGAAATCAGATGAGTCCATGGTCCTACAGATGAGTATAACTGATTTGGTCGTTGGGGGATCAGATGAGTCTAAGGCCCTACAGATGAGAATAATCGATTTGACCATTGTTCGCTATAAATGGGGGGATCAAATAAGTCTGTGGTCTTTGACCATTGCGCTCTATAGGTTTTGGGATCTGAGTCTATGGTCCTACAGATAAGAATAGTTAATTTTGCTGTTGTATTTTATTGTTTGGGCCTGGATCAGATGAGTCTATGGTCCTACAGATGAAGATAACTGATTTGGCCTCGGTGTTTGATAGTTTGGAGCATCAGGCGATTTAATGGTCCTACAGACGAGGATCATTTATTTATATCTATAGGTTGAGGGATCAGAGTTGTCAATGGCTGTACAATGGGCATAATTTATCTGACAATTGTAATCTATGTGTTGAGGCATCAGATGAGTCAGTAATTGTACGATTAGGACACCATTGTCTTTACTTAGTAGCGATGACCACCTCCAGTAGTGTGGACCATGCTACAAATAAGACCCTCAATTTCAAGCTACATTAAAGAGGTTGTCAGGGACTATAAAAGATGGCGTTTTTTTCCCACACCTGTCCGCAGGTTGTGTGCGATATTACAACAAAGCCCCATTCACTTCAGTGGAGCTGAGTTGCAATACCAAACCCATGGACAGGTGTGAGGCTGTTTTTGGACTAAAGCAGCCATGTTTTTCTAATTCTGGATAACCCCTTTAAGAATATAAAAAGCAAGTGCATTAGCCAAAAGGTGTGGTCTTTAATCGGTTGGAGCATTTAAAATTTTATTTTATTTTTGTTATTTTTTTGTTTTTAATTTCTGGATGCCCCTTTCATGTTCAGATCCCTTGTGGCTAGGTGCATCATTCATCCATTCTCCAATTGGAAACCAACTCTTCCCCCACTGTAGTGGGGGGGGGGGGGGGATTACTAGTGTTCAGTGAAGCGAAGCATTCAAAGTGGAATTCAGTCTGAAGTTCAGGAAAACCTTCATTTGTAATGAATCTGAATTTTCTCACGCTTCATGGTAACAAATCAGGTTTTCCTAAAATGGCAGATGCACGTGTTACACAGCGAAGGTAAATGTAGAGGAGACAAGCCCAGGAACGCAAGATCACCCATAATGCTGTGCAGACGGCCAATCCGCAAATAGCCATCCCCTGTGATGTCACATCCCTATAAAACCCTCATCCTGCGTGGTCTCCGCCAATGTCCTGTGAGCTGAGCATAGGGAGTGACATGGCAAGAGCTCATGTTCTAGAAACTGTGTTGCTGAAAACGATTAATAGAAGAATATTGGAGAGGGTGAGAGCAGGGAGATCATAAGGAGAGTATATTGGGCAGACTAGATGGGGCAGACTAGGTCATAAGGAGAGTATATTGGGCAGACAGTATATTGGGCAGACTAGATGGGCCAAATGATTCTTCTCTGCCGACACATTCTATGAGAGTGCAGGGAGACTGCAGGGACAGTGCAGGGAGACTGCAGGGACAGTGCGGACAGACTTATTCTGTGTCAATTTTATTTATTCCTACATTTACTTATTCCTACATCAGCCATAAACTAAGATATGTAATTCAATACCAATAAGATGGTATAAGAATAAAAGGCCTTTATTATTCCAGTGCCAGCGTGCCAACCAATACCCTCCAGTCTGCACCCGATAGCGGGGTCAGGTCTTAATGATGACCGTCGTCTTATTTTGCTGGCTTTAATTGTTCTAAATCATCCTTCAAAGTCTCCATGTCCTAGAAAACTCAGAGAAAGGAGGAGATGTTCCTGATGACATATTCTCATCCATATTAGATGATGTGGAAAAGGAGGAAAAGCAGATGGCAGAAGAAGGCCTCCCACCTGTGTAACTGAAGAGCGCTGGGGTTGGGGAAGTGGGTACAGCCCCTGTTTAAAGGTGCCGTGTGGCCATTAACAAAGAAGACTGACTACTGTTATGTTCCTAGCCACCAACTGGGACAAAAACTGTTCAGAAGTTAAAAAGTTGGGTGGACATTCATGCCACACAACAGGAACCATATACAGTACATCAATGGTCCCCAAATTCTTGCTTTCCAGCTGTTGCAAAACCTACAACTCCCATAATGCTACAGCCTGTCCAGGGCAATTGGTAGTTGTAGCTTTGCAACAGCTTAAAAGGGGAAACAAAAAGTCCCATTGTCTAGTGAGATTTGGTCCCCGGGAATTAAGGTCTTAAAGGGGTTGTCTCACTTCAGTAAGTTGCATTTATCATGTAGAGAAAGTTAAAGAGGTTTTCCCATCTCAGACAATGGGGGCATATCGCTAGGATATGCCCCCATTGTCTTATAGGTGCGGGTCCCACCACTGGGATCCGCACCTACATCGAGAACGAAGCCCCGAAAGTGAAGGAGAGCGCACTGCGCATGCGCAGCTGCCCTCCATTTATTTCTATGGGGGCGCCGAAAATAGTCGAGCGCTGGCTCAGCTATTGCCGTCTGCCCCATAGAAATGAATAGGAGCATGGGCCATACATTCACTTGTATGGGAGAGGCGGGTATTAGCGCTTGGTGTGGACGGACCCCAGGAAATCTGGGGTCCTCCAGCCACAGCACTCCCGTTCTCGATATAGGTGCGGGTCCCAGCGGTAGGACCCGCCCCTCTCAGACAATGGGGGCATATCCTAGTGATATGCCCCCATTGTCTAAGACGGGAATACCCCTTTAATACAAGCCACTTACTAATATACTAATATTCCTAAATTGTGCAAGCACGACCACCACTGATGGATTGCAGGGTGTTCTGTAACCATAGAAACGAGCAGTGTATAATGTGATAGAAAAATGAATCCAGCCAACAAAGGAAGCAATATGGATAATAACAATACATTAGTTAGTGGCTTGTACTACCTTTCTCTACATGATAAATGCTAGTTACTGAAGTGAGACAACCCCTTTGAGGGTCGTTGGCCAAGCATTGTAGACAGGATTAGCACCTAAATCTTAAGGGGGCTTCAATTCTGGTCATCCCTAAGTCCCAAACGGTCAGTGTGATGGTCATCAATACTCTCCACCAGGACTATTCTCCAGGCTTGATGGCCACCGGTACCCAACTCTGTCGATCTCCGGAGAGCTCTTGGGTTTTTCTGTCTTCACCTGTCAGTCTTACACTGCTATTATGGAGATGTGCACCCCCACCTCTACCTTCCCACAGATCCCAGCTCTGCTCGAGCCATTGTATAACTCCCAGCATCTTTATTCTATGACATTCGACAGGAAACAAAAAGAACACACCGTATATATAAATATGGTTTTACGCCTTTTATCAGGATTATCAAGTTTCGCCTCTCTCCTATTCATACGTTTTCTCTACGGACTGAAATTAGGCCAAAAGCCACAATGCAAGAAGCTGACGAAGTTACGCAGAGCCATTATGTCTCCATGTCGTGGGCTGTTCCTGCGAGTGAACGTGGGCTTTTCTGTGCCGTCTTTTCTTCTTGACTGAATTGATCTTAGGGGACTGAGTGTGCGTCGAGAGCCTGTTTCTTTGCATCATGATCGGTCAGAGGTGATGATAGCATTTTTGTTTTCTTTGCTGTAAGATGTGAAACATGAAATTTGACCTTACTAGAAGGACCAGGCTTTATACCACCAGGATGATGGCCACTGGCAACAGCTTCTAACACCCAATATTCATGGATTTTAATGGGGACGTATCCCCGTCTTCACCCCTCCGGCTCCCCTGATATGAGCATCTGAGGATTTCATGCTCTGATGCTCTCCTTTGCCCTGCCCTGAATCGCGCATTTTTAGGAGATCCAGTGGGACTCTCCATAGGGACTGCTAGACGGAGGCCCTGTGATGTCACTAATGGGCGGGCTTTAGCGCTGTCCTAGCCTGTATACTGGTTTATGTTGGTTTAGGAGTTAATAAAAATAATAAAAAATGGGTATAACCATGGTGGTCTAATGTGGTGAAGAGATTGGTATAATACTGGTGGTCTAGGGTGGTGAATGGGCATAGAAAGGGGATTATTGGTAATTACCCTAGTTGTCTATAGTAGTGGTCTAGAGTTTAACAATGATAACCCTGGTGGTCTAGGTTGGTGAAGAGATTAAAGATGATATCTCTTGTAGTTTTGAGTGGTAAAGGTATTAATGGTAATAACCCGAGTGGTCTAGGGTCAAAAGGTCTAATGTTATCAACCTGATGGTCTAGAAAAGTGAAGGTGTTAATGATGATGATGATACTCTGGTGGTCTACAGAGGTGAAAAGCTTAAATATAATAATCCTGGTGGTCTATAGTGGTGAAGAGATTATTGGTAATAACCTCTGGTGGTATTCATTGATAAAGGCATTTAAGGTAATAACCTGTTGGTCTTGAGAGTTGTAGGGGGTTACAATACATAATAATACACTGTTGATCCAATGTGGTGAAGGGGTTAATAATAATAACCCTAGTGGTATAGAGCTGGGATTATTTGCAGTTATCCTGGTGGTCTATAGCGGTGGAAGGAATAATTGCAACAACCTTGGTGGTCTAGAGTTTTGAAGGGGTTAACAATAATAACCCTGACGGTCTAGGTACGGGATCAGCAACCTCCCAGCATGCACACTTGCTTGGCTGTTCTCAGAACTCCCATAGAAGTGAGTGGAGCATGCTGGGAGTTGTAGTTTCACAACAGCTGGAGTGCCGTAGGTTGCTGACCCCTGGTCCAGGTAGATGGGAAAAAAAATGAATGGTTATAACCCCAATGGTCAAGAGCATTGAAGTGGTTCACAGTAATAACCTCATGGTCTACAGCAGGGATCAGCAACCTCTAGAACTCCAGCTGCTCAGAAACTACAACTCCCAGAATGCTTCATTTCACTTCTATGGGACTTAGAAGAGCAGCCGAGCATGTTTGCATGCTGGGAGTTGTAGTTTCACGGCAGCTGGAGTGCCGAAGGTTGCTGATCCCTGGTCTAGAGAGTTGAAGATGTTAATGATAAGCCTGAGGATCTAGAGTGGTGAAGGGATTCATGGTAATAACCCTGGTGGTCTAGGTTGATAAAGGAGTTAAGGGTGGTCTAGAGAGGTGAAGGGGTCAATGCATGCAAAAGTTAAAATGCCCCTAGAGGCTGATTTGCATATATTAAAACTAAAATTATCTCAGCAATATGAGCACATCTGAACATGGGACCAACACAGACGTCTTCAGCTGCCAAGCGCACATGTAACAGGTCAGCCGGTGTCATAGGGACAAAACTGCTGACAGATGCAACAACCAAAATATGTCTGCCTTTGATTTGTATCTGTCACGCTCGCTCATGTCACAAAATGTCACCAATGGTTGCCAGAAAATGGTCCAATGCAATTTAGATCCTCTGGGGATGGGAGTCCTGCATACAGGACAAACCAAGGTGGGGCCTCCTCTCTCCGAGGGGCTCATACAAGCTAAACAGTCTGCTTCTATGACATGTATGCTGTTATCCATAATACTTAAAGGGGTTGTGTCATAACACATATTCTATATATTTTTCAAACCAGCACCTGGATCTGAATACTTTTGTAATTACATGTAATTAAAAATTTTGTATAGCCGCTTAGTTATTCAATAAAATCTATCTGTATAGCGCCACCTGCTGTTTGTTCTTTTTTTTGTCCGTCTCACTGAGCTGGTTGCTCAGTTTAAATCTTCCACTGCCACTAGCTATATGTTCTGTCAGAAGCTGCGGTAGTTAGGGTCCATTCACACGTCCGCAAAATGGGTCCACATCTATTCCGCAATTTTGCGGAACAGGTGCTGACCCACTCATTTTCAATGGTGCCGGAGTGTGCTGTCCGCATATGCGGAACGGAATGCGCATGCGGACAGCACACTCCGGCCCCATTGAAAATGAAGGGGTCAGGGGTCAGCACCTGTCCTAGGTCATGGGTGATTTGTGACGTAATGCCTGTCTATCTGTACACAGGAGATCATCAGCTCCATCCTCCTGAGCGGCCGGATCGGTCCAGACATCCAACATGTGGAGTGTTACGGACTGCGGCTCAAGCACCTGAAATCTGACGAGATCCACTGGCTTCACCCCGACCTGACAGTAGGAGAGGTGCAGGAAAAGTACGAGTGTCTCCATCTAGAGGCAGAGTGGAGGTAAACCTCAAAACGATGATGTCTATAACTTTGGATGAACCGCACTGAGCTATACGACAGTTCATCCTGCTCTTCCTGGTTTCTGACTCTGGTTAGATGAGCAGAAATTCAGTAAAGGGAAGGAATATAATTTCACATAATGCAGATTTTTTTTAGGCCATTTCGCTGTATATTTGTAGAAGTTTCTAAGAAATAAACAGAAACTGACGGAGCAGAAGTGAAATCCAGCGGTGACACATGAGAGGAAAAGGGTCCATATTGTCCGTGGTCATGTGGTAATACACAGTAACCAGACAATTCTCTGTCATTTGGAATAGAATGTTAATATACTGAGCAAATGACAGGTCATCTACGAACTATGGGGGGGGTCTCTCAAATGTTCTGAAAGGGGTTGTCCACTTTGGACAATGCTTTTTTTGAAGGGTCCCTGACAGAAAAAATCAAGGACATTGAGGTTTAATCTGCTGGGAACGGTTATATTTCTCTGCAGCGCCACCACAGGTGAAACAAAGCATTACATGGTTCTCATGGAAGTCATGGTCAGGTTGGGTCCTCCAGAGACAGAGACTCTCTTTGTATCTGCTCTAATAGGTGAGAATCCTGAATCGGGGCCCTCCTCTATGAGGGGTTGGGCCATTTATGGGATTTTGATAAGATGAGCCATAAATGTCCACCTCTGGGACTCCGCTAATGTCTAAAAAATGGCGGTTTGCGTGTATGGAGAGCACACTGCGCGCACAGCGTTTTCTCCATTTACTGCTATGGGACTTCCGAAAAAATAGCCAAATGCGCTCCCCTGATTTTGAGGGGGAGGGGAACTTTAAATTGATTTAATGCATTGACCAGTTGATGATAGCGGATCTTAGGCCTCAGATGTAAGATAAAATCAGAGGACCCCTTTAATAATTTTAGAAGATGGGGTGTTTGTTCTACCCCTGAGGAAGAGGCTCAAAACACACTGGGCCTCATTTACCAAAACTGCTAGAAAAATGGCCTTGTTGCCCATAGCGACCAATCAGAGTGCAGCTTTGATTTCACTAAGTGCTCAGGTAAAATGAAAGCTGTGCTGTGATTGGTCGTTTTCCTGTCAGATAACTGAGGCCCTGCTCCGGGGCAGATTTATTAAATTGGAAAACAGTTGATGATGCCCACAGCAACCAATCACAGCACAGATTTCACTTTACCTGAAACGAAAGCTGCCCTGTGATTGGTTGGTACAGGAGACAAAGTTTTTTCTTTTGGAGTATGTTCACACACAGCGGAAATGCAGCAGATTTTCAAAGCAGAAAATCAGCAGCAAAGTGGATGAGGTATCAACAAATCTCATCGACACGGAAATTTACCACGGAGCTGAAATCCGTGGTAAATCCGCGTGGTTACCTGCATTATAGGTGGTAAATTCAGTAAGCCCCGCCCCAAACACACAGTGACTGCCCACTTATGCGTGGGGCTTACAGAAGCTCTATTCGTTTTTGGTCCAGGACAGCCCGAATTTGGCGGGACTGTCTTTGAAAATTAGGCGCAGGCAGTCCCTGCCGATTTGGGACTGAAGCTTCATACTACTGATGCGGGAGAAGCAGCATGCGGGAGGGGGGTCACCCGTAAAGAAACCATGGAGACAGCCGTATGCCGAGGATCCCGCTATGTCACATGACTTGTACTGAATATTCCCGCCTTTATTTCTAGATATGATCTCCGGATCCGCTATCTGCCAGATAATTACATAGAAAGCTTCAAGAAGGACAAGACGACGTTACTTTACTTTTACCAGCAGGTAAGTCCGCTCCTGGAATGACAAAAAACATTTGTAATGCTCTTTTCTTACTTTTCTCATCAGGGACTCAAAGTGTACAAACCCCGTCATTTCACCCCTCAGATGCCTCGATCCACACTGATCACGGCATCAGAGGAATGCCGTCTCCCTCTGCCTTCCAATCAGAACCCCCACAGTTACCATGGCAGCCTGGATGCTACTGAAGCCTTTCATGGCTGCCATGGTAAGCTGCCTGCTGAACTATGCAAGAGGCACAGCTCAGCAGGGACAGTGTCAGAATCCTATTTACCGTAATAGATCTCTATTAGGGTAAATAGGACAAGGGATCAATAGATCCTAGGTTCTAAGGTGGTCTAATAGTTAATAAATAAAAAGTAAAAAAAAAAGAAAGTTAAATAATAAAATTAAAAAAAACACTAAAATATTAAATGTTTAAATCACCGCCCTTTCCCAATTTTACGTATAAAAATATATAAACAAAAAATATATAAACATATTAGGTATCGCCACATCCGAAAATGTCTTTTAAACTTTAAAAAGATATATTTTTTAATTTCCTGTGTGGTGAACTTTACTCCACAAAGAATTATTATACAAGTTTGGTATCACCGCAATCGTATTGAGCCGCAGAAATAGGATGTCATGTCTTTTTTTTCTAATACAAGACATGGTAAATGAAATGGCGGCATTAAAAACTGCATCTTTATCCCATAAAAAATAAGCCCTCCTATGGCTATAAGAATGGAAAAATAAAAAAGTTATGGCTGTTGGAATGTGGGGAGAAAAAAAATCAAAAACGTAAACGCCCAGTCTTTAAGGGGTTAAGAGAGTCCAGTGATGATATCCCTCTTCTTGACCCAGGTAGTCTGTTCCTTAGAGTGGGAGCTGCAGATAGAAGGCTCTGGCTCCACAAGTTTTGTGGTGGACCCGGGGTATGGACGGTTTGTTGGAGCCTGCTGAAGGGAGTGTCGGGGCAGTAGTTCTTTTAGGTAGTCGGGGCCTCGGTTATTCATGGATTCCTGACACAGGTTCCCCTCAATAACTACAGGGTTTGAGCTTTGAAGGGTTGCGCTTCCCAGGGATGGAGGCACTGGATGTGCGAGATGCCACTTTTCCGTCAGGCGCTGCCCTCCAACCAGAAGAACTTCAGTTTTGTCTAGCTGGCATTCATCCATTCTAGTAGTTTGGCAAGACAGGAATTTATGGCTGCGGTTGGGTCATTGACTCCGGGCTTAGAGGACAGGTCCTGTTGGCACAGTGGATTATTTTGCCTGATGGTAGCCATATAACCGGCAAACTCCATAGGGGATAGAGCCGAGCCCTGTGGAACTCCATATTTGGATGGAACTGTTGAAGAGGATAATAAACCAAGAGATATTGTGTGTGGTCTGTCAGAAAAGAACTGAACCACTAAACTGTGCTGTCAATGCCACAAAACTCCTTCAGTCTTCAATGACCCCCATCATAGAGCCCCCATTATATCCGTGAAGCCCCAGGAAAGCCACAGTGCTCCCGGTACAGATATACTGCCCCTATAACCGCCACTGATCTGTTATCATAGTCAAAGAGTCCCCGTCTCAATCACAACCACAGTGCCCCCATTACAACTACAATGTCCCCTTATAGTCACAGGGCCCCCATTACAACTACAATGCCCCCTTGTAGTCACAGTGCCCCCATTACAACTACAATGTCCTCTTATAGTCACAGTGCCCCCATTACAACTACAATGTCCCCTTATAGTCACAGTGCCCCCATTACAACTACAATGTCCCCTTATAGTCACAGTGCCCCCATTACAACTACAATGTCCCCTTATAGTCACAGGGCCCCCATTACAACTACAATGTCCCTTTATAGTCACAGTGCTCCCATTACAACTACAATGTCTCCTTATAGTCACAGTGCCCCCATTACAACTACAATGCCCCCTTATAATCACAGTGCCCCCTTTACAACTACAATGTCCCCTTATAGTCACAGTGCCCCCATTACAACTACAATGTCCCCTTATAGTCACAGTGCCCCCATTACAACTACAATATTCCATTATAGTCACAGTGCCCCCATTACAACTACAATATCCCCTTATAGTCAGAGTGCCCCAATTACAACTACAATGTCCCCTTATAGTCACAGTGCCCCCATTACAACTACAATGTCCCCTTATAGTCACAGTGCCCCCATTACAACCACAATAACCCCTTATAGTCACAGTGCCCCCATTACAACTACAATACCCCCTTATAGTCACAGGGCGCCTATTACAACTACAAGGTCCCCTTATAGTCACAGGGCCCCCATTACAACTACAATGTCCCTTTATAGTCACAGTGCCCCCATTACAACTACAATAACCCCTTATAGTCACAGTGCCCCCATTACAACCACAATAACCCCTTATAGTCACAGTGCCCCCATTACAACTACAATACCCCCTTATAGTCACAGGGCGCCTATTACAACTACAAGGTCCCCTTATAGTCACAGGGCCCCCATTACAACTACAATACCCCTTTATAGTCACAGTGCTCCCATTACAACTACAATGTCTCCTTATAGTCACAGTGCCCCCATTACAACTACAATGCCCCCTTATAGTCACAGTGCCCCCATTACAACTACAATGTCCCCTTATAGTCACAGGGCCCCCATTACAACTACAATGTCCCTTTATAGTCACAGTGCTCCCATTACAACTACAATGTCTCCTTATAGTCACAGTGCCCCCATTACAACTACAATGCCCCCTTATAATCACAGTGCCCCCTTTACAACTACAATGTCCCCTTATAGTCACAGTGCCCCCATTACAACTACAATGTCCCCTTATAGTCACAGTGCCCCCATTACAACTACAATATTCCATTATAGTCACAGTGCCCCCATTACAACTACAATATCCCCTTATAGTCAGAGTGCCCCAATTACAACTACAATGTCCCCTTATAGTCACAGTGCCCCCATTACAACTACAATGTCCCCTTATAGTCACAGTGCCCCCATTACAACCACAATAACCCCTTATAGTCACAGTGCCCCCATTACAACTACAATACCCCCTTATAGTCACAGGGCGCCTATTACAACTACAAGGTCCCCTTATAGTCACAGGGCCCCCATTACAACTACAATGTCCCTTTATAGTCACAGTGCCCCCATTACAACTACAATGTCCCTTTATAGTCACAGTGCTCCCATTACAACTACAATGTCTCCTTATAGTCACAGTGCCCCTATTACAACTACAATGTCCCCTTATAGTCACAGTGCCCCCATTACAACTACAAGGTCCCCTTATAGTCACAGGGCCCCCATTACAACTACAATGCCCCCTTATAGTCACAGTGCCCCCATTACAACCACAATGCCCCCTTATAATCACAGTGCCCCCTTTACAACTACAATGTCTCCTTATAGTCACAGGGCCCCCATTACAACTACAATGCCCCCTTATAGTCACAGTGCCCCCATTACAACTACAAGGTCCCCTTATAGTCACAGGGCTCCCATTACAACTACAATGTCCCTTTATAGTCACAGTGCCCCCATTACAACTACAATGTCTCCTTATAGTCACAGTGCCCCCATTACAACTACAATGCCCCCTTATAATCACAGTGCCCCCTTTACAACTACAATGTCCCCTTATAGTCACAGTGCCCCCATTACAACTACAATGTCCCCTTATAGTCACAGGGCCCCCATTACAACTACAATGTCCCTTTATAGTCACAGTGCTCCCATTACAACTACAATGTCTCCTTATAGTCACAGTGCCCCCATTACAACTACAATGCCCCCTTATAATCACAGTGCCCCCTTTACAACTACAATGTCCCCTTATAGTCACAGTGCCCCCATTACAACTACAATGTCCCCTTATAGTCACAGTGCCCCCATTACAACTACAATATTCCATTATAGTCACAGTGCCCCCATTACAACTACAATATCCCCTTATAGTCAGAGTGCCCCAATTACAACTACAATGTCCCCTTATAGTCACAGTGCCCCCATTACAACTACAATGTCCCCTTATAGTCACAGTGCCCCCATTACAACTACAATACCCCCTTATAGTCACAGGGCGCCTATTACAACTACAAGGTCCCCTTATAGTCACAGGGCCCCCATTACAACTACAATGTCCCTTTATAGTCACAGTGCCCCCATTACAACTACAATGTCCCTTTATAGTCACAGTGCTCCCATTACAACTACAATGTCTCCTTATAGTCACAGTGCCCCCATTACAACTACAAGGTCCCCTTATAGTCACAGGGCCCCCATTACAACTACAATGCCCCCTTATAGTCACAGTGCCCCCATTACAACTACAAGGTCCCCTTATAGTCACAGGGCCCCCATTACAACTACAATGTCCCTTTATAGTCACAGTGCCCCCATTACAACTACAATGTCTCCTTATAGTCACAGTGCCCCCATTACAACTACAATGCCCCCTTATAATCACAGTGCCCCCTTTACAACTACAATGTCCCCTTATAGTCACAGTGCCCCCATTACAACTACAATGTCCCTTTATAGTCACAGTGCCCCCATTACAACCACAATGCCCCCTTATAATCACAGTGCCCCCTTTACAACTACAATGTCCCCTTATAGTCACAGTGCCCCCATTACTACAATACCCCTTATAGTCACAGTGCCCCCATTACAACTACAATGTCCCTTTATAGTCACAGTGCCCCCATTACAACCACAATGCCCCCTTATAGTCACAGTGCCCCCATTACAACTACAATATTCCCTTATAGTCACAGTGCCCCCATTACAACTACAATATCCCATTATAGTCACAGTGCCAACCACTAAACAACTGTGCTGTCAATGCCACAAAACTCCTTATGTCTTCAATGACCCCCATCATAGAGCCCCCATTATATCCGTAAAGCCCCAGGAAAGCCACAGTGCTCCCGGTACAGATATACTGCCCCTATAACCGCCACTGATCTGTTATCATAGTCAAAGAGTCCCCATCTCAATCACAACCACAGTGCCCCCATTACAACTACAATATCCCCTTATAGTCACAGTGCCCCCATTACAACTACAATATCCCATTATAGTCACAGTGCCCCCATTACAACTACAATATCCCCTTATAGTCAGAGTGCCCCCATTACAACTACAATGTCCCCTTATAGTCACAGTGCCCTCATTACAACTACAATGTCCCCTTATAGTCACAGTGCCCCCATTACAACCACAATAACCCCTTATAGTCACAGTACCCCCATTACAACTACAATACCCCCTTATAGTCACAGGGCGCCTAATACAACTACAAGGTCCCCTTATAGTCACAGTGCTCCCATTACAACTACAATGTCCCCTTATAGTCACAGTGCCCCCATTACAACTACAATATTCCCTTATAGTCACAGTGCCCCCATTACAACTACAATATCCCATTATAGTCACAGTGCCCCCATTACAAATATAATATCCCCTTATAGTCACAGTGCCCCCATTACAACTACAATGTCCCCTTATAGTCACAGTGCCCCCATTAAAACTACAATGTCCCCTTATAGTCACAGTGCCCCTATTACAACTACAATGTCCCCTTATAGTCACAGTGCCCCCATTACAACTACAATGTCCCCTTATAGTCACAGTGCCCCCATTACAACTACAATGTCCCTTTATAGTCACAGTGCCCCCATTACAACCACAATGCCCCCTTATAGTCACAGTGCCCCCATTACAACTACAATACCCCCTTTAGTCACAGTGCCCCCATTACAACTACAATGTCACCTTATAGTCACAGTGCCCCCATTACAACTACAATGTCCCCTTATAGTCACAGTGCCCCCATTACAACTACAATGTCCTCTTATAGTCACAGTGCCTCCATTACAACTACAATGTCCCCTTATAGTCACAGGGCCCCCATTACAACTACAATGTCCCTTTATAGTCACAGGGCCCCCATTACAACTACAATATTCCCTTATAGTCACAGTGCCCCCATTACAACTACAATGTCCCCTTATAGTCACAGTGCCCCCATTACAACTACAAGGTCCCTTTATAGTCACAGGGCCCCCATTACAACTACAATGTCCCCTTATAGTCACAGTGCCCCCATTACAACTACAATGTCCCCTTATAGTCACAGTGCCCCAATTACAACTACAATGTCCTCTTATAGTCACAGTGCCCCCATTACAACTACAATATTCCCTTATAGTCACAGTGCCCCCATTACAACTACAATGTCCCCTTATAGTCACAGTGCCCCCATTACAACTACAAGGTCCCTTTATAGTCACAGGGCCCCCATTACAACTACAATATCCCCTTATAGTCACAGTGCCCCTATTACAACTACAATGTCCCCTTATAGTCACAGTGCCCCCATTACAACTACAATATTCCCTTATAGTCACAGTGCCCCCATTACAACTACAATGTCCCCTTATAGTCACAGTGCCCCCATTACAACTACAAGGTCCCTTTATAGTCACAGGGCCCCCATTACAACTACAATATCCCCTTATAGTCACAGTGCCCCTATTACAACTACAATGTCCCCTTATAGTCACAGTGCCCCCATTACAACTACAATGTCCCCTTATAGTCACAGTGCCCCCATTACAACCACAATGACCCCTTATAGTCACAGTGCCCCCATTACAACTACAATACCCCCTTATAGACACAGTGCCCCCATTACAACTACAATATCCCCTTATAGTCACAGTGCCCCCATTACAACTACAAGGTCCCTTTATAGTCACAGGGCCCCCATTACAACTACAATATCCCCTTATAGTCAGAGTGCCCCCATTACAACTACAATGTCCCCTTATAGTCACAGTGCCCCCATTACTACAATGTCCCCTTATAGTCACAGTGCCCCCATTACAACTACAATACCCCCTTATAGTCACAGTGCCCCCATTACAACCACAATGACCCCTTATAGTCACAGTGCCCCCATTACAACTACAATACCCCCTTATAGTCACAGTGCCCCCATTACAACTACAATGTCCCCTTATAGTCACAGTGACCCCATTACAGTGTATCACAGTTACAGTGCCCCCATTACAATTACAATGCCCCCAGTAGAGCCACCATGCCCCATCAAGTCACTGTGCCCCTAATAAAGTCTAGCACACATCACAGTCATAGTACCATCTTACAGCCACAGTTTTCCTATCATGCTTCAGCGTCGCAGTGCCTCCATGACTGCAGTGCCTCATAAAAGTTTCAGTGCCTCCATTACAATGCCTTATTCACAGACGCAGCGCGCCATCACACATCAGACACCTAGTGCCTTTTTCACCCATGCCCTCACTATATCCACAGTGCCACCATCATGGGAGATCTGTGCCACAGAACGGTGATGGAGAACTTTCTCACAGCCACAGTTCTCCATCATTGCAACAGTGACCTTCACAGCCATAGTGCTCCTAGTGCCACCATTGCAGCCACTGAGTTTACATTGCAGCAGCAGGGCCCTGTCCCCATTTTTATAAGCTCCACCTACTTTGGTGGCATGTGTGGCAGGAAAAGTCACACAAGATGTGCAAAATATTGCCGCTCTTGCACACCAGAAAACTACCATCTATCCTTCATAAATTCCCCCCATTGTTTTGTACTGGTGTCCCCACAGACCTTGATCCCACCCTAACGCTAATAACACAGACTGTCTGAATGAGGCCTATGACACCTATGGTACTAATCTGGATGGCCTGTGCTCTGCTGCCCTCTGGTGGAGATTCAAGAGAATGCATTAAGCTGTCTGTTCTCTGTAATTAATGGAGCAATTTCCCTTTACATCTAATTTATAAAAAAAAGAAAACTGAGCCGTCCTCAGTGTTAAAACTCCTATTGAGACATTTCTTGTAATCCAGCATCTGACTGCCCAGAAATACAAGAGAGTTTTCAAAACCAGAAGTGAAATACGGTACTGCAGAGATAACCATGATCTGATATAAACGGACACAACTGATTGTTGCTGGCCTGGAGGATCTTCACCCTGACATGTAATGATTGTATTCTTGTCTGTGCCCGCCCAATAATCCAGAGCATGTAATAATGTATCTGATTCTGGAAAAGCTGGGTGACTGTGTCTTATCAGAACTGGTTATCTATTCTCTTGTGGAATGGATGAAAAACCTGACCCTGTTACAGTCTAGTTTGCAGTACAATCCAGCAAAATGCGGGACTGTTACCAAATAATGTATGGTCCGAGGTAGGTTACCTGTTATATGGGCTCTGTGAATGTGAATTAGATGCCTCATATGTACGCTGATATTACTGCCATTATTATACGCCTCTATGGTTGGCACTATTATATGTGTACTGATATTACTGTCATTATTATCCGCCTCTATGGTTGGCACTATTATATGTGCACTGATATTACTGTCATTATTATATGCCTCTATGGTTGGCACTATTATATGTGCACTGATATTACTGCCATTATTATACGCCTCTATGGTTGGCACTATTATATGTGCACTGATATTACTGTCATTATTATATGCCTCTATGGTTGGCACTATTATATGTGCACTGATATTACTGCCATTATTATACGCCTCTATGGTTGGCACTATTATATGTACACTGATATTACTGTCATTATTACATGCCTCTATGGTTGGCACTATTATATGTGTACTGATATTACTGTCATTATTATCCGCCTCTATGGTTGGCACTATTATATGTGCACTGATATTACTGTCATTATTATATGCCTCTATGGTTGGCACTATTATATGTGCACTGATATTACTGCCATTATTATACGCCTCTATGGTTGGCACTATTATATGTGCACTGATATTACTGTCATTATTATATGCCTCTATGGTTGGCACTATTATATGTGTACTGATATTACTGCCATTATTACATGACTCTATGGTTGGCACTATTATATGTGCACTGATATTACTGCCATTATTACATGCCTCTATGGTTGGCACTATTATATGTGCACTGATATTACTGCCATTATTATACGCCTCTATGGTTGGCACTATTATATGTGCACTGATATTACTGTCATTATTATATGCCTCTATGGTTGGCACTATTATATGTGTACTGATATTACTGCCATTATTACATGACTCTATGGTTGGCACTATTATATGTGCACTGATATTACTGCCATTATTATACGCCTCTATGGTTGGCACTATTATATGTGCACTGATATTACTGTCATTATTATACGCCTCTATGGTTGGCACTATTATATGTGTACTGATATTACTGCCATTATTATACGCCTCTATGGTTGGCACTATTATATGTGCACTGATATTACTGTCATTATTATACGCCTCTATGGTTGGCACTATTATATGTACACTGATATTACTGCCATTATTATACGCCTCTATGGTTGGCACTATTATATGTACACTGATATTACTGCCATTATTACATGCCTCTATGGTTGGCACTATTATATGTGCACTGATATTACTGCCATTATTATACGCCTCTATAGGTGGCACTATTATATGTGTACTGATATTACTGCCATTATTATACGCCTCTATGGTTGGCACTATTATATGTGTACTGATATTACTGTCATTATTACATGCCTCTATGGTTGGCACTATTATATGTGCACTGATATTACTGTCATTATTATACGCCTCTATGGTTGGCACTATTATATGTACACTGATATTACTGCCATTATTACATGCCTCTATGGTTGGCACTATTATATGTGTACTGATATTACTGCCATTATTATACGCCTCTATGGTTGGCACTATTATATGTGTACTGATATTACTGCCATTATTACATGCCTCTATGGTTGGCACTATTATATGTGTACTGATATTACTGCCATTATTACATGCCTCTATGGTTGGCACTATTATATGTGTACTGATATTACTGCCATTATTATACGCCTCTATGGTTGGCACTATTATATGTGTACTGATATTACTGTCATTATTATACGCCTCTATGGTTGGCACTATTATATGTGCACTGATATTACTGCAATTCATATATGCCTCTATGGTTGGCACTATTATATGTGCGCTGATATTACTGCCCTTATTATACGCCTCTATGGTTGGCACTATTATATGTGCGCTGATATTACTGCCATTATTATACGCCTCTATGGTTGGCACTATTATATTAGCACTGATATTACTGTCATTATTATACTCCTCTATGGTTGGCACTATTATATGTGTACTGATATTACTGTCATTATTATACGCCTCTATGGTTGGCACTATTATATGTGTACTGATATTACTGTCATTATTATACGCCTCTATGGTTGGCACTATTATATGTGCACTGATATTACTGTCATTATTATACGCCTCTATAGTTGGCACTATTATATGTGCACTGATATTACTGTCATTATTATACTCCTCTATGGTTGGCACTATTATATGTGCACTGATATTACTGTCATTATTATACGCCTCTATGGTTGGCACTATTATATGTGCACTGATGAACTGGTATTGTTATACTATGATATAATCATTGATATTATACATCACTATTATGTAGCATTTTGCTATACTAGTATATACTTTGTGTTGGCACTTCTATGGCCGCAGACTGGAACTTATTCTCCCAATCTCCCGAGACTCCTGTAATAGAAGTGGAGAATCCCTTTAAACTGTGGCAGAATGTTTGACCTAATCATGCGGGGCTCTGGGGTGTCTTATCGTAGATCTCCTATTCAGATGCATTCTGCTCTCCGTACTATAGTTAAGAGTTGTGGTGCCCGATGAGGACTCGGCAGTCCTCACCGTCTGAGGAAATGATCGGCACTGCACTCTTGTATACCCTTGAGAAATGAGTCTTTATTAAGAAACCACAGAACATCCGGAGCTCCCCCAGATAAACGTGGCTGATTATATACAATAACCTGACCTTTATCATTGGTAAATCTGCAGCTAAAAAATCTTAAAAGTGCAACAGGTGGATCAGCGAGGTGAGCGCAACACAAATATAAAGGGAATACTATAGAGTCCGAGTACATGGCGTGGGATGGATACTGATGGACCAGGTTCAGAAGAATAATGATGAAGGGCGAGGGGTGAATGAAGATGTAGAAAGATGAGAAAGATGAGTTTTTAGGGAGTGCCTATTAAGGACTGTTTCACACTTCCGTTGTGGCTCTCCGGTTTTGAGATCCAGCAGAGATTCTCAAAAATGGGCCAAAACTGATCAGTTTTGTCCCCATTCATTGTCAATGGAGACAGAACTGATCAGGATGCATTCCGTTCCAGTTTGTTTTTGACCGGACACAAAACGTAACAAACCAGATTCGGCATGAAAATCAATGTAAGTCAATGCTGCCTGATCCGTTTTTTTTTTGTTAGCTAAAACCAGATCTAGCCGAAACGGATGCATTAAATAGCACAGATCCGTTTAATTCCGGTTTGAGATCCTCTGCCGGATCTCAAAACCGGAATTAACGCAATTGTGAAACAGACCTAAAACTGTGGATGTTGTGAATTTACCTAATTCCTTGGAGTAGGGCGTTCCAGAGAACTGGTGCAGCTCAGGAGAAGTCTTGGAGACGGGAATGAGAGGTTCGGATTGTGGTGGATATGTTCTCGTGTAGCCACCAAATCTTCCTCTTCTGTTGCTGATAGTAATTTTGGTTATACAACTATGATTGTGGTGATTTGGATCTGGACCAGAGGAGCTATGGAGACCCTAATGATGGAGGAGAATAGACTAGTACTGCAGGAATGATGTCTGTGAAATGAATGGCCTTGAGAAGGGAATGTACGGCGCCTGCCTGGATCGCTAGGTGGAAGCGAAAATATGGACTATGCATGTGCTGTGGTGTCATAGTGCATGATACAGGAGTCCATCAGGTGGAGTCTTCCCATGGGGGGGGTGACCTGACATGTTGCACCTCAGGACAGGGAAGTGTCTTAGGAGCGCTGTATGCATGAATGAGGTTATATGTGCATTTATTTATTTTGGGTATTATGTATAATCAGCCACATTACTTGGGATCAGCGCTGGATGTTGTATGGTGCTGTTGATTTCCTTTTAGATGATCTTAGATCCCTAGCTTGGGCCCCTGTGAATGTCCCTCTGGACAACACACAGCGCCACCTGCTGGTTAATATCTTACGATACTCATGGGGGTTCAATCAATTCTAATGTATTAAGAATAACAGTTCGTGAATTTCCCGCCGTATACGGTGGCATGCAAAATTTTGGGCCCCCCTGGTCAAAATGACTGTTAAGCAAGTTCAAGATGAAATATTCTCCAAAAGGCATAAAGTTAAAGATGAGACATTCCCTTAGTATTTTAAGCAAAAACAATTTTTTATTTTCATCTTTTACATTTTCAAAATGACAAAAAAAAGAAATGGGCCCGAAGCAAAACTTTGGGCACCCTGCATGGTTAGTACCTAGTAGCAACCCCTTCGGCAAGTATTACAGCTTGTAAACTCTTTTTGTAGCCATTTTTCAACATTTTAAGCAATATCAATGTATTACATATTTTGGTTTTGTACAATTTTAGAGTGAAAAAAAAAGGAAAGGAGTACCTTGCTAAAGTATGGGAACCCAAGGAGATTTGAGCGCTCAGATAACTTTGACCGAGGTCTCAGACCTTAAATAGCCTGATAGGGTTAAGGCTTGTCTACAAACATTATTAGGAAAGGTAAGGGGATGCAAATTTCAAAGCTTTATAAATACCCAGACTTCTCTAACGTTGTCCCAAAGCACAGCAGCCATGGGTTCTTCTAAGCAGCTGCCTAACACTCTGAAAATGAAAACAGTTGAGGGGGTTGCCACCAGGTACTAACCACGCAGGGGGCCCAAAGTTTTGTTTCAGCAGCCTTTCCTTTTTTTTTGTTTTGAAAATGTAAAAGATGAAAATCAAAAAATAGCTTTATGCCTTATGGAGATCATTTAGAGAGGACCTTTCATGGGTCCAGACATTATGAAATAAGTCGCAGGTTATGTAGGGCATAGTCCATGGATGTAAGATCGCTTACTATTTTTTCTGGGCGCCGCTCTGTTCGCCCGCTGTGCCCCTCGTTCACTATTCCCGCCTGGTATGCTAATGAATAGCATCGGTACAGGGAGGAGGAGTCTGCCCTGTTTCTCAATGGGCGTCTCCTTCTCCCTGACTGTGACGCTCTCCGATGCGATTGGACAGCGCTACAGTCAGGGAGAAGGAGACGCCCATTGAGAAACAGGGCAGACTCCTCCTCCCTGTACCGATGCTATTCATTAGCATACCAGGCGGGAATAGTGAATGGGGGGCACAGCGGGCGAACGGAGCGGTGCCCAGGAAAAATAGTAAGCGATCTTACATCCATGGACTATGCCCTACATAACCTGCGACTTATTTCAATATGTCTGGACAATCTTGAACTTAATTAAATGTTCACAGTAACAGGAATTTTGACCGGGGTCCCCAAACTTTTGCATGCCACTGTGGTGCAGGGTGCTTCTTTATAGCCGGCGGGGGCCCGCTTACTGTTGGGATCAGATCCATCTGTGACACTTTTGTGTTTTTCTGCAGCTGAGGAACGACTACATGCAGCAATACGCTACCAAGGTCAGCGAAGGCATGGCGCTCCAGCTGGGCTGTCTGGAACTCAGGTACCGATCCCTATTATGTCTGATATAGGTTCACACCATCGTCAGAACCCAAACAGAACCTGGATTCATCACTAAAGACGATCTAGTTCCAGTCCGTAGTAGTCCAGGGTTCTCGTTCACGACACCATGACAGGACATGTAATTGGCGCAGTGGCATCAAATTTCCTGCAAATGAGACAGGGGTGTAATGAAGGGGCCATCTGTGTCTGGATGGTGGACAACAAAACTGTGGGAGCTGCTCGTGCTTGTCTCTACTGGTGTCTGTCTGGGCCGTCTGGAGCCTGTTCGCTGTGTGCGTGCCCTCACATAACTACCGCTCCCAATATCTCCTAACAGCATAGATAGCAGGCAATTCATCGAAGCAACCATCTAGCTTCTCCGTCCAGTGATGCTCCCCCCTCACAAAGCATGTCACCTGGGTTGGAAATATCTTCTAGTGAGCTGTAGAGGCATGTCTAGCTCCCTACTATTTTTTACCAAGAGGTACACTACCTAAAAGTGGCCTCTGAGAGCCGTTTTAAAGGGCAGAGGAAGAAGCTCTTTTACACCCTCTTGTGGTTAGACCCAGTGTCTAATTGGACAACACCTGTAATAGAAACATAGAAACATATAATGTGTCGGCAGATAAGAACCATTTGTCCCATCTAGTCTGCCCAATATACTGAATCCTATGAATAGTCCCTGGCCCTATCTTATATGAAGGATGGCCTTATGCCTATCCCATGCATGCTTAAACTCCTCCACTGTATTTGCAGCTACCACTTCTGCAGGAAGGCTATTCCATGCATCCACTACTCTCTCAGTAAAGTAATACTTCCTGATATTACTTTTAAACCTTTGCCCCTCTAATTTAAAACTATGTCCTCTTGTAGCCATTTTTCTTCTTTTAAATATTCTTTCCTCTTTTACCTTGTTGATTCCCTTTATGTATTTAGCAGTTTCTATCATATCCCCTCTGTCTCGTCTTTCTACCAAGCTATACATGTTAAGGTCCTTTAATCTTTCCTGGTAAGTTTTATCCTGCAATCCATGTACCAGTTTAGTAGCTCTTCTCTGAACTCTCTCCAAAGTATCAATATCCTTCTGGAGATATGGTCTCCAGTACTGAGCACAATACTCCAAATGAGGTCTCACTAGTGCTCTGTAGAGCGGCATGAGCGCCTCCCTCTTTCAACTGGTAATGCCTCTCCCTATACACCCAAGCATTCTGCTAGCATTTCCTGCTGCTCTGTGAAATGGTCTGCCTACCTTTAAGTCTTCTGAAATAATGACCCCTAAATCCCTTTCCTCAGATACTGAGGTTAGGACTGTATCACAAAGGTAGTAGGGAGGAATCGGGCAACTATAGGCCAGTAAGCCTGACATCAATAGTGGGGAAATTAATGGAAACCATACTTAAGTAGAGGATTGTGGAACATCTAAAATCCCATGGATTGAAAGATGAAAAACAGCATAGGTTTACTACAGGGAGATCATGTCAAACTAATCTTATTGATTTTTTTGATTGGGTGACTAAAACAATAGATGGCGGAGGTGCAGTAGACATTGCTTATCTAGACTTCAGTAAGGCTTTTGATACTGTCCCACACAGAAGGCTTATCAATAAATTGCAGTCTTTGGGCTTGGACTCCCATATTGTTGAATGGATTAGGCAGTGGCTGAGGGATAGACAACAGAGGGTTGTAGTCAATGGAGTATATTCAGACCATGGTCTTGTTACCAGTGGGGTACCTCAGGGATCTGTTCTGGGACCCATATTGTTTAATATCTTTATCAGCGAAATTACAGAAGGCCTCAAAGGTAATCATTTAGATATCTGCCTAAGAGACTTCAGTGCAGAACAAGTTTTGCATAAGGGCTCATTCAGACGACCGTATGTTTGTGTCCACCTCCGTTCCGCAATTTTGTGAAGTGGAGGCGGACCCGTTCACTTCAATGGGGCCACAAAAGACGCGGACAGCACACTGTGTACTTGCATCATACTTTCAATCCGCAGTCCTGCAATGTGGACAAGAATAGTAATTTCTGTCTATCCGTTCTGCAAAATGCGGAATGCACGCGGCCGGTATATGTGTTTTGCCGGTGTTTTATTTGTCAATGAGTGTATATAACAAAATGAAAAGGCTGCATTTCCCTTTAAATGAGGTTTGTTGTAGTCTGCTGCCATCTTCAGGACACCTGGGGAATTGCATACTGAACTAAAACTTTTGGATGGGCTCCCTTCTTGTCTTTCAGGCGATTCTACAAGGACATGCCTCACAACGCCCTGGAGAAGAGGTCCAACTTTGACTTTTTGGAGTAAGTAGATGTACGGGCTGCGGGGACATTTCAAAGGGACATTTGTTCTGTGCTGTTTGCTTTTTTTTAAATGGAAATGACAAGAAAATCTTTTTCTCTGACACAATCCGGATGTGGCCATACACCTGGTTTCTGTAGGACTTGCTGTGTGACCACAATGACTGCATTTTCCTCCTTTAATAAAAAAAATTCTAATTTGAACCTTGAAACCATACATTTCTATGTCAGCAGAGAGAACACAACCTAGAAGAAAAAGCACTAAATGATTAATACAAAAAAAAAAAAAAATAATAAAAAATGTTGGTGAATATTACGGTATATATTTTTAGAACTTTTTACTTTTTCGAGAAGAAAGCCAATAAAAATAAGCTTATAAACATGGAAAATACAAAGTATAAGAAAGTATAGTCATAAGTTTTTACATCTAATTTTAGTTGACTTTATGTTTTATTGATCAGACACAATGTATCTGCAAAAATATAATTTATTTAAAGAGGTTGTCCCCTGAAAAATTTTCTGCAGTTTTCAAACCAATGCCTGGATCTGAATACTTTTTTTTAATTGCATGTGATTACAAGTTTTGCATACCCACTGACTTATTCAATAAAATGTATCTGTGTAGCGCCACCTGCTGTTTCCCCCCCCCCCCCCTCATATTTCTCTGTTCATTTCGCGGAGTTCCATCCTTCATCTGCTTCCTGAGCTGTGATAGGGAGAGAGCTGCAGCAGAATGGACACTCCCCCCTGAGCTGAGATAGGGAGAGAGCTACAGCAGAATGGACACTCCCCCCTGAGCTGTGATAGGGAGAGAGCTGCAGCAGAATGGACACTCCCCCCTGAGCTGTGATAGGGAGAGAGCTACAGCAGAATGGACACTCCCCCCTGAGCTGTGATAGGGAGAGAGCTACAGCAGAATGGACACTCCCCCCTGAGCTGTGATAGGGAGAGAGCTGCAGCAGAATGGACACCCCCCCATCTGAGCTGTGATAAAGAAAGAGCTGCAGCAGAATGGACACTCCCCCCTGAGCTGTGATAGGGAGAGAGCTACAGCAGAATGGACACTCCCCCCTGAGCTGTGATAGGGAGAGAGCTACAGCAGAATGGACACCCCCCCCTGAGCTGTGATAAAGAGAGAGCTGCAGCAGAATGGACACTCCCCCCTGAGCTGTGATAGGGAGAGAGCTACAGCAGAATGGACACTCCCCCCTGAGCTGTGATAGGGAGAGAGCTACAGCAGAATGGACACTCCCCCCTGAGCTGTGATAGGGAGAGAGCTGTAGCAGAATGGACACTCCCCCCTGAGCTGTGATAGGGAGAGCTGCAGCAGAATGGACACTCCCCCCTGAGTTGTGATAGGGAGAGAGCTGTAGCAGAATGGACACTCCCCCCTGAGCTGTGATAGGGAGAGCTGCAGCAGAATGGACACTCCCCCCTGAGCTGTGATAGGGAGAGAGCTAAAGCAGAAAGGACACTCCCCTCTGAGCTGTGATAGGGAGAGAGCTTCAGCTGAAAGGACACTCCCCCCTGAGCTGTGATAGGGAGAGAGCTGTAGCAGAATGGACACTCCCCCCTGAGCTGTGATAGGGAGAGAGCTGTAGTAGAATGAACACTCCCCCCTGAGCTGTGAAAGGGAGAGCTGCAGCAGAAAGGACACTCCCCCCCTGAGCTGTGATAGGGAGAGAGCTGCAGCAGAATGGACCCCCCCCCCCGAGCTGTGATAGGGAGAGAGCTGCAGCAGAATGGACACTCCCCCCTGAGCTGTGATAGGGAGAGAGCTACAGCAGAATGGACACTCCCCCTGAGCTGTGATAGAGAGAGAACTGCAGCAGAAAGGACACTCCCCCCTGAGCTGTGATAGGGAGAGAGCTGCAGCAGAATGGACACCCCCCCTGAGCTGTGATAGGGAGAGAGCTGCAGCAGAAAGGACACTCCCCCCTGAGCTGTGATAGGGAGAGAGCTGCAGCAGAACGGACACTCCCCCCTGAGCTGTGATAGGGAGAGAGCTGCAGCAGAAAGGACACTGCCCCCTGAGCTGTGATAGAGAGAGAGCTGCAGCAGAAAGGACCCCCCCTTGAGCTGTGATAGGGAGAGAGCTGCAGCAGAAAGGACACCCCCCCTTTCATTGCGATAGTGAGAGAAATGCAGCAGAAAGGTGCATGCCCACTGAGCTGTGATAGGGAGATAGCTGCAGCAGAAGGGACACCGCCCCTCCAGCAGAGCAATGTATGAGGAGATCTCTGGATCCATGTGAGGTACAGGACTGGTTCTAGATTTGTTAGAAAGAGATTGTCATATACTGTATGATGTCTGATTTTAATTTTTTACATTAATCATGGGATAACCCCTTTAATATAAAGAAAAATACAATGCATTCAATATATGACATAAAATGATGCAGTTTAAGTGTATATTACATAATGTGATATAAAATCAATTAATAAAACATAATATCATGGAATATGGTATAAAATAACACAATAAAATATAAAACTAAATCTCCCGAGATGCTAGGGAGATGCAGCGGCGGTCCTGCGGGGATCAGGAGCGACGCGGGTGCTGGGGAGCCGGGGGGGGGGGGGGGGGGATCATTACAGGGGTTGGATAACCCCTTTAGGTATATGATGCAAAATAAACAAATACAATATTATAGAATGGAATATGATATATAATGTAATATAACAGATTACAAATGAATAAAATACGTTATTATGATGTAATATAATATGAAATTAATGAATAATACAAATGAGTAAGATATGATATAATGTAATACAGCATAATTTAATATAAAATAAAGTAAATGAATAAAATGTAATATACAGTAGATTATGAAGCTGGAATGTAATGTAATAGAACATAATTCAATAGGATATAACATAATTATAAATATAAAAGAATATGATATAAATAACCATAAATTTATAAAGTCATGGCTATTATTTTTTGTGAGGTCCATGGAGGAAGGGGACCCATCACGGACCTGCTTCCCCTGCCTACTTGACATTATCTGTAGGAGCCACTAGGGATGTATAGCAATACACACAATGAGCTCCACCTAGTGGTGACTGCGGGCAGCTAGATTTGTATCATTGACACAGTATATTAGGTGTAGTATATTTGGGAAAGGGCCCCCTCTGAGTGGTGATAAGTGGCCCTATAATATTTGTGTATGTCCCTCGTAGACTAAAAATGATTATGAAAAAATATATTTTCATTGGATTACTCCCAATCATGTAGAAGACCCCGTCAGCCCCGTGTCATTATATATTTCTTTTTCCAGGAAAGAAGTGGGCCTCGACCTATTCTTCCCCAGACAGATGCAGGAAAGCCTTAAGGTAAGCTGTGAAGGAGATCGGACATGCTGGGTCACACTGCTGGTATTCTACATACTGAGATATACATGTTCCTTCCTATATGTCATAACTTGTTGCACCTGGAATATAATAGTGGACCTTGATAGATGGGACTTTTTGGAGCTCCCCTTGGCCATATTCCACTGCAGCTCTATATCCTTTACCTTCTCTGGGTTTTATGTGCAGCCCAAGCAGTTCCGGAAGATGATCCAGCAGACTTTCCAGCAGTACGGCTCCTTGAGGGAGGAGGAATGTATCATGCGCTTCCTGAACACCCTCTCCAGCTTCACCTCCATCGATCAGGAGACCTACAGATGTGAACTTGCGGTGAGCATTACCGTCATGTAAATCTAGATCAATGAATCCTCCCAGATCAAGGAGGAACTGTAGGTCCTAATACACTTTACCGGGACATGTCATTTCCAAATCTGTAGTTGAGATGCAACATCACATTGCAATGGTTTACAGGGTTTTATGGGTTAAGAAAACATTGTGAAGTACCTAGAATGCATCGCTAAGTTAATAGAGGGGAGGGGGTCCTCATTCCAGTCCCCCATTTATCCGGACTTCTTTCTGGAGGACCATACATTACATAGAGAGCCAATTCATTTCAATGGGCACTGTGTCATTCTTAATTTCTCCTGTGGGAGTGCTGCAGGAGAACTGAACACTCCACCACATACCCTGGGATCGGGTGAATCCTTCTGATAGTAAGAGATTCCATATAGACTTTTATGAGGCCCTTATTTTCAAATTCGGTTCCAGGAAACCTCAAGGTCCTTGAAATGGGCAGCAAAGGTTCCGCAAGATGATGGGTGATGGTAGAAAAAGTTTGGCATAGCATTGAGAAATATCTATAATGCATTTCTAAGTTATTAGGGGCGTGTCCTCATTCCAGACCCTCATCTATTAAACAGACCTCACTCTGGAGGACCACACGTTAATGTGGAGAACCATTTGATTTCAATGGGCACTGTGTAATTCTTCATTTCTCCTGTGGGAGTGCTGCAGGAGAACCAAACACTTCACCACTACCTATCCTGGGATCAACTGGATCCTTCTAAAAGTAAGGGATTTTCCCAAAAAGACATTTCCTCAGTTCCTGGAAGCATCAAAGTTCTTGACATGAGCAGCAGGAGTTCACCAAGATGATGGGTCATGCTCATGGTAGAAGAAAGTTGGCATTAGTGCCATTTTGACACATAGGCAGATATACAATATAGTAACATACGGTCTATTCCTTACTCCCAAGAGAGACAACCTTGCCGCAAGCAAATCAGGGTCTAACGGCGCCATCTAGAGGAGATCAGCCTGTATTACATCATCTCTGTTCCTACAGCTAGAAATGTGCCCTGCATTATACAGAGATGATTACTAAGTACTAACTTGGCATCTGTCCAACATCTCACCAGGCTAATTCTGCATTTAGCTTTAATGAAGTTGGAAACCCATGACTCCGCTCTTTCAGGAACAGCACCACCCTTGTCTATAGGCCGTGCCTGGGATTGCAGTCCAACTCCACTCAAATAAATGGAGCTGGGCTGCACTACCAGAGTGCCACCATATGGCGTCTGATTAGCAGGATGCAATGCCATCTGACATGAAGGAAACAATGTTTGAACGAGAGATATACCAAGTGCCAGCTGACGACTTGTGTATCTGTAGAATGTCCATCTAATTGGATACATTGCATTCCTCAGTGATTGTCTCTTCTCTCTTTAGCAAGGATGGAGCATCATGGTGGACATGGTTATAGGACCAAAGGGAATACGACAACTTACCACCAAGGACTCCAAGGTGGGTAATTATTACTGCTAATGGATAGGATGGATTGTCAGGTCTCCCTGGGTATTTGACAATATGGCTTCTACTACTGAATATACGTCTAAAAAACAACAACACTGACTAGCCCATACCAGGATCAGAGAAATCCAGGATCTCAGGGGTTTAGTACCTCAGATAGTACCTGTTTGTTTCATGCCAAGTTCCTTACATGGTAATTGTTTGGTTTCTTAGTATTTTCAAGCTTCGCAGTTGTTTTTTGTCTCAATCCCTGGTGTCTAGTGGACCAGATAGTCCATAGTGTCTAGTGTTTTGTTATCCTAGATGATTCTTGGTGTCCAGTAGTTAAGTAGTAAAAACAATCTGTGGTATCTAGTGGTTGGGCATCCCAGATAGTCCCTGATGTCCAGTGAATGGGAGGCAAAGACAATATGTCTGTGTCACGGGTAATGGGGAAGGGGAAAACACCAGATACACACAAAAGAAATATACAACAGTCTAGGCCTCAAAAGCTAAGGAAGAGGGATGGTGACCTCTTAGTAATCCCAAGGCCTTTCCCTAACTCCTGCCAGTATGAGAAGATCCTGATGGTGTAAATGCTCTTACGCCATATACCTAGGCCCTGCTGAAACTGATGAGCCTTAGGATAGGTAGCAGGAGATGAGACAGCTGTTTCTTTCCCAGATGAAGGAACCCGCGTCTCCCTGAGGCCTAGAACAAAACAAACAAGCTCTAGCAACTCCAACAGGCAATATCAACCGCATGGTCAGCAGTGTGAGGTGGACCTAAATAGAGTCTCATCACTGATAACGAGCAGAACCTGAGGAGAGGTGAGATCCTGTCAAACAACAACATACTAAGAGGAAAACAGAGAGACCTGTCAGATAGCCTCACGTGTAGCAAGTCTATCCGATCTTCTCACCTCTGTCGCGAGAAAGACCGTGACAGTCTGGTGTCTAGTGGTTGAGTGTCACAGATCATCCCTAAAATCCAGTGACTTTGTGGCAAGATACTGTCTGATGTCTCCTGGTTGGGTGTCCCAGGTGGTCGATAGTGTCTTGTAGCTTGGTAACAAAACACTCTGGTGCCTCGTGGTCCCCGGTGTACATTAGTTTGGTGGTAAGTCATTCTAGTGTCTATGTTCAATGTTCTAGATGGTCCTAGGTGTCCAGTAACTTGGTAGCAGGATATTCTCTGGTGTCTTGTGGTTAGGTGTCAAAGATGATACCTGCTGTCTAATGGGTTTGTAACAATACTGTAAATGTGTTTTGCTTCTGCTGTTTGGTCCCAGATGGTCCCTGGTGTCTAGTGGATTTGCACAAGATTGTTTCTTCTGTCTAAAGGCTGTATTACACAGCCCGATTCTGCAGACAATTGTTTGGAAGGAAATGTTCCCTCCCAGCAATCGCCTGCGCGCTAGCGGAGGAGACCGGTGCTATTACATGCAGTGATCTCCTCCACGGCATGGGGAGGAGCGTTTGTTATGCCATCGCTCGTCCGCTGTCTAGTTATTTGCCGGCAGCATATTGTGATTGACAATATGCCGCCTGAAAATCGTGATCTTTCAGCATGTTGAAAGATCACAATTGCCTGACGAACAAGCGTTTGCTCATTCATCGGGTAATCGGCGGCAGTATTAGACTGCCAGATGATCGCTAACGAGCTTTACTACAATCGCTCGCTAGCGATCATCTGGCAGAAAATCTGCCACTGTAATACAGGTTTAAGAGTTGAGTTTCCAAGATAATCCCTGGTGTCCAGTGGACTTGTGGCAAAAACAGCATCTGGTGTTAAGGATGGGTGTCTCAGGTGGTCTCTAAAGTTCAATAGCTTGTGTCTAGTCATTGGTTGTGCCACATGTCCCCAAGTGTCCAGTAGCCTGGTGATAATCACAGTGCCTGGTGTCTAGGGGTTGCGTGTCCATGATGGTCACTTATCTGCAGTAGCTTGGTGGCATAGTACTCTCTGGTGTCTTGTGGTTCGGCTTCCCAGATGATCCCTGGTGTCCAGTGTATTGGTGGCAGACACAGTGGATTGGGTGACCCTGATGATCCTTGGTGTCTAATAGATTTGGATTTTTGAGAAGATCAGTATCTGGTGTTTAGTGGTGTCCCAGATGGTCTGAGGTGTTTAGTATTTGATCTCATTGGGTCAGGCATAGACAGACTAAGGGCTCATGCACACGAACGTATTTTCTTTCTGTGTCCATTCCGTTTTTTTTGCGGACCTTATGCGAAACCATTCACTTCAATGGGTCCGCAAAAAAAACTGAAACCACGCCGTGTGCATTCCGTTTCCGTATGTCCGCATGGCCGTTCCGGAAAAAAGTGGTGCATGTCCTATTATTGTCCGCAAATCACGGTCCGTGGCTCCATTAAAGTCAATGGGTCCGCAAAAAATTACGGAACGCCACCGTATTTCATCCGTTTTTTGCGTATCCCTGCTGTGGATTCTTAGGCCAGGCCCACATCAGTCATGTGCTTTTTTGTAACTCTTTATTGCCTAATTCTTTTGTCCGTATACGATCCGCAAAAAACGGAACACATGCGGAAACCATTCGGGTAAGTTTTGTGGCATAACGGAACGGATGTGGACTCAAAACAGAACCCCCCCCCCCAAGATACGGAACAACGAATCCGTAAAAAACGGACCGCAAAACAACAACGGTCGTGTGCATGAACCCTAAGGGCCCATTCAGACGACCGTAGGTGTCCCGTCGCCGTATATGCGGATCTGCAATACACAGGCACCGTTCCGTGTGCATTCCGCATCACGGATGCGGACCCATTGACTTAAATGGGTGCGGAAATGCGGAACGGACGTAGGGAACGGAACCCCACGGAGTGCTTCTGTGGTGTTCCATTCCGTGCTTCCGTTCCGCAAAAAGATAGAACTTGCTCTATCTTTTTGAGGAACGGACGGATGGTGGACCCATTCAAGGGAATAGGTCTGCGATCCGCATGCGGCTGCCTCACAGTCGGCGCCCGTGCATTGCGGACCACAATTTGCGGTCCACAGCACGGGCAGCACACGGTCATGTGAACAAGCCCTAACTCTGTTTTTGGAACTTCTCTGCCATAGAAGGTGCATTCATTGACTTATTACCTATTAACCCTTTCTCCCAGGAGGTTGACTATATGAATCCTTCTTGGATATTGTGCTTGGTGTGATGCATCCATTGACTCTTCTCTGTCTCTGCAGACAACGTGCTTCGCCGAGTTCAAACAGATCAAATCTATCAAGTGCTCCCTGCTGGAGGACGGACGGGCATTGCTATTACTGGGGATATCCGGCGCCCCCCAGGTAAACTCTACTGGTATTCGTCTACACCCTGTGCCTCTCCAGCCAATGTGCTGATACAACTCTCAGTGTGCTCTGCAGCCTATCCGTTACCATAGTCTGCTGACCTCTAGTGGCCAGACAGGCTAGAAGACGAATTAAGCGCATCTCGTTTTACAGCCTGCAGTATAACTGAATACTGAATAGTCATCTCTCTGTATTGCTGGTGTCAGATCAGGTGATTGGGTTATCGGGGAAGATCTGATGATGTCGCTGACTCTCTCTGGTTACATACTCCATGCAGCTGAGCTGCAATACCACACACAACCTGTGGACAGGGGTGGCACTGTTTTTGAAAGAAAGCAGACATGTTTTTTACAAGACATTTAAGTCTCCTGCCCCTCCTGTTGTTCTTCAGGTCACTCCAGTCCTCCTCTGTGTCATGTGACCTCACGTCAAGACCAGGGCATAGCTGAGGACACCAGACTAACCAACAGATTTGTAGTAATTTTGTAGTGACCCCTCTGTAGTTCCGTAGAATACGTAAGTACATACTACATAACATTGCTATAGGATACATACTCTGACATCTGCAGGTCTAGATCATATAATATTACAATACTATAATGTACAATACAATAATCTTTTGTGATTTTCAGCCGCTGGCTATCAAAACGGCATCGTTGGCGGTGGCAGAAAACATGGCCGACCTTGTCGATGGGTACTGCCGGCTACAGAACGAGTGTCAGGAATCCTTCATCTTCTATCCCGGGAAAGGTGAACTCTCCACTTCCGCCTATTGTGTGGATGTGTTAGGTTTGGGGTATATACTGTAGGAAATGCTTTTGCATTCAATTAGCAAAGTGCACATGATGGGCCATAAAGTGCATGTGCTCACTAAGGATATGGAGCTAGTGACAGATGCACCCTCTCACTGAGGATACAGAGTGAGTGACAGATACATCCTCTCACTGAGGATACAGAGTGAGTGACAGATACATCCTCTCACTGAGGATACAGAGGGAGTGACCGATGCACACTGTCACTGAGATACAGAGAGGGTGACAGATGCATGCTCTCAGGATACAGAACAAGTGACAGATGCACACTCTCACTTAGATACAGAGAGGGTGACAGATGCATGCTCTTAGGATACAGAACAAGTGACAAATGCACACTCTCACTGAGATACAGAGAGAGTGACAGATGCATGTTCTCAGGATACAGAGAGAGTAACAGATGCATGCTCTCAGGATACAGAGAGAGTGACAGATGCATGCTCTCAGGATACAGAGAGAGTGACAGATGCATGCTCTCAGGATACAGAGAGAGTGACAGATGCATGCTCTCAGGATACAGAGAGAGTGACAGATGCATGCTCTCAGGATACAGAGAGAGTGACAGATGCATGCTCTCAGGATACAGAGAGAGTGACAGATGCATGCTCTCAGGATACAGAGAGAGTGACAGATGCATGCTCTCAGGATACAGAATGAGTGACAGATGCATGCTCTCAGGATACAGAACGAGTGACAGATGCATGCTGTCACTAAAGATATGGAGCGAGTGTGAGATGTATGGTTTTACAAAGGATACAGAGAGAGTGACAGATGCACACTCTCACTGAGATACAGAGAGGGTAACAGATGCATGCTCTCAGGATAAAGAACAAGTGACAGATGCATGTTCTCAGGATACAGAACAAGTGACAGATGCACACTCTCACTGAGATACAGAGAGAGTGACAGATGCATGCTCTCAGGATACAGAGAGAGTGACAGATGCATGCTCTCAGGATACAGAACGAGTGACAGATGCACACTCTCACTGAGATACAGAGAGGGTAACAGATGCATGCTCTCAGGATAAAGAACGAGTGACAGATGCATGTTCTCAGGATACAGAACGAGTGACAGATGCACACTCTCACTGAGATACAGAGAGAGTGACAGATGCATGCTCTCAGGATACAGAGAGAGTGACAGATGCATGTTCTCAGGATACAGAGAGAGTGACAGATGCATGCTCTCAGGATACAGAGAGAGTGACAGATGCATGCTCTCAGGATACAGAGAGAGTGACAGATGCATGTTCTCAGGATACAGAGAGAGTGACAGATGCATGCTCTCAGGATACAGAGAGAGTGACAGATGCATGCTCTTAGGATACAGAACAAGTGACAGATGCATGCTCTCAGGATACAGAACGAGTGACAGATGCATGCTCTCAGGATACAGAGAGAGTGACAGATGCATGCTCTCAGGATACAGAGAGAGTGACAGATGCATGCTCTCAGGATACAGAGAGAGTGACAGATGCATGCTCTCAGGATACAGAACGAGTGACAGATGCACACTCTCACTGAGATACAGAGAGAGTGACAGATGCATGTTCTCAGGATACAGAGAGAGTGACAGATGCATGTTCTCAGGATACAGAGAGAGTGACAGATGCATGCTCTCAGGATACAGAGAGAGTGACAGATGCATGTTCTCAGGATACAGAGAGAGTGACAGATGCATGCTCTCAGGATACAGAGAGAGTGACAGATGCATGCTCTTAGGATACAGAACAAGTGACAGATGCATGCTCTCAGGATACAGAACGAGTGACAGATGCATGCTCTCAGGATACAGAGAGAGTGCCAGATGCATGCTCTCAGGATACAGAGAGAGTCACAGATGCATGCTCTTAGGATACAGAACGAGTGACAGATGCATGCTCTCAAGATACAGAGAGAGTGACAGATGCATGCTCTCAGGATACAGAATGAGTGACAGATGCATGCTCTCAGGATACAGAACGAGTGACAGATGCATGCTGTCACTAAAGATATGGAGCGAGTGTGAGATGTATGGTTTTACAAAGGATACAGAGAGAGTGACAGATGCACACTCTCACTGAGATACAGAGAGGGTAACAGATGCATGCTCTCAGGATAAAGAACGAGTGACAGATGCATGTTCTCAGGATACAGAACAAGTGACAGATGCACACTCTCACTGAGATACAGAGAGGGTAACAGATGCATGCTCTCAGGATAAAGAACGAGTGACAGATGCATGTTCTCAGGATACAGAACAAGTGACAGATGCACACTCTCACTGAGATACAGAGAGAGTGACAGATGCATGCTCTCAGGATACAGAGAGAGTGACAGATGCATGCTCTCAGGATACAGAACGAGTGACAGATGCACACTCTCACTGAGATACAGAGAGAGTGACAGATGCATGCTCTCAGGATACAGAGAGAGTGACAGATGCATGTTCTCAGGATACAGAGAGAGTGACAGATGCATGCTCTCAGGATACAGAGAGAGTGACAGATGCATGCTCTCAGGATACAGAGAGAGTGACAGATGCATGTTCTCAGGATACAGAGAGAGTGACAGATGCATGCTCTCAGGATACAGAGAGAGTGACAGATGCATGCTCTTAGGATACAGAACAAGTGACAGATGCATGCTCTCAGGATACAGAACGAGTGACAGATGCATGCTCTCAGGATACAGAGAGAGTGACAGATGCATGCTCTCAGGATACAGAGAGAGTGACAGATGCATGCTCTCAGGATACAGAGAGAGTGACAGATGCATGCTCTCAGGATACAGAACGAGTGACAGATGCACACTCTCACTGAGATACAGAGAGAGTGACAGATGCATGTTCTCAGGATACAGAGAGAGTGACAGATGCATGTTCTCAGGATACAGAGAGAGTGACAGATGCATGCTCTCAGGATACAGAGAGAGTGACAGATGCATGTTCTCAGGATACAGAGAGAGTGACAGATGCATGCTCTCAGGATACAGAGAGAGTGACAGATGCATGCTCTTAGGATACAGAACAAGTGACAGATGCATGCTCTCAGGATACAGAACGAGTGACAGATGCATGCTCTCAGGATACAGAGAGAGTGCCAGATGCATGCTCTCAGGATACAGAGAGAGTCACAGATGCATGCTCTTAGGATACAGAACGAGTGACAGATGCATGCTCTCAAGATACAGAGAGAGTGACAGATGCATGCTCTGAGGATACAGAGAGAGTGCCAGATGCATGCTCTCAGGATACAGAGAGAGTCACAGATGCATGCTCTCAGGATACAGAACAAGTGACAGATGCATGCTCTCAAGATACAGAGAGAGTGACAGATGCATGCTGTCACTAAAGATATGGAGCGAGTGGGAAATGTATGGGTTTACAAAGGATACAGAGTTAGTGACATATGCGTGTTCTCACAAATGATATGGAGTGAGTGACAGGTGCATGCTGTCACTAAGGATATAGAGCAAGTGACAGCAGTGGCACAGTTTAACTATCCATGGGCCACTGCATGTCAGTGTTTCAGGTCACAGCTACAATGTGTCACTTATAATACTGGTGTCCTATGTGGTAGAGGGGCCACTGGGTCTCTCCAGACAGCAGGGTGTGAGTGCACCCCCTATAGTTATAGTGCACCGCAGGTAATGACAGAACTGCCCGATACTACGAGTCTGTCCCATCGCTTGTGTAATTTTATGATGATTAATGAAACTTTTATATTATTTTATATCACAGAAAATGACAAACGGATCAGTCTGCCTAGAATCCCAACCCAGTAAGTAAATCCTTCACCCCTAATGCTGAAGCAGTAGAAAAATGGCGCAATCATGCCATATCCATATACCTGCGCCATATCTATCAATGGATTGTGACAATTTTTTTCAATCAGTAACTTGATATAATTACATTTTTAATAAATGTAACAATTTGTATTTAGTATGTAATTCACAAATTGTCCACTAGGTGGCAGAAGAATACAATAAAACCTTGTCTTCACTTAGGGCTGTCAATCACAGCTGAGCGCTCACTGTAACATTATGTCTTAGTAGAGGGATGCTCAACCTGTGGCCCTCCAGCTGTTGTAAAACTACAACTCCCACCATGCCCTGCTGTAGGCTGTCCAGGCATGCTGGGAGTTGTAGTTTTGCAACAGCTGGAGGGCCACAGGTTGGCCATCCCTGTCTTAGTACATAGATTTGCAGGTAGAGGTTAAAGCAGTTCCCATCCTTATTTTAAGGTAAAGCTAATTTCTAATATTAAACTCTGTATTCCTTTCCGTGCCATTTTCAAAATCTATGCTTGCTATCAATGAATGAAAGCATTCTTTTTGTTTTTTAAGACCCATTACACACCTAATATTTCTTGCAGCTGAGGGTCTGTCGCTCTAGTATCCAGTCTGCATCAGCAGCACAAATCTCTCTCCTGTCCTGATAGTTTGTTACATTGTGTCAGTGCTGGAAATATGTTTAGCTCACAGAGGATTGTGCAGACTGGATAAATTGTAGCAAACCTGCAGCTGCGAAGCGTAATAGGTTTCTACCGACGGATGCAAGCACAAATGTTCCCACTCTCTGGCAGCAAGCAGAGATTTTGGAAATGTTGGGTATTTGAAAGCAAACAAATAGAAAGTGGCAGGAGTTTTTGATATGTTTTTAATCTAAATAGATCCAAAATGATGCGCTGATCCAGAGCTACAAATCCCCTGCATTGAATGAATTAAATGATTTTCTTCGGAGCCACCACTAGATGGAGCTCATGAGCGTTCTGTAGACTAGACTCAATAATAGCACTGTGTGTAGTGAGCTCCCTCTAGTGGTGGCTGCAGGCAGTCAGAATTCATCATCCAGTCTCTCTATTGTCTGAGCAGGGGGTTTGGAGCTGTGCGTCAGAAAACAAAGCTCAGAACATTATAATGATGTCTTAAGATACTGATAGATAATTTTTAGCATTCTTTACATCTTATGCTTATCGTTTTCTTTCGCAGGGACGTTCCGGAGAGAAGGTCGAGGCTGGAAGAAGGCAGCAGCTTCGGTGAGTTTTGGAAATCCGCCACTTCCTGAGGTTCAATAATAATCATATAATTGTTGATCAGTTACATTTATCATCCCCTCCCCCTCCAGAGTCTGATATATACGCCGAGATACCGGAGGAGTCAGAGCAGAGGTCTGCAGGTACGTCTCTTACATGACCGGATCATGAGCTTAAAGGGCAACTCCATCCATATTAATGAGCCCCCCCCAATTACCTATAACATTTTACATTGACATCATATGATCATCCATTAGAGATATTGACCTCATAATAACAGCAATTCTGCCTTTTCCATATGATAATGAGGTAGTCATGGCTCCGCCCCCTTGTTTAATATACACTTGTTTAAAGTCCTAACGTGATATAATTTGTCCTAGGACCCACCCCTAATGTCCTAGGTGATATAATGCAGTAGGAGAATATCTTGATCTAACACCTGACAAACTCAGCTCTGCTACATTTAGCTGGAATGTTTCCATTGGCCCCCTATTTTCCAGGTCCGCGCTATACCATGCGTCGAGATGATGTAGTGTTGGGACGGATCCTTGGAGAAGGCTTTTTCGGAGAAGTCTACGATGGAGTATATAAGAATGAGGTAAAGTGCCTGCGGATAGCCGCACTACACAGGGAGAACGGCTCCACATCCGGACTCCCCCGTGGGCATGTATAATGGTATCTTCTGCGCAAGCGGTTAATAGGTTGTGCTGATGAATAAATGTATGCAATGTGTGGTTGCACCTTATACAGCGCTCCACAATGGTGGTGAAACTTCAACTCCCAGCATGCCCTGGCAGCCTGCGCAATTTGCATAGACTATACCATTATACAGGCCTATAGGGGAGTCCTCCTGATGGCGGCTAGTCATTTATGCTTGCACTATATACTTGCAGCTCATTATCATTTTTCTTCTGGTCTCAGCTTAAAGGAGAGAAGGTGAACGTCGCCGTGAAGACGTGTAAGAAGGACTGCGCCCCGGACGTCAAGGAAAAGTTCATGAGTGAAGCCTGTGAGTGCCGCATGTGCCACCTCAGCCTGGCCCTATGGGCACAGAGCTTATCCGTATGATGGAGTCAGGGCCGGTGCAAGGATTTTTTCCAACACAAGCAAAGCTACATTTTCGCGCTGATCAAAATGATACCCGCCTTGTGAAGATCAGTTGTGGAGTTACTTTAGGTAAATGAGGACTTCAGTGCACAGGGGGCGTGGCCAGCACTGGAAAGCTGAGGTGCACTCAGAAGCTAGGCCCCGCCCCCACGGTGCACTAAAAGTAAAAATTCTTGAGAACACCACACCAGATTTTCACAAGACAGGTATCATTTTAATCAGCAGGATCAACCCTACCAGGCAATGTTTAATGGGGTTGATCCAGCTGACAATCTTTGTTATTACACCCGCCATATTACTGTGATGGCGGGCCTAAGGGCCTTTAGTGGGCCCCCCCCCCACTGCTGTGACAATCTCATCATAGAGGAGGCCAGGCCGGGGACAAAGGTCTCTCTCTGTTTAACCACTTAGATGCCCACAGCCGGCAGGACGTGTGGATAACGAGTATTTATGTGGCATTTCACAAGGAGCTGACCCTAGGGGGAGCTGTGCAATGAGCTCGTCTCAGACGGAACCACAGTTCGGAGAAGGCGTCTCCTCTGGTCCAGTACTTACAGTCACAAGTTCTTGTCTTTTCCTGGTAGATCTGATGAGGAACTTGGATCATCCACACATTGTGAAGTTGATCGGAATTATTGAAGAAGACCCCATCTGGATAGTGATGGAGCTCTACGCATTCGGGGAGGTAATTAGTCGAGGCGTGCTCAATTATAATTAACGATCAAGCTACAAATAATGGTTAAACATTACTGTCTGTGATGCTAAAAAAAAAATGGATCCATTAATTGTCTTCCACTAGGTGGCGCCATGTCCGATGGAAAACTGTGTAGAATGAAATCTGAAAGCTTAGAACTGGATTTGTGATCAGATTGCTGCTTTACGCCTAAAATTAGACTATGAAAAATTTGAATTATCATACACACATAAAAAAAATTTGGATTTTTGGATCAGTTTTTCAAAATAAGAATATTATATAGTATACTGTATATTCTAAATATCAACACTTTATAATATTTATATTATAAAATAATTACACAAACGTTTTCCTGTTTCCAGTTCCTGCTGTTAGATGGAAACCGTCAGCAAGCAGCTCTGTTATATCTTTCATTCTACAGTTGTCATGTGTGAGATCATACGTCTGGTTCTGTGGCACATTTCACTCCATTCTCTGGTTTGGGTGGTCTTGTGGACCCAAGACTTAAAGGGGTAGTCCAATATTCACAAGACACGCCTTAAATGCCTCCCATTTGCGTATCCCACCTATAAAACACTCACCTCTCAGGAAAAAGGGGGCCCTGTGACCCCCATTTGCCGATTTACACCACTGATTGCTCAGCTCCTTCTGGAAATCACATAGAACTCAATGGAGGGGACGGAATGCAAGCGAGACCACCTCTCTATTAAATTATATGTGGAACGATACCCCTATGAATCGGTGCACAGGAGTCATGGGACCCCTGAACAAAAAGGAACTGAGTAAAATAAGATAAAACATGAAAAAAGGGCAATGAAGACATAGTACACGGTCCCTGGATTTACATAAGGTGACTATAGGACCAGAATTAAAGGCAGAGCTGCACTTTAGGTTCATTGATCTCCCACCTGGTAATTGATGTTATTGATAACTGGTACTGAGACATGAGTATTAATATCTATGGTTTCTCCGCAGCTTGGGCAGTATCTGGAGAAGCACAAGACCACCCTGCAGGTCCTCAGCATGATCCTGTACTCACTGCAGATCTGTAAGGCTCTGGCCTATCTGGAAGGAATTAACTGTGTCCACAGGTAACGGAAAGCAGGTTGTAGGGGTGAATACTTACAGCATTGCAGTAAAGTGATCTACAGCTCCTTATATTGTATTATCACTGCCCCTAGTGGCTATCCCATGGCATTGCAGCAGCCTAGAAGTGGTTTTGACTCCCTAGGGCTGTTGCACCCTTTCTTCCTACACCCTGGTATTGGGGCTCCTGCCTGGTGTCGGTTGGGCTGCCATTGATGTAGGATGATGTGCTTGGTGCCAGGCAGGACTGATGGATAGTGGAGACAATGATCAGACCAGTTAGTTTTAATCAATAACGTCCCTCTTTACCAAGTTAATGATTGAGGTAGTAGTAGAAATAGAAGCAAAGCACAGTTCCACATTATATCACAGTGCAATATTCTCTCATTAGCTGCATATGGACAGCAACAATGATGGTGGTTATAGTAGTCCCTCTCTCACTTGCAGCCTCTCAGCAGAACCACAGGCATGAAATAAGGTTCTTATTAAGACGCCCTACAGTTCCCATACTGAGGGGCGCAGAAATTTAGAAACGGGTGGCCAATAGATTTTGAAGTGTGGTAGGATGTCTTAGCACTAGTCCCTTCCACAGCAGCAAAGTCTTTGTGCCATAAATAAGCACAATACCTTGCTCTCTGAAGCTTGCATGGCCTTGTGAGTTCTAGACCTTCTTAGATGTCTGCTCTCCTTCTCTCTGGAGCACTTTAGTAGAAGGGTTACTTCCACAGAAATTGTAGGCTCAGAGATTAGACTCTTCTGAACTTGAGCCTAGCTGTGCAGAAGCTGTTACGCAAATGTCTTCCTTGCACTGCTCAAACTAGACTCCCTCAGTCAACACTGACTTGTCAGGGGGACGGGACCTGGCTCATCACCCACACAACCTAGCACAATTTGCCAAGTTGTTAACCATATGTTGTCCATACAATGCCATTACGTGTATGTGCATAACAAATCACACCATTTACCTCAAGCAACCTTGCATTAACTTTGTTGTTGGCAATGGACACTTTGCAGTAGTCCTCTGGGGCACTGCAGCATGACGCACAAATATTGTAGTATTATAATAGAAATCAGCGTTATATGTAAGATATTACTTTTGAATTTGAGGTGGGATTGTGCTTATATTGAGCAGCCAGTCAGAACGAGCAGAGCTGCAGTGATTACATAGGATGTGGCCTATAGACACTGCAGCTAAGCTGGAGTCACTGATTGTAACTGTACCCTGATGGCTGATGTGTATGCCTATCTCAAAATAAGAAGGAAGCTAGAGCATGGTGTACCTGGAGTCGTAACATTGTTTTAGCGAAATGCTATATTTCCACGGTTTCTTCCATCTGACGGCATAAAATACCCAACTCTGTGTTACAGGGACATTGCAGTCAGGAACATACTCGTGGCTTCTCATGAGTGCGTGAAGTTAGGAGATTTTGGACTCTCCAGGTACTTAGAAGAAGAGGAGTATTATAAAGGTTAGTACTCACAGCCGATCACCCGACTTATCCTGATCTTCAGTTACATCATGTCTTAAAACGCAGTTACACTCAGAGCTGGATTCAAGATTTTGCTAGATAAAGCTTGAAATGTCCAAAGAGAGTGCTGACAGACACACCCTTATTGGGGTCATGTGAGCTCCTTTAATGTATTGTCCTTAAGATGGGACTTTAAAGGCTCATTTTATTACTCTCTCCATGAAGAGATTCCTTTTGGGGTTCTCTTTTCTTGTCTACAAAGTATCCAGAAATTCTGGTATCATTTGGGGACAATGCCCATTGGTGATGCCAATGATGATAAAAGCTAAAAGGCTCTGCTTCAATTGGAGACCTCTACACATATTTATTGGAGCCCACTCACCAAAAATTTTGGGTAATTTATGGAGGAACTCAAAGATGCTCAGGGTGGGGATAGAATATTGGAATGCTTTGGGTAGCCCAACAATGGGTTTATGCAGGTTCCTAAGGATGGAGGAAAGTCATTCAGGGGTTCCATCATGACGCAAAAGGGTTGGGGTTCATATATACAGTTAACTTAAAGGTAAAATTCAGCCAAAAATGATCTTTCAGCATTTCAAAGATAAATGCCAGAAGATCACAGCTTTTGGAAATTGGAGGCATCCAAGCTCATTGACTCAACCAACCCCAACGTGATCTTTCCTCAGGATAAGTCAAATGATTGTATTCAAGTGAACGTTAAGAAGACCTATTTTTATTCCTTTTTTGTCTTTTCACAGCCTCTGTGACCCGTCTCCCTATCAAGTGGATGGCTCCAGAATCGATAAACTTCCGGCGCTTTACCTCAGCCAGCGATGTCTGGATGTTTGGTGAGACATCTTGGTGCCAGCAAAGAAAATGAAAGAATAAAACAAAGTAACCAGGGTTTTCCACAGGTGGTACCAGATGAATGGTTAAAATTCTGTTAAACTGGTACCAGTGTGGTCTACTTGGCTGGTTCATCGCATAGATCTGGTAGCATCACAGGCTGGCCATTTCAAGAGGCCAGCCGACCATGTATATCCTAACCCTAGTCACCTATTGAACTCCAGTATTAGTGGCATTGATCTATGAGATGCTCATTATAGGCAAGAGGATGACTATAGCAGTGGTCTGTAGAGTTTGTTCAGCCAGGGCTAAATTTTTGTAATAATTTTTTGTCCTCCTATGATCGATAGGAAGATAATCCATCTTCTTTTCATTTTAGGAGTTTGTATGTGGGAGATCTTGTCCTATGGCAAGCAGCCTTTCTTCTGGCTGGAGAACAAAGATGTGATCAGCGTCATCGAGAAAGGAGATCGACTTCCAAAGCCAGAGGTGTGTCCTCCGACTCTCTACACACTAATGACACGATGCTGGACCTACGACTCTTTTGAAAGACCCAAATTCACAGAGCTAGCCTGCAGCTTAAGGTAAAGAAAATTCTACACCCTTTGGGAGGACCTGTTGTTGCTTATTGATGGTCCCACTGAGCTTTTACCAGGAGTGGAGGAAGGGAAATGATAACTATTTTGTGCATATTTCTGCTCTATGTGGTTGTCGTGGACAGTGGTCCAACAATCATGGCTGAATATCCTCTATCATCCAGCACTTACTACTACTATTACTAACAGTATTTGGAAAAGTGGATCCCAACCCGCCAAAGGATAATAAAACTGAGACTAGGGTGAAGCATACATTTTGAGTCTGGTCATTAATTTCTCTTCAGCTCTGACCATGACTGGATCATTTAAAGAACCCCACTGTGATACCTGCACAACCTTTTAGACTAGGGCTACAAAAATTACCAGTACTACATGTTGAAGCAGAGGTCTATGAGGACGTTCTTTTAACCAAGGCAAAGGTTATTAGGACGTTTTGGGCAGTTTGCAGTGCTAGCCTTGTGTCCCAGTAGCCTGGTCAAGGCAAGGTGGCTTGTTGGCACCCTTAGGGCATCTGATCATAGTAACCGACTTGCTGTGCTCTGAGATTGACCCAACATAGTGTCATCACACTGCTTGAGACCAAAGTCGTAAACACAGATCAGATGTGTTGCAACCCATTATACATTAGGGTATGTCGTTATTTGTACTCTGGGTAGCATCATCATTGCTTCCATGGTGCCTACAGTGTAGACATCATATTCAACCTCAAGTTGGCTGTGACCAAGGGTTGCTGTCCATATTGAACCATAAATACATTGGGCATCCAATCCTTGATCTAACTCAAGCCAATGCTGTCATGGTCAGATCTCAGATCTTCTCCCTCCAAACGTATTAGAGAAGTGGTTAAGATCTCAGAAGTTTGATTCTGAATTAAAAAGTTCTGCTTCTGTGCCTTATATTTCATGCTCAGCATCATATAAGGAGCATTAGTCACCGGAAAGTGACTGACGTAATTTACGAGTCTCCATATAACAATATTAACAAACTCAATGCAAGTTCTGCGTAAGATTTAGGAGAACATTTCTGACAGCAGATGAATGCAGTGCAACTCCATAAAGCCTCAGCAGTGAGTCACAAAGCAGATTAGACGCTGATAGAATATACTGCAGATCAAAAAGCCAAAGTAAATAGTGTAATATATCTTTAAAAGTCCAAAGCATGGTATATCCACTGGTGCATTCTACTATTTATAGCGCCACAATGAAGAGCGCACTCAAAAATGGAACCTGAAAGACTAATGGCTGCAGTGACACAATGACAGATGGCACCAGCCCGGGACTCAAGACAAAACAGTGTAGTAATCTGTTACTAAATATGCACCATCATTAAAGGGGTTGTCCGGGTTCAGAGCTGAACCCGGACATCCCTCCATTTTCACCCCAGCAGCCCCCCTGACATGAGCATCGGAGCAGTTCATGCATTTTTAGGAGTTCCGGTGACGTATCGGGGCTCTCCATGGGGCTGACAGGAACCCCGGTGACGTCACCGGCACTGATGGGCGGGATTTAGCTCTGCCCTAGCCAGTAAAACGGCTGGGGCAGAGCTAAAGCCCGCACTGACTGGTGGCTGAGACTGGTGGCACTGTGATTGGTGGCCGTCCTATTAGTACACACAAAACCTGTCCTAATCACATGGGAGGACAAGTTACTTCACAACACTGAGCTAAAGAGCTGCCTCATCCTCCTCCCTGCTCTGCTTGTCAGTATGCAGCTGATAAAATCTTCAGCTGAATCTCTGTAGGAATGGAGTTCATGAGGAGACATGAAGTACAGGGAGGACGGACAAGAAAGACTGTGGTAATGGAGACTGCATACAAGAGCTGTTGCTCATTACCCCCACCTCCTCTCTGTACTTCATGTCTCCTCATGAACTCCACTCCTACAGAGATTCAGCTGAAGATTTTATCAGCTGCATACTGACAAGCAGAGCAGAGAGGAGGATGAGGCAGCTCTTTAGCTCAGTGTTGTGAAGTAACATGTCCTCCCATGTGATTAGGACAGGTTTTGTGTGTACTAATAGGACGGCAGCCATTTTATTTTTTCTAATGATTACTCCCAAGACAAAACGAGCCATTATAACTAATGAAATGTATTTGGGAATATATCCATAATAATAAAAGCCCTGTGTGCATGCGCTGTGTCTGTGTGTGTGTGCAGGTTTCTACACTTAGCATGCGCGGCGCGCCGACCAAGCAGCCCACGGCGCTCCACGCGCCGCCCGCACCACCCACACCAGCGCGCACGGCGTGCCGACCAATCATCACACGGCGAGGTCTCAGCCACCCTTTCCTCTAAAATGAAATGGAACATGGTCAAGATCATATATTCAGAGAAATATAAATTATATCCAATTTTCATGTCATCTTAGCCTCCAGAGAGAGCTGTTTCATTGATGTCTGTATATACAGCTTTATCAAAGAAACAGCTCCATCTGGAGGCTAAGATGACATGAAAATAGGATATCGTTCATTTTTCCCTGAATATACGATCTTGACCATGTTCCATTTCATTTTAGAGGAAAGGATGGCTGAGCCCTCTCCGTGTGATTGGTTGGCGCGCTGGTGTGGGCGGTGCAGTTGCGTGTGAGGCGGCGGTGATTGGGCGGCTTTAATTATCGGCACGCACGCACGGACACGGAGCACGCATACAGGGCTTTTATTATTATAGATTGTGTTTGAGGGAATCAATGGTAAAAGCTATCTCTAATAATAAAAGCCCTGTGTGCGTGCTCAGGGCTGCGTGTCTGTGCGTGTGTGAACTGCGCATGTGCGGCGCTCCACACGTCGCCTGCACCTGCGTGCCGCCCAATCACTGCCGCCGCTCACAGGTTATGGTGTGCTCTCCACGTCGGAGCGCCGCCATTACTGTCCATGCATCACAGAGCCGCACAGTCCCAGCAGTCTCAGCCACAGCCATAAGTCGCTGCCAACAGTCTCAGCCACCAGTCGCTGCCAGCAGTCTCAGCCACCAGTCGCTGCCAGCAGTCTCAGCCACCAGTCGCTGCCCGCAGTCTCAGCCACCAGTCGCTGCCAGCAGTCTCAGCCACCAGTCGCTGCCAGCAGTCTCAGCCACCAGTCGCTGCCAGCAGTCTCAGCCACCAGTCGCTGCCAGCAGTCTCAGCCACCAGTCGCTGCCAGCAGTCTCAGCCACCAGTCGCTGCCAGCAGTCTCAGCCACCAGTCACAGCCACCAGTCACAGTGCCAGCAGTCTCAGCCACCAGTCACTGCCAGCAATCTCAGCACCACCAGTCAGTGCCAGCCGTCCCCTTGCCATTTAATATAGACTGTTCCTACTAATATTTATGCACTACTGTTCGAGCTCCCGTTATTGTAACGGGCTTAATGTCTACTTTATAATAAAATAATATTTAAGTATGTTCAGTCATTTTATTTTCTTAATTCTTAAGTCTAAAATAGTCCCTGAGATACAGGCTGCTGATCATCTGTGACCTCCAGATATTTACAGTATTCCAGATACCTGCCTTCATGATTAGTATTATAGTAGTTATATTCTTGTACATAGGAGCAGTATTATAGTAGTTATATTCCTGTACATAGGAGCAGTATTATACTAGTTATATTCTTGTACATAGGAGGCAGTATTATAGTAGTTATATTCTTGTACATAGGAGCAGTATTATAGTAGTTATATTCTTGTACATAGGAGCAGTATTATAGTAGTTATATTCTTGTACATAGGAGCAGTATTATAGTAGTTATATTCTTGTACATAGGAGCAGTATTATACTAGTTATATTCTTGTACATAGGAGGCAGTATTATAGTAGTTATATTCTTGTACATAGGAGCAGTATTATAGTAGTTATATTCCTGTACATAGGAGCAGTATTATAGTAGTTATATTCTTGTACATAGGAGCAGTATTATAGTAGTTATATTCTTGTACATAGGAGGCAGTATTATAGTAGTTATATTCTTGTACATAGGAGCAGTATTATAGTAGTTATATTCTTGTACATAGGAGGCAGTATTATAGTAGTTATATTCTTGTACATAGGAGCAGTATTATAGTAGTTATATTCTTGTACATAGGAGCAGTATTATAGTAGTTATATTCTTGTACATAGGAGCAGTATTATAGTAGTTATATTCTTGTACATAGGAGCAGTATTATAGTAGTTATATTCCTGTACATAGGAGCAGTATTATACTAGTTATATTCTTGTACATAGGAGGCAGTATTATAGTAGTTATATTCTTGTACATAGGAGCAGTATTATAGTAGTTATATTCTTGTACATAGGAGGCAGTATTATAGTAGTTATATTCTTGTACATAGGAGCAGTATTATAGTAGTTATATTCTTGTACATAGGAGCAGTATTATAGTAGTTATATTCTTGTACATAGGAGGCAGTATTATAGTAGTTATATTCTTGTACATAGGAGCAGTATTATAGTAGTTATATTCTTGTACATAGGAGCAGTATTATAGTAGTTATATTCTTGTACATAGGAGCAGTATTATAGTAGTTATATTCTTGTACATAGGAGCAGTATTATAGTAGTTATATTCTTGTACATAGGAGCAGTAATATAGTAGTTATATTCTTGTACATAGGAGGCAGTATTATAGTAGTTATATTCATGTACATAGAAGCAGTATTATAGTAGTTATATTCTTGTACATAGGAGGCAGTATTATAATAGTTATATTATTGTACATAGGAGGCAGGATTATAGTAGTTATATTATTATACATAGGAGGCAGTATTATAGTAGTTATATTCATGTACATAGAAGCAGTATTATAGTAGTTATATTCTTGTACATAGGAGCAGTATTATAGTAGTTATATTCTTGTACATAGGAGGTAGTATTATAGTAGTTATATTCTTGTACATAGGAGCAGTAATATAGTAGTTATATTCTTGTCAAATTTCTTTTTATTGAAAAAAGGTAGCAGAATAACAACAGTGTCGGAACATACCAACTTCACAATTTGCCACACAAGACAAAGGCATCACATATAATGTACTTAGTTAGTAGTAAAGCATACAATTCTTCATAATATACATTGAATTATGTCACAATAAGATTTAACATATTGAGTGTTATATAAGGGATTTCACGACAAACCTAGATCCTGTGAAGTGCCTTGTTTCTATAGCATGATTGTTTCTTGCATAGGTAAGCTTTATTATGAAGAATATATGTCAGTGAGTATTGGGATACCTATGTTTCCTGAGGTGAACTAATATTAATTCCTACCACCAGTATTTGTATGAGGAGGAGAAGTTCCAACCAGAAAAGGAGGATACAAGGGAGAGGAAAAAGGGACAGTAGTCCTTCAACTTGGGATGGAAGGGAATTGGGATGGTGAGGCCTCCTAGGGGAGACCCTCCTGAACACACATGTTTCAAATGCTTTTCATGTATGCTTTGTCTATACACGCTCTACCAGGAGTTGTTGGATTTTGGTGGTCATGGACTGAGATTATAATAAGGCGACTGTATAAGTTGCATCTCTAACACCTTAGCGCACCTGGGGATCTGTTCTCTGGTTCCTGTATGTCAGCCATGGGGACCAAGTTTTAAGATATTTCTCATGCCGTCTGATCTCCCCGCCAGCCAGCTCCTCCATTCTACATATCTGGTCTACTTTTATTCCCCAATGTGGGAGTGCAGGCGGTTCTTCACTGAGCTACTTCTGTGGAATTAGAAGCCTCGCGGCTTGTATTAAATGTGTAGGCAAGCTTGATTTGGATGGAGACAGGCCTGGAGTAGGAAGCCAGAGGAGCACCAATTCTGGCGATAGCTGGACATGTCTATTCATAACTTTGTCTATTACTTCAGATACTCCTTCCCAATACTCGCGTATTTTTGGACAAGACCAAAATATATGTGTTTGCGATCCACTTTCCTCCCCACACCTCCAGCACAGGTCAGAATTGCTAAAACCTTTAGTAAATAGTTGTTTCGGTGTGTGGTACCACTGAGTTAGTAACTTGTATGAGTGCTCTTGTACTCTCACGCATCTTGAGAATCCATGCGAGTGTGCGTGGATGCGCAAAATATCAGTTTCTGAGAATTCCATATCTAGTTCTGTAGCCCAGGTTTTTAAATAATGTGGCATCCCTACAGGGTTTTGAACATTAAGTGCTAAGTATAATTTAGATATTAGCTTGTTAGGGGGCGACTCTAAATGCATCAGTTTCTCAAACCAATAGTAGTTATATTCTTGTACATAGGAGAAGTATTATAGTAGTTATATTCTTTTACATAGGAGCAGTATTATAGTAGTTATATTCTTGTACATAGGAGCAGTATTATAGTAGTTATATTCTTGTACATAGGAGGCAGTATTATAGTAGTTATATTCTTGTACATAGGAGCAGTATTATAGTAGTTATATTCTTGTACATAGGAGCAGTATTATAGTAGTTCTATTATTGTACATAAGAGCAGTATTATAGTAGTTATATTCTTGTACATAGGAGGCAGTATTATAGTAGTTATATTCTTGTACATAGGAGGCAGTATTATAATAGTTATATTCTTGTACATAGGAGGCAGTATTATAGTAGTTATATTCTTGTATATAGGAGCAGTATTATAGTAGTTATATTCTTGTACATAGGAGCAGTATTATAGTAGTTATATTCTTGTACATAGGAGCAGTATTATAGTAGTTATATTCTTGTACATAGGAGCAGTATTATAGTAGTTATATTCTTGTACATAGGAGGCAGTATTATAGTAGTTATATTCTTGTACATAGGAGCAGTATTATAGTAGTTATATTCTTGTATATAGGAGCAGTATTATAGTGGTTATATTCTTGTACATAGGAGCAGTATTATAGTGGTTATATTCTTGTACATAGGAGCAGTATTATAGTAGTTATATTCTTGTACATAGGAAGCAGTATTATAGTAGTTATATTCTTGTACATAGGAGCAGTATTATAGTAGTTATATTCTTGTACATAGGAGGCAGTATTATAGTAGTTATATTCTTGTACATAGGAGCAGTATTATAGTAGTTATATTCTTGTACATAGGAGCAGTATTATAGTAGTTATATTCTTGTACATAGGAGGCAGTATTATAGTAGTTATATTCTTGTACATAGGAGCAGTATTATAGCAGTTATATTCTTGTACATAGGAGCAGTATTATAGTAGTTATATTCTTGCACATAGGAGCAGTATTATAGTAGTTATATTCTTGTACATAGGAGCAGTATTATAGTAGTTATATTCTTGTACATAGGAGCAGTATTATAGTAGTTATATTCTTGTACATAGGAGCAGTATTATAGTAGTTATATTCTTGTACATAGGAGCAGTATTATAGTAGTTATATTCTTGTACATAGGAGCAGTATTATAGTAGTTATATTCTTGTACATAGGAGCAGTATTATAGTAGTTATATTCTTGTACATAGGAGGCAGTATTATAGTAGTTTGTCACTACCAGACATCTGAGAAGCTCTGACAGACGTCCTTCAGAACCATAGGTGTGCGCAGCCTATTGCATTAGGGTGTGCACCCTAAAGCACAAACACACGCCGCGCGCGTGTGTGTGTATATATATATATATATATATATATATATATATACACACACAAATACACTAAGGGGTATGAGGGTACATTATTATACAGGGGTAATATAAATTATATTATATAAGTTATATTACCCCTTCATCATGTCCCCTGAGATAGCCCTCCTCAGTTATATTACCCCTGTATAATAATGTACCCTAATACCCCTTAGTTTTACCCCCTGTATAATTTACCCTGATCCTTCAGTTATATTACCCCTGTAATTTACCCTGATACCCCTCAGTTATACAGTATCATATAACTGAGGGGTATCAGGGTACATTATACAGGGGTGTAATTGAGGAGGGGTAGCAAGCAGCAGGGAACATACAGGGCAGAGTTCCAGTGGTGTAGCGTGGGTTGTTAGCACCCGGGGCAAGCCAAGTATTTCTCCCCCCAATCTGTGGACACGCCCCTTTTTTACAAATAATGCAGTAGATGTCACCTGCAGTCCTATGTAACACCACAGATAACACAGTGATAACTCTCTGAGTACAGATAATGTAGTAGATGTCACCTGCAGTCCTATGTAACACCACAGATAACACAGTGATAACTGAGTACAGATAATGTAGTAGATGTCACCTGCAGTCCTATGTAACACCACAGATAACACAGTGATAACTGAGTACAGATAATGTAGCAGATGTCACCTGCAGTCCTATGTAATACCACAGATAACACAGTGGTAACTCTCTGAGTACAGATAATGTAGTAGATGGGTATGAGGCCCCAGAATTCAGAACACGCACAGTGTGACCTGAAGTCTGGGGCCGGACTGCGGCAGTGTGGGCTAAATCCTATAGCCCCCCTTCCTCCCCCAAACAGATATGTGGACGGACATTACATATAATGGTGCACACTATACAGTAGAGTACAGCAGCACATACCTGTTACATCCAGTGACGTCTCCTGTGATCTAGACTCTTTCCTCAACGTCTTCATTCGGAGATAAGACCGCCATGATACCTTCTTTCAGCCGCGTCTCTGCAGAGTTTCACAGAAAAATGTTTAGATTTCTCACTTTACTATCATCCTCAGATAACAGACCCCCCCTCCACCCGTAGTGCCCATAACTATAATGCCCTCTGCATAATTATAATATGGCCCCTCTGTGTTGTTATTATTCTTAATATTATAATGGCCCCCTCTGTATTAGGCTCCATTCACACGTCCGCAAAATGTGTCCGCATCCATTCCGCAATTGTGCGGACCCATGCATTCTCCATGGGGACGGAATGGATGCGGAAAGCACACAGTGTGCTCTTCGCATCCGCATTTCCGGAGCGACCTGCCGAACTTCCGGTCCGCGGCTCTGGAAAAAAATAGAACATGTCCTATTCTTGTCCGCAGCTGTGGACAAAAATAGGCTGTTCTATGGGGGTGCCTGGCGGGTGTGTTGGGGATCCGCAAAACACTGCAGACTTGTGAATGAACCCTAATAGTAATAATTATGGCGCTCTTCAGCCCCTCCAGCATACAGTCCCATGTAAAATACATCACTCCTTGCCTTCAGCCCCTCCAACATACAGTCCCATGTAAATAATATCACCCTTCTTCTCTTCGCTGCCTGCCTTGAGCCCCTTCAGCATACAGTCCCATGTAAAATACATCACGCCCTGCCTTCAGCCCCTCCAACATACAGTCCCATGTAAAATAATATCACCCCTCCTGCCTTCAGCCCTTCCAGCATACAGTCCCATGTAAAATACATCACTATCTCTGCCTTCAGACCTTCCAGCATACAGTCCCATGTAAAATAATATCACCCCTCCTGCCTTCAGCCCTTCCAGCATACAGTCCCATGTAAAATACATCACTATCTCTGCCTTCAGACCTTCCAGCATACAGTCCCATGTAAAATAATATCACCCCTCCTGCCTTCAGCCCCTCCAGCATACAGTCCCATGTAAAATACATCACTATCTCTGCCTTTAGCCCCTCCAGCATACAGTCTCCAGGTAAAAAATATCACTTCCCCCCCTCTCTTCAGACCCCTCTAACCTTCTGCTCCTCTCTGCAACGTGCTCTGTGGAATTTCCTGCATATCTTGAGGCCCCGCCCCCTGTATGACGAGACTCCGCCTCTTTCCCGACATCATACCTCCCTAGAGCAAATCCATTCTAGCGCTCTACTGTCTCATAGGCTTCAGACCCTTAGCCTGAAGCCTATGTGAAGGATCGCATCAGGAGTTGGCAGATGGCAGTGCAGCACGGAGGTGATGATTAGGGTGTGCCCAGGCACACCCGGCACACCCCGTGCGCACGCCTATGTTCAGAACCTCCTCCTTGAGGTTCCTTTTGTTTTGCTTTCATTTTCTCATCTCGTTAGCCTCTCTCAGCTGTCATGTAGTTGCACTGATTGCATCCCTTTAAATCCCTTCTCATACTGCATCACTTTGCGATTTATACAACTTCCTGGAGTATATGCATGCTGGATGCTACTACTGAGTCTTCTACAGATAAGTTTTGTTTATTCATTTGTATTTTCCTGTTTGCTGGATCCCAGGAGACCCTGACTCCCTCCGTATCGAGTGTAGGGAGCCGGTGGTCGTGTCCCCTCACTATTATAGGGTGTTCAGGGGTTATTCAGTCGAGGTACGAGGATATGCGATCTTCTACCATTGAGAATTTTGCATAGGCTGAGAAGTTTAGGGAGAGAGCCAGGTCTGTTGCAGGGCTATCCCTTTGGTTCCTTAGTTTTGGATCCAGTCAGCCGGATCTTCCTTTTGGGTCTTCTAGTTTGTTGTACACCTTCCGTGACATTATAAACCGCCAAAACCGTCTCAAGCATGAATCCGGTTTCACTTTTAACTGAACACATGCAGGGTCTTTCATTGGAGGTAGCAGATCTCCGTAAAACTGTTTCGCAGTTTCAGGTGACCGGTTCAGCTTGCGTTCATAGAGTTTGTTCTGAGCCTAAGATCTCGCTCCCGGATACGTTCTCCGGGGGTAGTGAGAATTTTGTTCGTTTTAGAGAGGCTTGCAAACTCCATTTTCGCGTACTTCCCCATTCCTCTGGTGATGAGGAGCAGAGGGTGGGGATCATCATCTCGCTGCTCAGGGATAATGCTCAGTCCTGGGCTTTTTCGCTGCCGGTGGGGGCACGGCCCCTCTGTTCAGTGGATGAATTTTTTTAGCCCTGGGTCAGATATATGATGATCCGGATCGTATTGCTCTGGCTGAGTCTAGATTACGTCTTTTATGCCAGGGTAAACAGTCCGCAGAGATATATTGTTCAGAATTTCGGAGATGGGCAGCTGATACTGGTTGGAATGATGCTGCACTCCGAAGTCAATTTTGCCATGGTCTTTCAGAGGGATTGAAAGATGCATTTGCCTTTCATGAGAGACCTACCTCCTTGGACTCTGCCATGTCTCAGGCCGTTCGTATTGACAGGTGTCTTAGAGAGAGAGGAGAGATCACTCCTTCCTGTCATACTCAGTCCAAGGACAGTGCGGCGGTCTCATTCAGTGCACAGGGGTCTCAGTCGCTCTCAATCCTTTCTGAGCAGGAGCCCATGCAGCTGGGTTTGCTTGCCTCTGACAATAGAAGATTCAGCTCTCATGGGAAGGTTTGTTTCTGTTGTGGAGGTATAAATCATTTGGCAAATGTTTGTCCCTCTAGGAGATTCAGGCAGTTTTTTGAGAGTAATAAAGAAACAAAAAGAAAAAAATCCTCTAAAAACGTTCCGTCTGTTACAATTGGCAAGGTTGATGCGGAAATTGAAGGTTTTCTGTTTGCTTGTAGTTCCCGTTTTCTCCTACCTGCCAGGGTGGCGCTAGAGAGCAAGAATATTTTTTGAGAGATTTTTGTAGATAGTGGAGCAGCTGTCAATCTTATTGATAATCAATTTGCTATAACTCATGGTTTCCAGGTATGCACTTTGGGAAAGGATATACCTGTTTTTGCTATTGATTCCGTTCCACTTTCTCAGAAATCGTTAAAGGGCATAGTTCACAATATCCGTTTAATTGTGAGTGATACTCATGTTGAGGATGTGTCATGTTTCGTCCTAAACGGGTTGCCTACTCCTCTAGTGTTGGGGCTACCCTGGCTCACTAAACATAACCCCACCATTGATTGGCAAGCGAGGCAAATAAATGGTTGGAGTGACTTTTGCAGAGAGAATTGCCTCATGACATCTGTTTCTGAGGTTTCTACTAAGACTGTACCATCTTTCCTCTCTGAATTTTCAGATGTGTTTTCTGAGAGTGGAGTTCAGGAATTGCCCACTCACAGGGAGTACGATTGCCCTATTAATCTCACCCCAGGCGCCAAGCTGCCTAAATCTCGTTTATACAATCTCTCCCAACCTGAAAGGGTCGCTATGCGTGCTTGAATCTCTGAGAGTCTGAGAAAGGGACACATACGACCCTCGAAGTCACCTGTTGCCGCTGGTTTTTTCTTTGTTAAGAAAAAAGATGGTTCTTTAACCGCTTTACGTCCGCCCATAGGATATAAACGTCCTATGGGTGGACGTCTATTTCTGAACGGACGTTCCAGAACGTCTTTTCAGAAAGTGCAGCTGCACGCTAATCGTGCAGCTGCTGATCGGGTTGCCCGCTGTCAGTGACAGCAGGGCAACCCTAAGACAAGGCAGGGACAGTGCCCAGGTGTCCCTGCCTTCTAGATCGCTGCAGACACAGCGCTCACCGAGCGCTGTGTCTGCAGAGAAGGAAGCGCTATGCGCTTCCTGTTCCGGCCCGGCGGTCATGTGACCGCCGTGACCGGAGTGTGCAGGAGCTGTGTGAGGTCTCTCAGTGACCTCGATCAGCCCTGCACTGAGGCTGTACAGCGCTGGATTGCTGCTGTACAGCCTCTCTAGGGGGTGTATTTGTCCTGTAACTGGGGCTACTATGTCAGCCCCAGTTACAGGAGAAATCAACTGTGAAAAAAAAAAAGAAAAGTGAAGCAAATGTCCCCCAGAGGTCTTGTATGACCTTATGGGGGACGAAAAGTGTAAAATAAAAAAAAATAAAAAAAAAGGTTGAAAATAAAAAAATAAAAAAAAGTTTCACATGTAAAAAAAAAAAGTCCCCAAGTAAGGAATGAAAAAAGAAAGCTAAAAATAGAAAAAATAAAAAAAAGTATACATATTAGGTATTGCCGCGTCTGTAAAAACCAGCTCTATAAAAATATCACATGACCTAACCCCTCGGGTGAACACCGTAAAAAAACAACAAAAAAAACTGTGTCAAAACAAGCAATTTTTGTCACCTTGCATCACAAAAGGTGCAACACTAAGTGATCAAAAACGCGTATGTCCCACAAAATAGTACCAATAAAACCGTCACCTCATCCCGCAAAAAATGAGCCCCTACATAAGAAAATCTCTCAAAAAATAAAAAAACTATAGCTCTCAGAACATGGACACATTAAAACATAATTTTTTTGTTTCAAAAATGCTATTATTGTGTAAAACTTTAATAAATGAGAAAAAGTATACATATTGGGTATCGCCACGTCTGTAACAATCTGCTCTATAAAAATGTCACTTGACTGAACCCCTCAGGTGAACGCTGTAAAAATAAATAAATAGAAACTGTGCTAAAACAACCAATTTTTTGGTCACCTTGCCCCATAAAGTGTTATAATGAATGATCAAAAAATCATATGTACCCAAAAATAGTACTAATAAAACTGGCACCTTATCCCCTAGTTTCCAAAATGGGGTCACTTCTTGGGAGTTTCTACTGTAAGGGTGCATCAGGGGGCTTCAAATGGGACATGGCATCTAAAAACCATGTGGAGTTCCTTTTCTTCTGCGCCCTGCCGTGTGCCCATACAGCAGTTTATGACCACATGTGGGGTGTTTCTGTAAACCGCAGAATCTGGGTAATAAATATTGAGTTTTGTTTGGCTGTTAACCATCGATGTGTTAAAGAAAAAAATTGATTAAAATGGAAAATCTGCCAAAAAAGTGAAATTTAAAAATTTGATCTCCATTTTCCTTTAATTCTTGTGGAACGCCTAAAGGATTAACAAAGTTTGTAAAATCGGTTTTGAATACCTTGAGGGGTGTAGTTTCTACAATGGGGTCATTTATGGGGGTATCCACTATGTAGGCCCCACAAAGTGACTTCAGACCTGAACTGGTCCTTAAAAAGTGGGTTTTGGCAATTTTCTTAAAAATTTGAAGAATTGCTTCTAAACTTCTAAGCCTTCTAACGTCCTAAAAAAATAAAATGACATTTCCAAAATGATGCCAACATAAAGTAGACATATGGGGAATGTTAAATAATAAATATTTTATGAGGTATCACTTTCTGTTTTAAAAGCAGAGAAATTGAAATTTAGAAAATTGCGAATTTTTAAAATTTTTGGGTAAATTTGGGATTTTTTCATAAATAAAGGTGAAATATTTTGACTCAAATTTATGACTATCATGAAGTACAATGTGTCACGAGAAAACAATCTCTGAATGACTTGGATAAATAAAGGCGTTCCAAAGTTATTACCACATAAAGTGAGATATGTCAGTTTTGCAAAATTTGGCCTGGTCAGGAAGGGGGCAAATGGCCCAGATGGAAAGTGGTTAAGACCATGTCTGGATTTCAGGGAGCTGAACAGTATCACAATTTGTGACCCTTATCCGCTTCCTCTGATCCCGGACCTGTTTAACCAGATTGTGGGGGCTAAAGTTTTTTCCAAATTGGATCTAAGAGGGGCATACAACCTGGTCAGGGTCAGAGAAGGAGACGAATGGAAGACGGCCTTCAATATTCCTGAGGGCCATTTCGAGAATTTGGTTATGCCTTTTGGTTTGATGAATGCTCCAGCCGTCTTTCAGCATTTTGTGAACAGCATTTTTTATCATTTAATGGGGAAATTTGTATTAGTGTATCTGGATGACATTTTGATTTTTTCTCCTGATTTCAAAACTCATAAGGAACATTTACGTCAGGTCTTGCTCATCCTGCGGGGGAATAAATTGTACGCTAAACTGGAAAAATGTGTGTTTGCGGTTCCAGAAATTCAATTTCTGGGGTTTCTTCTCTCCGCTTCTGGTTTTCGCATGGACCCCGAGAAGGTCCGCGCTGTGCTTGAGTGGGAGCATCCTGAGAATCAGAAGGCGCTGATGCGTTTTCTGGGTTTTGCCAATTATTACAGGAAGTTTATTTTGAATTATTCCTCTGTTGTTAAACCACTCACTGATATGACTAGAAAGGGGGTAGATTTTGCCTCCTGGTCGGTAGAGAAGCGTAAGGCCTTTTCTAATATCAAGGAGAGTTTTGCTTCCGCTCCCATCTTGGTACAACCTGATGTCTCTCTGCCCTTCATAGTTGAGATTGATGCTTCTGAGGTGGGTGTGGGTGCGGTCTTGTCTCAGGGTCCCTCTCCTGACAAATGGCGACCGTGTGCCTTTTTCTCGAAGAAACTCTCCTCCGCAGAGAGAAATTACGATGTGGGAGATAGGGAGTTGTTGGCCATCAAGTTAGCTTTTGAGGAATGGAGCCATTGGCTGGAGGGAGCCAGACACCTTATTACCGTGTTTACTGACCATAAGAATCTGGCCTACTTGGAGTCAGCCAAGCGTCTGAACCCGAGACAGGCCAGATGGTCTTTGTTCTTTTCAAGGTTTAATTTTGTTGTCACCTTCCGCCCTGGGGTTAAGAATGTGAAGGCGGATGCCCTGTCACGTTGTTTTCCGGGAGGTGGGAATTTTGAAGACCCAGGTCCCATTTTGGCTGAAGGTGTGGTGGTCTCTGCTCTTTATCCTGAATTGGAGGCAGAGGTTCAGGTAGCCCAGTCAGAGGCTCCTGATCTTTGTCCTCCTGGGAGGTTGTTTGTGCCTCTCGCTTTAAGACACAAGATTTTTAAGGAGCACCACAATACTGTCCTTGCTGGGCACCCGGGGGCAAGAGCCACAGTGGATCTCATCGCTCGGAGATTCTGGTGGCCGGCGCTTCGTAAGTCGGTTGAGGCTTTTGTGGTAGCCTGCGAGACCTGCGCTCGTGCCAAAGTCCCTCATTTACGGCCATCAGGTCCTCTCCTTCCGTTACCCATTCCTTCCCGTCCTTGGACACATCTGTCCATGGACTTCATTACGGACCTGCCTCGTTCCTCGGGGAAGACTGTGATTCTGGTGGTGGTGGATCGTTTTAGCAAAATGGTGCATTTCATTCCTTTTCCTGGCTTGCCCAATGCTAAGACGCTGGCGCAGGCATTTATTGATCACATTGTCAAATTGCATGGTATTCCTTCAGACATTGTCTCTGATAGGGGCACACAGTTTGTTTCCAGATTCTGGAAGGCTTTCTGTTCTCGCTTGGGGGTTCGGTTGTCATTCTCTTCTGCTTTCCACCCGCAGTCGAATGGTCAGACAGAGCGCGTCAATCAGAATCTGGAGACATATCTGCACTGTTTTGTGGCGGAGAATCAGGAGGATTGGTGTTCTTTTTTGTCCCTTGCTGAGTTTGCTTTAAATAACCGTCGTCAGGAGTCCTCTGATAAGTCACCATTTTTTGGTGCATATGGGTTTCATCCGCAGTTTGGGACATTCTCTGGAGAGGGGTCTTCTGGTTTACTTGATGAGGACAGATTCTCCTCGTCTTTGTCATCAATTTGGCAAAAGATTCAGGATAATCTAAAGAGCATGAGTGAGAGATATAAGCGTGTGGCGTATAAGAGACGTGTGCCTGGTCCGGACCTGAATGTTGGTGATCTGGTGTGGTTGTCTACTAAGAATATCAAATTAAAGGTTCCCTCCTGGAAGTTGGGTCCTAAGTTTATTGGGCCTTACAAAATCTTGTCGGTCATCAATCCTGTTGCCTACCGTCTTGATCTTCCTCAGACTTGGAAGATCCATAATGTTTTTCATAAGTCCTTATTAAAACCTTATGTCCAACCCATTGTACCCTCGTCTTTGCCTCCTCCTCCGATTGTGGTTGATGGTAATCTTGAATTTCAGGTCTCTAGGATTGTGGATTCTCATGTTGTCCGCGGTTCTCTCCAGTACCTCGTTCATTGGGAGGGTTATGGTCCTGAGGAGAGGATGTGGGTCCCAGTGACGGACATTAAGGCCACTCGTCTCATCAGGGCTTTCCATAGGTCCCATCCTGAGAAGGTGGCTCTGAGTGTCCGGAGTCCACTCGTAGAAGGAGGGGTACTGTCACCACCAGACATCTGAGAAGCTCTGACAGACGTCCTTCAGAACCTCCTCCTTGAGGTTCCTTTTGTTTTGCTTTCATTTTCTCATCTCGTTAGCCTCTCTCAGCTGTCATGTAGTTGCACTGATTGCATCCCTTTAAATCCCTTCCCATACTGCATCACTTTGCGGTTTATACAACTTCGTGGAGTATATGCATGCTGGATGCTACTACTGAGTCTTCTACAGATAAGTTTTGTTTATTCATTTGTATTTTCCGGTTTGCTGGATCCCAGGAGACCCTGACTCCCTCCGTATCAAGTGTAGGGAGCCGGTGGTCGTGTCCCCTCACTATTATAGGGTGTTCAGGGGTTATTCAGTCGAGGTACGAGGATATGCGATCTTCTACCATTGAGAATTTTGCATAGGCTGAGCAGTTTAGGGAGAGAGCCAGGTCTGTTGCAGGGCTATCCCTTTGGTTCCTTAGTTTTGGATCCAGTCAGCCGGATCTTCCTTTTGTGTCTTCTAGTTTGTTGTACACCTTCCGTGACATAGTTATATTCTTGTACATAAGAGCAGTATTATAGTAGTTATATTCTTGTACATAGGAGCAGTATTATAGTAGTTATATTTCTTGTACATAGGAGGCAGTATTATAGTAGTTATATTCTTGTACATAGGAGGCAGTATTATAGTAGCTATATTCTTGTACATAGTAGGCAGTATTATAGTAGTTATATTCCTGTACATAGGAGCAGTATTATAGTAGTTATATTCTTGTACATAGGAGGCAGTATTATAGTAATTATATTCTTGTACTTAGGAGGCAGTATTATAGTAGTTATATTCTTGTACATAGGAGGCAGTATTATAGTAGTTATATTCTTGTACATAGGAGCAGTAATATAGTAGTTATATTCTTGTACATAGGAGGTAGTATTATAACAGTTATATTCTTGTACATAGGAGCAGTATTATAGTAGTTATATTCTTGTACATAGGAGGCAGTATTATAGTAGTTATATTCTTGTACATAGGAGGCAGTATTATAGTAGTTATATTCTTCTACATAGGAGCAGTATTATAGTAGTAATATTCTTGTACATAGGAGCAGTATTACAGTAGATATATTCTTCTACATAGGAGCAGTATTATAGCAGTTATATTCTTGTACATAGGAGGCAGTATTATAGTAGTTATATTCTTGTACATAGGAGGTAGTATTATAACAGTTATATTCTTGTACATAGGAGCAGAATTATAGTAATTATATTCTTAACCAAATTTATTTTTATTCAAAGTAAGTAAGGCATATCAATCGATCACAAACCATCGTAGCATCACTGGTAAGGCAAAGTCACAAATCGGTCATGGAAGTGACCACAGATGCATGTCAGTGCAACACATGTTGTACAAAATGATACATCAAATGTGACAGACAATAAAAATCAAATATAACACAAATAAGAGGAAAACAGAGGGAAAGGAAGGGAAAGGAAGGGGGGGGGGGGGGTAGAGGAGTTTGCCCCAACTCCGTCAGGGGAACTTCCTATATGTCTTCCAGGGCGACCAGATTTTCAGAAAGCGGGAACGCGTGCAAGATTCCCAGTGGGCCAGCTCTTCCAACCTGTAGATCTGATCCACCTTATCCCTCCACATCGAAACAGTGGGAGGTTCAGTATCCTTCCAAAGCAGCGGGATGAGCAGTCTCGCCGCCGTGATGAGCATAGTAGGAAGATCAGATCTACAGGGGGAAAGCGAGTCATTAGGGCACCAAAGCAGAATCAGTTTAGGATCCAGCTTAACCTGCTTATCACACACCTCATTTATCAGAGCTTCTATACTGGTCCAGAACGCTTTAATCTTTTCACAGTGCCACCAAATGTGTGACAGAGAGCCTACGTCTTTTCTACACCTCCAGCACTCACTTGGGAAATCTGCATTAAGCCTATGCAAGAACTCCGGGGACTTGTACCATCTCGTAAGCAGCTTATACGAGTTTTCTTGTACCTTAATACAGCGGCTAAAGCCGTGAGAGTGTGTAAGGACAAAAGCCCTTTCCGGGTCTGTAAGGTGGATGGACAATTCCCTTTCCCATGAAGAAAGGAAATGTAGCTCAGGAGGGGAGGCTGAGAGTAACTCCTTATATATGGTAGACAGCGGTTTAGGGATCCTACGGGCATCTGATAGTCTCTTAGACAGCCAAGAGGGGGTTCCAGAGGTGGTGGGGGGTGGTAGCTTAATCATCTTAATTTCCTTCTGCAGGGCAAAACTCTGTAGGAAGGAAGCATTTTTGACTTTAGGGTCATTCAAGACCGTGGACCAATCCAGGGACCCATCCGGGGACCTAATCTCACTTAAAGGGATCTCGGCCAAAAGAGGCCAGATACCTGAGGGCTTCTCGGCTTCCGGATGGACATAAAACTGTAAAGAGGAAAGCGGAGTACCCGGTATGGGAAACTCAAGTGTTCTATCCTTAAACTGCTTGGCCCACTCAACAAACATACCCTTCCATAGGAGTGGCAAAGAGGAACTACCCGGAGAACAAGGGGACAGCCCCCAGAGAATCCGCTTCATTCTAGTGGAGAGCAGAGAGCGCTCAAGACACACATATGGAGCACTATAAGTGCTATTGAGGAGGGATAGACCTCTAAATAGTTGAAAGGCCACATAGTAGGAACGTATGTCGGGCAGACCAAAGCCGCCAAACCTCCTCTCTCTGGTCAGCACCGAATAAGCAATTCTGGAGGGTTTACTTCCCCACAAAAAGAGGGAGAAAACTCTGCGGATGTCTACAAAAAATGAGTGCGGCAGCCAGATAGGCAACACCTGCAGAAGGTACAAAAATTTAGGAGCTATAAAGGTCTTGAGGTAGTTCCTCTTGCCACACCAGGAAATAAACGGCAGTTTAATAGAGTGCAACTGCTTCCTAACTGAGGACAATAAGGGGGCATAATTCAGAGCAAATAAGTCCTTCGCCTGAGTCGGGACGTGCACTCCCAAAAATACTATGTCTTTTGTAGCCCAGTGAAAGGGGGTAGTAATCTGAAGGGCCTCTTTAACCGATTCTGGACAAGTAACGTTTAGGGCCATTGACTTGCTATAGTTGATTTTAAAGTTTGACACATAGCAAACTCCTCAAAAAGAGACAAAAGCCTAGGGAAGGATGTTTCGGGATTGGAGGTCATGATAAGTAGGTCATCTGCAAATGCGGTTGTCAAGTGGGTCCGAGAATCAATGGTCAAGCCCCTAACCGCAGGATCCTGCCGGATCTTACACAGCAAAGTCTCCATCACTATGACAAACAGAGATGGGGAGAGGGGGCACCCCTGCCTCGTCCCATTGGATATGGAAAAGGAGGGAGAAAGCGTACCATTTATTTTGAGTTTGGCAGACGGGGCTGAGTACAGAGTGAAGATCGCAGATATAAACGAATCTGGGAAACCAAACCTCGACAGGGCCCGCGACATATAATGCCAACCGACCCTGTCGAAGGCCTTCTCCGCGTCCGTGCTCAGCAAAGCCAGAGGCGTAGAGGAGCTTCTAGCCCAATCCATAAGATGGAGCAAACGTATCGTGTTTTCACAGCCCTGTCTGCCACGCACAAACCCCACTTGCTCGCTATCAATAAGATCCGGCAGGATCAGCTGTATTCGCTGCGCCAGAATCTTGGCCCACCACTTGACATCCGCATTTAGCAGTGAAATCGGGCGATAACTGCCACAGTGGAGGGGGTCTTTGTTTTCTTTATGGATTATAGTTATGTGGGCCTCTAACGTTTGGGGGGGTAGAGAACCTCCAGACAAAAGGAAATTACAGAGTGCCTGAAAATGAGGAGTCAAAACGTCTTTGAAGGTCTTGTAATACGATATAGGGAGTCCATCCGGCCCTGGACTTTTACCTGAAGAAATGGAGGAAAGGACCTTGCCAATTTCCTCTCTTGATACAGGGGCGACTAGTTGGGAAGCTTGTAGGGGACTAACAGAGGGCAGCTTCAGAGTGGACAGGAACTCATCTGTGGCTTGCTCAATAGAGGCTGAACCAGGACGGTCTGGAGTGGGGAGGTTATATAGATCCGCATAAAAAGCACTAAACGCTTTTGCTATATCGTGAGTCGACTTGTGCTTATTGCCTTTCGCATCTAAAATAGCAGGGATAAATGAATCCGCGTGGCGTTGCTTAGCCATGGCAGACATCAGTTTATTCCCTTTGTTCCCATGAGCATAAGCTTTAAACCTGGAGCGGAATATAAGTTTCGCTGATTTGGCGTTGAGCAAGTTTTTCAGTCCCGTCCTGGCCTCCGCTAATTCAGCAGCCACAGCCTGAGCCTGGGTTTGCTTATGGGTCAGTTCAAGACTCGCTATGCGGGACAACAGGTCGTCTACAGCCTTGGAGCGCAACTTTTTAACATGCGAGCCCAGGGAAATTAATTCTCCTCTAACCACCGCCTTATGAGTCTCCCACAAGATGGAGGGAGAGGGAGGGGGGTCGCCCACTGCATTAAGAGAGAAGAATTCAGACATAATCCGGGAGATTTTAGCTGCATTGGTAGGGTCGGAGATCAATGTGTCATTAAGACGCCATATTCTCTCTCGTTTAGGAAGAGCTGTCATAGACACTCGGAGAAATACTGCGGCGTGATCAGAAAGCGTAATGTTCCCAATCCTCGTGTCTACCACCTGAGAAATATGGGGGGAGGATAAAAACAAGTAGTCCAACCTATGGAAGGATTTTTTAGCGTTTGAATAAAATGTGTAATCCCTACCAGAGGGATGCATAGTGCGCCACACATCAATAACCCGCAACTTCTTCAGCGCAGTCTTCAGACGTGGCAGAAGTTTGTGGGACAACTCAGATCTCTGGGAGGACGAGTCAAGGTCAGGCTCCAGGGTCACATTAAAGTCACCACCTAGTATAAGCATGCCCTCACTAAAAGCCTGTAATTGCTCAAGAGTCCGAACGAGCCAGGGGATCTGACCCCTATTGGGGGCATATAAATTAGCCAGGGTAACAGGCGCGTCAGCGATGTGCCCCTTAACGAATAAGAAGCGACCATCAGTGTCCGCAAGGACAGCAGAGTGTTTGAAGGGTAGGCGCTTGTGGACGGCCACGCTGACACCCCTGCTAGCCGAGGCAAAAGAGCTATGGAACCATTGTGGGAATGCGTTTTGGGACAATTTCGGGATCTTCCCTGATTTAAAATGAGTTTCTTGGAGGAATACAACAGAGGCGTCATCTTTCAGTAACAAGGAGAGCACCTGAGACCGCTTACATGGCTCGTTCAGACCCTTGGCATTCAGTGAGGCAACTACAACAGAGGCCATAGTGAAGACAGAGGAGGCCTGTCGGCCCAGTGCAGCGTACTCAAGTTGTGTGTACTAGGTGTTTCTGGGTGATGTAGTGCAATATACACTAACCTGGTACAGCTGACTCTCTGCAAGGGCAGGTATAGTTAGAAATAGTTCGTGACGCCAGTGCCAAGTAAACGGTGGCACGCCGTTTGCGGATGCAGGAATAAATTGAGGAAACGTAGGATTAAAACAGAACTCCAACTTTAGTAGTTTTTCCAAGCAGAGACAATAATGGAAATGCAGTTCCTTAGCATACAGTCGATTTTGCAATTCGGTCGATGCAGGCAATTCAGTTACAGCAGGGTAATTACAGAGTGTTGAACACAGGACTTGCAGCACAGGAGCTTGCACTCTAATTCTGTCTGATCCTGGAATATATGGCTATGGCTTTTATAAGTACCTCCTCTGTCTTTCTCAGTACCTCTGGCTTTCCTGATCTTTGCCTCTGTCTCTCTCAGCTTCTGAATGGTTCCTCAGGCTCTTGGTCTAACATATTCCTGCTTCTGCACCTGGGAATTCAGGAGGGAATCTTCTCCTGGACAGCAGGCTTCAGGCCTGGACTTGTCTCAGACATTGTCTAATCTCCAACTGTAGATTACAGACACTAGACTCCGTCTCTCTTCTACTTCCCTGTCTGGGCCTTATATAAACTAGGGCTCCCTAGCTCCCTCTATGGACTAGAAGTAGGAATAACACCCCTAGCAGGCCTGTACATGCAAGTTTCAGTAACAGGGAAATACACACATTACATTACATTCTATAAAACTGACATATAGCAACTTCCCATAATTAAGGAGGGACGACAGCACACCAAGTAACACTTTGGTAGTGACGGGTATTACAGTTCCCGTACACTACATACCCCACTGCTTTAAGCTGAGTACGGCCTCGTACTCCATCATGGGTCGCCCAACTGGAATCTCTACCTGAAATAGAAAATAGAGACATGCAGGCATACATATATGCAATTCATCTGCATTTACATCAGGTCCAATTGGCAAAGGTGCAGGGTAGTGACAAGGGGCGTCGTTCTCTTCTCTCAGGATAGTGAATGGAACGGGGGCGCTGACCTGGCACAGCGTAACATTATAACCAGGATAGTCCATGACAATGAAAAAGTCCATGATAAAACAGTAGAAAACGGTATAAAAGTTCTTGGAGGCTCAAATAACAAACATGAGTCCGTACCCAGGTTATTTCCATATTAAATCACAGAGGCTCTCATGCGGTGGAGTCCATCTCTGGGCACAATACTTTTAAAAGAGTAAGAATCTCAGAGGCTCAGGTTCTTTTGAGTCTGTCTCCGGGCACGGTTCCTTAGTATCAAGTTGCACAATAAGAGGACAGCAAAGCAAAGTGCTGTAAAACCCCAGATCAACCTGAAAAGGGGGTGAAGGGTAAAAGGTGCAACAAAGGAACAGGCACAACTTGGCGTGGGGTAGCAAAAGCAGGCAGGAGGTCCTGGAAACAAGCCTGGCCTTGCTGACTTTGTAATTTCAGTGGTCAACACCTACCACTGAGCCGTGGACAAACTGGCAGCCGCAACAAAGGACCAGGAAACATAGGACTCCTGTCCTGGAAGGGTTAACATCAAACTTCTGACGAAATAAATCAAAGGCCTAGCAGGCTGATTCACAGTGAAATATCATATCCACTTGGCTCTCTTGGCAAGTACCGTCTGTAGTAGTCCTCTACAGGAGGATGTGCCCACATAACTGTATCAGGGGGCAGCTGTAGGGTAAAGGGGCCCCTAATAGGTATTGGCCCCATAGGCCTAGGGGTGAACCCTCTGATGGACCGTGCCGGCCCTGGCATGATCACTGCAGGGTGTGTCGTGCTTGGCACCGCCGCAGCAAGCGGTCCGGCGCTCTGGGTGCAGCAGTTTACGGCAATCGCGGGTCCGGTCTGGGGCACTGACGGAGCGGTGGCAACAGAAGGTGGTCTACGGGTGGTGACAGGCACCCTTACCTCATCCTTCCTCGGCGGTGTCTGGATCCTGGCGGTGTAGGTCTTGCGCAACTCCCGCAACTTCTCCTCCAGCCGGACGATCTGCTCACCGATGCTTTCTGTGTCGGAGTCGCTGTCCTCTGCTGGCGCCGCCGGCGCAGGTACAGTTACCGATGGTGTGGACTCGGCCTTTGCAGGTACTGGCGATGCGTCTGGTCTCCGACCCATCCGGATGTCCTGAAAGGTAGCACTCAGTCCTTTTAATTGTTCCAGCTCAGATATTGTCTTCTCCCGACGAGGCAGCTCGGGGGAAGGATAGGGGCTCACCCATTTCTCCAACACGGTTGGCTGCCAGAAGACATTAGGCCCAATGAAGGAGCTCCGCTCCTGAAAGGCGTGATGGGCCGGCTCTGGAGAGCGTTCCGGTTCCCGCTCGCAGCCAGAGTAGTCTTCTCCTTCTTCTGCCTCCCAATCCTCAGGTCCTCGCTTGGGACGGGTCACAGCAGTCGCATAAGGGCCTCGCAGGCTCTCGGCAGGGGTGTACTCCACTTCCTCTTCCTCGCGGAGGCTATGCTGGTACGAAGGGAGGTAGTCTCTTTTGACAGACCTTCGATTAACATAGAGGTCTCTGCCAGTTAGATAGTCCTGGATAAACCCGTAGCCACGGGATTTGTCAAATGAAAGCACCACTCCCTTTCTCCTTTCCAGGCGGGGTTGGGTGTGCGTATGCTTCTCATGTATTGTCTTGGTTAGTTCCTCATAGATGATTTTGGTCTTTGTATTCCGCTTGATAGCGGCCTCTCGGATCTCCGCCATCAGGGAGGACCATTTGAAAGATGGCTGGAAAAAGTCCCTCCACGAGCCATAGTAGGGCTCGGGTTCTTTCTCCCTTGGGCGGCAGGCGGGTTGCTCCGGTCCCGGAGCGTAGGCCGGTGGAGCCTCCTCTGGCTCTACACCAACATCCGACATCTTTGCAATTTCAGGTGCGGACGCTACAGCAACACTCTGCTCACTATCCAACATGCTCGATCCTTCTGAGGAGAGCGATAGGGTCGCGTCAATTACAGCAGCTAGCTCCTCCCATTGCTCTGGGAGGCCGCCCCCCAGGCCTTCCAGTATATGGAAGGCGGTGTCCATTCTGGCAGACATACAAATGTCCAGATAAGCAGTGGCGCCTGCCCTTGACCTTCTTCCCGCTTTTTCCTCAGAAAGGCGCCAATTTTTCCCGCCTTTTCGGGATGAAGGTGACGCAGCAGTAAATTCAGCAAGCTCAGCGGCCATCTTTAGCAAGAAACGCTGTCTGTTCACTGACAGCAAGCAGGATTGTAAAAAGTCCACAAAACCACACTCAAATGCGGCGATTTTCTTCCTCTGTATAGCGCAATACTGCACAGCGCTTTTTAGAGGGTTTTGGTACACTTTGGGTATAATTTTCAGTCCACAAAGTCCACTTGAATAAAACAGAAAAATTGTCACTTTGGTCACAGGGCAACGGTATAAGGCACAAAGTTCACGCTTCTTGCACTATAAAGCGTGCGTATCCTGTTCGTGACGCCAAAAGAGAGGTGCAGCGTACTCAAGTTGTGTGTACTAGGTGTTTCTGGGTGATGTAGTGCAATATACACTAACCTGGTACAGCTGACTCTCTGCAAGGGCAGGTATAGGTAGAAATAGTTCGTGACGCCAGTGCCAAGTAAACGGTGGCACGCCGTTTGCGGATGCAGGAATAAATTGAGGAAACGTAGGATTAAAACAGAACTCCAACTTTAGTAGTTTTTCCAAGCAGAGACAATAATGGAAATGCAGTTCCTTAGCATACAGTCGATTTTGCAATTCGGTCGATGCAGGCAATTCAGTTACAGCAGGGTAATTACAGAGTGTTGAACACAGGACTTGCAGCACAGGAGCTTGCACTCTAATTCTGTCTGATCCTGGAATATAGCATTTCTTCACCAAGGCCCATTAACCTATTTCTGGCTTTATATCCTTGGCTATGGCTTTTATAAGTACCTCCTCTGTCTTTCTCAGTACCTCTGGCTTTCCTGATCTTTGCCTCTGTCTCTCTCAGCTTCTGAATGGTTCCTCAGGCTCTTGGTCTAACATATTCCTGCTTCTGCACCTGGGAATTCAGGAGGGAATCTTCTCCTGGACAGCAGGCTTCAGGCCTGGACTTGTCTCAGACATTGTCTAATCTCCAACTGTAGATTACAGACACTAGACTCCGTCTCTCTTCTACTTCCCTGTCTGGGCCTTATATAAACTAGGGCTCCCTAGCTCCCTCTATGGACTAGAAGTAGGAATGACACCCCTAGCAGGCCTGTACATGCAAGTTTCAGTAACAGGGAAATACACACATTACATTACATTCTATAAAACTGACATATAGCAACTTCCCATAATTAAGGAGGGACGACAGCACACCAAGTAACACTTTGGTAGTGACGGGTATTACAGTTCCCGTACACTACACAGAGCAAGAGGACATCCAGTCTGGAAAGCCACGGACGGAGTAAGGAGAAGAAAGGGAGGAAGGAGGACAAAGGGAAAGTCAAAAGAAAAATAAGAGACATAACAAATGAGACAGTAACACAACCCAAATAACAAAGAATGTCTCCCCATGGACAGGGAGCGCGTGACCCCACCCAGCATCTGACACAATGGAGATCCTTTTTCATAGCGGCGGACAGCCGGGATCTATCAGAGGGGGCCTCCTGTGGGGCCACCGGGGGTGGAAAGGAAGGGGGTGAGGGAGAGGAATTAATCAGTAACATAACTGACAACAGTGCAGACATATAACCCCCGCATAACTAACAGTGCATTCAGTGCTCTAATGCACAGCTCGTAACCTGCATCTCATGCAGGCAAGGTAGTAAAGCATAGGGTCAGGCCCAAAACCCATGAGAATGGGGCAGTGGGCCAAGACCTAAAATAAGTCCAAAACCAATGGACAAACGATGAAAATTCAGCTCAGACAGAGCCAGACAGAGTTCCTACGTCCTGGGACCCAGCTAAGTCACAGAACATTGAACTCAGTGAAGAGTGAACAAAAGCGCCTTCAGCGCCTCCCGGAACAGAGTCAGGTAACAGGTGCTTGCGACCGGCCTTTTCCTTGTTTCCCAGCTCTGGAAGGTGAAACTTGCTGCCACGAATCTATACCCGGAGGGGTAGGCAGGGGATCCCCTTGATTAGCCGGCATCCACGAGGGAACTGTGATGGGTTCAATCCCAAGAGGGCCCCAAATAGCTTTCAGGTCACCCGGGGTCCGCACCGTATACTGCCTCCCGTTTTTCAAGATGGCTAGACCGAAGGGATAGAGCCATCGGAATGGCGTAGCTGTGGCTTTAAGGGCCTCTAGGAGCGGCTTCACGATGCGCCTCTTGGCTAAGGTGGAGGGGGCCAGATCCTGAAAGAATAGGACTGGGGTCTCACCATACATGATGCGGTCGGCCTCCCTTCCCGCCTTGAGCAGTGCAGCAGTGTCCACGTAGCTTAATATGCCGCAAACAACATCCCGCGGCGGCTCACCAGGTTTTGGCTTGGGCCTTAAGGCCCTGTGGATGCGCTCGATCACAATCGGAGCTGCTCTCTCAGCTCCCAGCAGGGAGGAGAAAATTTTGCATGCGACTGAATGAAGCGCGTCAATCGCAATATTTTCGGGTAGGCCGCGGATGCGAATATTTCGCCGCCGGCTCCGGTTCTCCTGATCCTCTATGCGCATCAGCGCGTCGTTTAGCAAGTCTCTGTGGGTTTGCAGGGCTGCACGGGTCTTACCCTCATGCACCAGGATGGCTTCCTGTGCTAGCTCCAGGGACTCCACACGATTCCCAATCTGCCGCAGGTCTCCTTTTATCTCCTCCAAGTCCTTTTTAAGAGGTGCAAGAGCAGATTCCAGGATGTCCCTGAGGACTGCTTTGGAAAGTGAGGAGCTATTTCGCAGTGGTCTGCAATCAGAAACATCAGAAGTGCTTCCTGCCTCAGAGCCTTCCTCTGCTTCAGAGAGCTGCCGCGCCCTCCTGGTTGTTTCAGCAGCAGGAGTCCTGGACTGTTTCTTGAGGTATTTATCCATCTCCGGTTGCCTGGAACGGGCCCCAGTCGGCTCTGGAGTCTCAGAGTGTCGATCCTTGCCTGGTTTCCCCATTGGCACCGAGTAAATAGCTAATAAAAGGGGCTATAATAGCTGCCAGGGAGAGGAGCTCAGGAACAAGCAACCATTCAGCTCCAAGGTCAGGCTCCGCCCCCAATAGTAGTTATATTCTTGTACATAGAAGCAGTATTATAGTAGTTATATTCTTGTACATAGGAGGCAGTATTATAGTAGTTATATTCTTGTACATAGGAGGCAGTATTATAGTAGTTATGTTCTTGTACATAGGAGGCAGTATTATAGTAGTTATATTCTTGTACATACAGTAGGAGGCAGTATTATAGTAGTTATGTTCTTGTACATAGGAGGCAGTATTATAGTAGTTATATTCTTGTACATAGGAGGCAGTATTATAGTAGTTATATTCTTGTACATAGGAGGCAGTATTATAGTAGTTATATTCTTGAAGATAGGGGGCAGTATTATAGTAGTTATATTCTTGTACATAGGAGCAGTATTATAGTAGTTATATTCTTGTACATAGGAGCAGTATTATAGTAGTTATATTCTTGTACATAGGGGGCAGTATTATACTAGTTATATTCTTGTACATAGGAGCAATATTATAGTAGTTATATTCTTGTACATAGGAGGCAGTATTATAGTAGTTATATTCTTGTACATAGGAGCAGTATTATAGTAGTTATATTCTTGTACATAGGAGCAGTATTATAGTAGTTATATTCTTGTACATAGGATCAGTATTATAGTAGTTATATTCTTGTACATAGGAGCAGTATTATAGTAGTTATATTCCTGTACATAGGAGCAGTATTATAGTAGTTATATTCTTGTACATAGGAGCAGTATTATAGTAGTTATATTCTTGTACATAGGGAGCAGTATTATAGTAGTTCTATTCTTGTACATAGGAGCAGTATTATAGTAGTTATAGTCTTGTACATAGGAGGCAGTATTATAGTAGTTATATTCTTGTACATAGGAGGCAGTATTATAGTAGTTATATTCTTGTACATAGGAGTAGTATTATAGTAGTTATATTCTTGTACATAGGAGCAGTATTATAGCAGTTATATTCTTGTACATAGGAGCAGTATTATAGTAGTTATATTCTTGTACATAGGAGGCAGTATTATAGTAGTTATATTCTTGTACATAGGAGCAGTATTATAGTAGTTATATTCTTGTACATAGGAGCAGTATTATAGTAGTTATATTCTTGTACATAGGAGCAGTATTATAATAGTTATATTCTTGTACATAGGAGGCAGTATTATAGTAGTTATATTCTTGTACATAGGAGCAGTATTATAGTAGTTATTTTCTTGTACATAGGAGCAGTATTATAGTAGTTATATTCTTGTACATAGGAGGCAGTATTATAGTAGTTATATTCTTGTACATCGGAGCAGTATTATAGTAGTTATATTCTTGTACATAGGAGCAGTATTATAGTAGTTATATTTTTGTACATAGGAGCACTATTATAGTAGTTATATTCTTGTACATAGGAGCAGTATTATAGTAGTTATATTCTTGTACATAGGAGCAGTATTATAGTAGTTATATTCTTGTACATAGGAGGCAGTATTATATTAGTTATTTTCTTGTACATAGGGGACACTATGGTAGTATTTTTTTTTTTAATACATGGGGCAGTATTATAGTAGTATGTATCTTAGCAACATCATCTTTTTTGATTGAATATTTTGAGTCTTGGTCAGGTTCTTTATCCTTTATCTTGTTGCATTTGCAGTGATATCTATCAGACAGAAAAAGAAATTGTAAAGGACAAGGAAAGGAATAACCGGCAACGTCCTCCTAAAATCATTGAACCGGTTCACGCACAGGAGCCTCCACCGAAGGTAACTCCTTCTAATAGTGAGGGATTCTAATAGTGAATCACAATAAGCAGAAATCTGCACCTTTCATATTTATTTTTGCTGAAATTAATGCGATTACCACACAACTGCACTTTAATCTATACATTTAAGTTTTTTTATAATGGAATGCACCAGATAGCAGAATCATAGGAAGTTTGCTAAGCTGTTAGAAATGTCCACCCCCATAGAACACACAGCATATAGTATATTCAATAAATACTCTTGTTGATCAAATATCAAACAGACTTAAAAACCAGTAATGGCAGCAGACACAGGAATAAAGAAAAACAGAGCCACAAATAAAGTGTCTTTAAATGCCACACTACAAGACCCATTGATGAATAGTATTCATATTAAGTTTCCTTCGACATGATCCAAAACAGGAGGTTGGCGGGGGGGGGGAGAGGATTTATCCCAAATTGCAAAGTGCAAGCTCCTTTAAAAAAAACAAATGAAAGTCAAAGGAAAAATCACTTTGCTAAGTTACAAATAAAGTGCTTGGTGCAATGTAATACATACAACATTCATCAAGGACTACATAATGTAGAGGATAATACCGATCAATGTGGTCCTGGCCACGACGCGCGTTTCGCAATCGCTTCCTCAGGGGATGAGTGTGTAGTATGCTCCTTAACCTTATATACCCTACCCGAATAATTAAAAAATCTAAAACAAATGTGGGAATACCTTTGAGATTGTGCCAGCACATGTGCTTCAAGAATGAACATGGCGTGCGTTCCACGCTGCAACGCATGACATCACATCCTGTTATTGGTAAGGGACCACCCACTAACTATCTCTTCAAAGATCTCATCTTAGATTATTTTAGAAAAAAGGGGGAGGACCTAAAATAAATAACGAAAAGTACAGACAAGGAAATGTACAGTATATAGCGCATATGTAGGAGAAATCAGATCGGAGCCGCCGGATATCCACTGTGGAGCGCAGATCACGATCCAATGCTTCCGGAGGTCCGGTTGCGTTCCATACTGGAAATCAAAACTCGCTTCTACATAGCGATAGCTTCAGCCATGCCCTGACCATCAATGCTTACTATATGAATTGGTATAATATACAAATGGTAATACTTAAAAAAAAAAAAACATGATTATGTAACTTATATCATTTCCTGATTATTAGAATACAATAAGTGAAAAATACCATGATAATATTATATGTCAAATAAAATAAATAATTAATCAAATACATATACAAAACCATATAACACATTATTACTCCCATAGTTAATTTCATACCATGATTATATTTATATTGAATCACTAACTAATCAAAACATCATCGTGCAATACACAATATATAAGATAACTATGGGAAAAAATTTATATATGTATATAGATATATATAGATTTAATATTAAAGTGCAAAGTGTGTCACGCGTGAAAAACACAATGGTTCTAAGCAGTGCATAAAATATATATATACAGTACAGACCAAAAGTTTGGACACACCTTCTCATTCAAAGAGTTTTCTTTATTTTCATGACTATGACTGAAAATTGTAGATTCACACTGAAGGCATCAAAACTATGAATTAACACATGTGGAATTATATACATAACAAACAAGTGGGAAACTGAAAATATGTCATATTCTAGGTTATTCAAAGTAGCCACCTTTTGCTTTGATTACTGCTTTGCGCACTCTTGGCATTCTCTTGATGAGCTTCAAGAGGTAGTCCCCTGAAATGGTTTTCACTTCACAGGTGTGCCCTGTCAGGTGTAATAAGTGGGATTTCTTGCCTTATAAACGGGGTTGGGACTATCAGTTGCGTTGAGGAGAAGTCAGGTGGATACATAGCTGATAATCCTACTGAATAGACTGTTAGAATTTGTATTATGGCAAGAAAAAAGCAGCTAAGTAAAGAAAAACGAGTGGCCATCATTACTTTAAGAAATGAAGGTCAGTCAGTCAGCCGAAAAATTGGGAAAACTTTGAAAGTAAGGGCTATTTGACCATGAAGGAGAGTGATGGGGTGCTGCGCCAGATGACCTGGCCTCCACAGTCACCGGACCTGAACCCAATCGAGATGGTTTGGGGTGAGCTGGACCGCAGAGTGAAGGCAAAAGGGCCAACAAGTGCTAAGCATCTCTGGGAACTCCTTCAAGACTGTTGGAAGACCATTTCAGGGGACTACCTCTTGAAGCTCATCAAGAGAATGCCAAGAGTGTGCAAAGCAGTAATCAAAGCAAAAGGTGGCTACTTTGAAGAACCTAGAATATGACATATTTTCAGTTGTTTCACACTTGTTTGTTATGTATATAATTCCACATGTGTTAATTCATAGTTTTGATGCCTTCATAGTCATGAAAATAAAGAAAACTCTTTGAATGAGGAGGTGTGTCCAAACTTTTGGTCTGTACTGTATATATATATAATAAATACATGAATTAATAAATAATGAAAAAATAAAAATAAATCCTAAATATTACATATGTGTGAAAAACCAAATTCATATATAGCCAATAATAACATTGAATAGTATTCATTAGCATATGATGACATATTTAGACTATAGCATATGTAAGATATGTATGGCTAATATTCATCTTAGGCCTCATGCACACGACAGTATTTTTTTGCGGTCCGCAAAAAGCTGTTCCATTGTTTCGTGATCCGTTTCCGTTTTTGTTTCCGTGTGTCTTGCTTGATTTTTGGAGGATCACCAGACATGAAAATTGAAAAAAAAATCTAAGTCAAGTTTGCCTTGCAAATGATAGGAAAAAAACGGACGCGGACGCGCGGACGCGGATGACAATCTTGTGTGCCTCCGTGTTTTTTTGACTTGAAAGGGTCCGCGAACTGTTGTCCGGGAAAAAAATAGGACAGGTGTTATTTTTTTGACGGACTGGAAACATGGATCACGGACGCGGATGACAAACGGTGCATTATCCGAGTTTTCAACAGACCCAGAAAAACACGGATGACGGAACAACGGACACGGAACACAACAACGGTCGTGTGCATGAGCCCTTAATCAATAATACAACTCTTCCTTTCAATCGCGCCCTTTCATATGTCTTCTGTATAGGATAGATTGGGAGTCCCAGGTATAACCAGTAGTCACACCTGTAACATCTCATCATCATCCCAATTTAGACACGTATATCCCAGTATCCCACCACTTAAAATAGAATAAATAAAATAACAAAACCAGTTAAAAAAAAATTGTTATAAATATATGGGTACAATATTAAAACCAAAGTTAGATGAAATATACAGAATGCAGAAAAGACCTTATTAAGTCACAATCGATACATTATCATCACAAAAATGGAGAGAAACTCAAACCTTCATCGAGGCCATGAGGGGCGACTGTATTGAGCTCAAAGATCCATTTCGCCTCCCTCTGTGCCACTAGGCGTTTCCAGTTCCCTCCTCTATTGCCAACCAGTATCCTATCAATACCTTTAGGAGAGAGCCCTCGCATTCATGATGGATTTTAAAATGACGAGGGATGGTGTTTAGTCTTGTTAAGTCCATTTCGTCCTCGGCCGCGCTAATTCCCAAGACATGCGCTCTGGTACGTTTTTTTCAATTCCCATGACATCATGCCTACATATAAAAGATTACATGGGCAGCTGGCCACATAGACTACACCAATCGTACTGCAAGATATGGCGTGCGTAATGTAAGATCTGTGGCCGGTACCATCTGTGAATGTTGTAGTTCTCACTATATTGGGGAAGGCAACACAATTACCACAAGGACGACATCCCCATTTGGGTCCCTTCGAACCAAATAATCTATTTGGATTTGTACCTTGGTAGTGGCTGTGTACTAGTATGTCCCTTAAGCTTTTCTCCCGTCTGTAGGTGATGGATGGATCGGGAGGCAAATATTTCCGCAGGGTATTATCCATGAGTAAGATGTTCCAGTGTTTCTTTAAGATGGAGGATACTTCTTTATGGCCCGAATTGAATGAAGTGATGAATCTCACTATCTCCCCTTTTCTGTCTCTCGATGTAGGTCGGCTATGTAGTAAGGCATCTCACTTGGGATGTTTAGCAGGCAAATACCCTCTTTCAGTGATTAATCGCTGTATCCTCTCTCTATGAACCTATTATGCAGTTCTTTTGCTCGTACCTCAAATTCTTCATCTCGAGAACACAGTCTTCGTAGTCGTAGATATTGGCCTGTGCTGTCTATCAATTCCTAGCATGGAGGAGGCTGTTCACTAACGTGCATTTCAGAAACAAGTCTGTATAAATGAAACCGTCATTATCAACTTGTAATAGCACATCTAAAAAGTCCATATTTCATTAGATTAGATGGATATTCATATTGTTATCATTTAGGGACGTCATACATTTCTGTAGGTCTTCCAATGTCCCTTGCCAGATGATGAGGATATCGTCAATGTATCGACTTCATAGATGGACTTTTTCAATCTGATCGACTGGTTCAGTTAAGAAGATCCTCCTCTCCCACAGCCCCAGGCAGGAAAATATTTGAATAGCCGCCCCCATAGCAGTACTCTGGAGCTGTAGGTAGTACAGCTTGTGCCGCAATGCAAAGTCGAGTATTTCCGATATAAATGTCCCATACTCACCGCGCGTCGGGGCCAGGACTACATGATCGGTATTATCCTCTACATTATGTACTCCTTGATGAATGTTGTATGTATTACATTGCACCAAGCACTTTATTTGTAACTTAGCAAGGTGATTTTTCATTTGATTTACATTAATTTTTTTCAAAGGAGGTTGCATTTTGCATTTTGGGATAAATCCGCTCCCCCCCCCCCCCCTCCTGTTTCGATGATGTTGAAGGAAACTTAATATGGATACTATTCATCAATGGGTCTTGTAGTTTGGCATAAGACACTTAATTTGTGGTTCTGTTTTTCTTTATTCCTGTGTCTGCTGCCATTACTGTTTTTTAAGTCTGTTTGATATTTGATCAATAAACATATTTATTTAATATACTATATGCTGTGTGTTCTATTTTGGGTGGTGATTTGAGTCTAATATGCACAGAAATTACTTTATTGGGAGCTAGTGTAATTTTTTGGTGTGCTGTTAGAAATGTGTATGTCAGCGCAGTGATCATCAAGATTTCAGAGTGCAGCTCTGGGTGTGACTGGAGTATAATACATAACTCAGTATCAGTAGAGGGATCCGGATACGGCCTGTATTAAATAACTGCACCCATCCTGATTCAACCCTACGGTACACTTGCCTAAGTTGATGAATATATTAATGCGATGCAGCTTTAAACGTCACAACAAAGTGAAAAGAACGTTTTTCTCTTTCTCCTACAGCCGAACCGCCCGAAATACAAGGCGGCAGCACCAGGGAATCTACTGACCCCAAATCTACAGTTCCAGGTAGGCAGCCATTACTGCAGGGCGCTCGTCTCATCATTTCCTTATTTCACAGATTTTGGAACGGTGACATTTGGACTGTTATAGTAGAAATAACGTCAGTAAATGGTATTATTAGGGATAATATCTGACATTTCTGAATGTTTATTAAAAATCTCACAAACTGGCCAGAGCTTTGGCCCTTCCCTATATAATGTATACTAGTTCAGGTCATAAACATGAGATAGTTATCTCGCCCAATCCTCCCATACATATTGAATAAGGGGAGAGGAGGAAGACTCACTTTCCCGTTAAGTCACGCCTCCTTCCTGATTAGCCCCGCTCCCTTTTCGAGCAAGTTGGAAAAACTTGGAGAAATCCTAGTGGCTCCACTTTTTAGATAGATTCTAGGAGCTGAGTAGTAGTTACTCTGGACCACTGTCTCTGCAGACATATTATCTCTCAGATATGTCATCTCTGACGCACTGTGTTATCTCAGAACTCTGATCTCTTCTCACTTATTACCTCAGATCTATGAACTCCCTAGACATATTCTTTCAGATCTTTGAATTATTATCTCAGGCCTCTGATCTCCTCTGATACTATCTCAGAAGTCTATTCTTCCCTGATTTATTATCTCAGTTCTCAGACCATCCACCAACATATTATCTCAGATCTCAGACCATCCACCAACATATTATCTCCGATCTTGGAACATCCCCAACATGTTATCTCAGATCTTGGAACGTCCCCAACATATTATCTCAGATCTCTGATCTATATTTAATCTCAGATCTCTGATCTTCGTTGATATTTAATCTCAGATCTCTAATTTTCTCTGACATTATCTCAGATCTTTGACATTTTTCTCCTACAGTATCTCTGACCTTCTCTGACATGGTATCTCAGATCTGTAACATATTATCGTAGACCTTTGATCTGCTCTAACATATAGTATTATCTCTCATCTCTGAGCTTCCTTGACATATTATCTCAGATTTCTGACACTTAGGGCTCATTCAGACGGCCGTACGTGTTTTGCGGTCCGCAACTTGCGGATCCGCAAAACACGGATACCGGCCAATGTGCGTTCCGCAAATGTGTGGACCGCACATGGCCGTCACTCTCATAGAAAATACCTATTCTTTTCCGCAATTCTGGACAAGTATAGGACATGCTCTATATACCGTATTTTTTGCGGGGCTGCGGAACGGAACAGCGGATGCGGACAGCACACGGTGTGCTGCCTGCATCTTTTGAGGCCCCTTTAAAATGAATGGGTCCGCACCCGTTCCACAAAAATGCGGAGCAAAACATACGGCTGTCTCAATGAGCCCTTAAAGAGTACTAACAATTCTGGAACATCTATTCTTATGACTGTATATTGTGCCATTCCTTTATTATTTGCACTATAAGTTATAAATTAATTGCTATTAGCCTTCAGTAAGGGTACAGAGGGGAGGTAACCAGTTGGGGGTGTGTCCTTGCACAGACTCACTCTGTCCAATCAGTGCTGCCAATCTCAGTCTGTGCAGGGACACACCCCCAACTGGTTACCTCCCCTCTGTACCCTTACTGAAAGCTAATAGCAATTCATTTATAACTTATAGTGGAAATAATAAAGGAATGGCACAACATAGAGTCATCAGAATAGGTGCTCCAGAATCGTTATTACAGGCATGTCAGGAGCGGTGTAAGGTCCTCTTTAATCTCAGATCTTTCATCTTCTCTGACAAATTATCTCCGATGTCTCATCATCTCTGAAATATTATCTCAGATGTCTGATCTTCTCTTACCTACTATCTCAGGTCTGTCATCTTTCCTGACATATTATATCACAATCAGATCTCAGTTATATTATATCTGATTTCTCATCTTCTGACAAATTATCTCAGATATCTCATCTCCTCTGGAATAGTATCTCAGATCTCAAACCATCCCCAACATATTATCTCAGATCTCCGACCTTCTCTGACCAATTATCTCCAATATCTCATCCACTCTGAAATATTATTTCAGATCTCTGATCTTCTCTGACCTACTATCTCAGGTCTCTGATCTTTCCGGACATATTACCTCAGATCTCCGACATACAGTGGATATAAAAAGTCTACACACCCCTGTTAAAATGTCAGGTTTCTGTGATGTAAAAAAAATGAGACAAAGATAAATCATTTCAGAACTTTTTCCACCTTTAATGTGACCTATAAACTGTACAACTCAATTGAAGAACAAACTGAAATCTTTTTAGGTAGAGGGAAGAAAAAATATAAAAATAAAATAATATGGTTGCATAAGTGTGCACACCCTTAAACTAATACTTTGTTGAAGCACCTTTTGATTTTATTACAGCACTCGGTCTTTTTGGGTATGAGTCTATCAGCATGGCACATTTTGACTTGGCAAGATTTGCCCACTCTTCTTTGCAAAAACACTCCAAATCTATCAGATTGCGAGGGCATCTCCTGTGCACAGACCTCTTCAGATCACCCCACAGATTTTCAATCGGATTCAGGTCTGGGCTCTGGCTGGGCCATTCCAAAACTTTAATCTTCTTCTGGTGAAGCCATTCCTTTGTTGATTTGGATGTATGCTTTGGGTCGTTGTCATGCTGAAAGATGAAGTTCCTCTTCATGTTCAGCTTTCTAGCAGACGGCTGAAGGTTTTGTGCCAATATTGACTGGTATTTGGAACTGTTCATAATTCCCTCTAGCTTAACTAAGGCCCCAGTTCCAGCTGAAGAAAAACAGCCCCTTGGCATGATGCTGCCACCACCATGCTTCACTGTGGGTATGGTGATCTTTTGGTGATGTGCAGTGTTGTTTTTGCGCCAAACATATCTTTTGGAATTATGGCCAAAAAGTTCAACCTTGGTTTCATCAGACCATAACACCTTTCCCCACATGCTTTTGGGAGACTTCAGATGTGTTTTTGCAAAATGTAGCCTGGCTTGGATGTTTTTCTTCGTAAGAAAAGGCTTTCGTCTTGCCACTCTACCCCATAGCCCAAACATATGAAGAATACAGGAGATTGTTGTCACATGTACCACACAGCCAGGACTTGTCAGATATTCCTGCAGCTCCTTTAATGTTGCTGTAGGCCTCTTGGTCGCCTCCCAGACCAGTTTTCTTCTCGTCTTTTCATCAATTTTGGAGGGACGTCCAGTTCTTGGTAATGTCACTGTGTTGCCATATTTTCTCCACTTGATGATGACTGTCTTCACTGTGTTCCATGGTATATCTAATGCCTTGGAAATTCTTTTGTACCCTTCTCCTGACTGATACCTTCTAACAATGAGATCCCTCTGATGCTTTGGAAGCTCTCTGTGGTCCATGGCTTTTTCTGTGGGATGCGACTAAGAACATTTCAGGAAAGAACAACTAGAGCAGCTGAACTTTATTTGGGGTCAATCAGAGGCACTTTACATGATGGCCGGTGTATGCTGACTCCTATCTAACAGGATTGTGAATGTGATTGCTTAATTCTGAACACAGCTACATCCCCAGTTATAGGAGGGTGTGCACACTTATGCAACCACATTATTTTAGTTTTTTTTGTTTTCCTCCCTCTACCTAAAAGATTTCAGTTTGTTTTTCAATTGAGTTGTACAGTTTATAGGTCACATTAAAGGTGGAAAAAGTTCTGAAATGATTTATCTTTGTCTCATTTTTTTACATCACAGAAACCTGACATTTTAACAGGGGTGTGTAGACTTTTTATATCCACTGTATCTCAGATGTCTCATCTCCTCTGAAATATTACCTCAGATCTCAGCATCGTAAGATAATAATTCCGGTCTTTTTTTGCATGGCACATACAACTCCATAACTCCTAGGCAGCTGTTGATCTATAGCATTAAAAACTCAATTTAATTCTTGCTAGCATAGACTGAATATCAACAAAAAAACATCCTAGCAAAGGGGAAGTCAATTATTATAAAATATTCGCTTCCTTTTCCAAATGTGTGCTGCCTCTGTGATACTACCATGTGTCCGCGCTCCCTATGGCCGGGGCTGTGTAATATCCTCACCATACACAGTTGCAGGGATGAACGAGCCTTTGTATTTCTTTCCTGCTGTTCAGCAGAAATGATGTGATTTGGGCTCAGACCTATGTACTCACAATGTGTCATCTAGTCATAAGGCAGGAAAAAGACAAGACATTTCCAGTGCGATTGGAAAAAAAAATTATCTTTCGGAGTCAGAGGTGCTCACTGCTGAGATACGAGGTCCGGGATCACAATGTAAATGTCTGAGGAACTCCCTTCAGCTCCAGTCTCTGTGTCTCCCAGCAGGTGTATGAGACCATTAAATGTCAGGTATTATCAATTAGTAATTTGGGGGGATGGATGACCGACAGAAATGTGTGCATATAAAACAGGGAAACTGATAGAACCCACAATTTAGTAGTACTGCTCAGATACCTTCCATTTTTGATGGGAAACAAAGATAATAAACACAGTGATGTCACAGTACAGAGATAATAAACACAGTGATGTCACAGTACAGAGATAATAAACACAGAGATGTCACAGTACAGAGATAATAAACACAGTGATGTCACAGTACAGGAATAATAAACACAGTGATGTCACAGTACAGGGATAATAAACACAGTGATGTCACAGTACAGAGATAATAAACACAGTGATGTCACAGTACAGGAATAATAAACACAGTGATGTCACAGTACAGAGATAATAAACACAGTGATGTCACAGTACAGAGATAATAAACACAGTGATGTCACAGTACAGAGATAATAAACACAGTGATATCACAGTACAGAGATAATAAACACAGTGATGTCACAGTACAGAGATAATAAACACAGTGATGTCACAGTACAGGGATAATAAACACAGTGATGTCACAGTACAGAGATAATAAACACAGTGATATCACAGTACAGAGATAATAAACACAGTGATGTCACAGTACAGAGATAATAAACACAGTGATGTCACAGTACAGAGATAATAAACACAGTGATGTCACAGTACAGAGATAATAAACACAGTGATGTCACAGTACAGAGATAATAAACACAGTGATATCACAGTACAGAGATAATAAACACAGTGATGTCACAGTACAGGGATAATAAACACAGTTATGTCACAGTGCAGGGATAATAAACACAGTGATGTCACAGTACAGGGATAATAAACACAGTGATGTCACAGTACAGAGATAATAAACACAGTAATGTCACAGTACAGAGATAATAAACACAGTGATGTCACAGTACAGAGATAATAAGCACAGTGATGTCACAGTACAGAGATAATAAGCACAGTGATGTCACAGTACAGCTATAATAAACACAGTGATGTCACAGTACAGGGATAATAAACACAGTGATGTCACAGTACAGAGATAATAAACACAGTGATGTCACAGTACAGAGATAATAAACACAGTGATGTCACAGTACAGGGATAATAAACAAACTAAGCACTTTTTTTTAATAAATAGTTTTATTGGAAGTTTCACAGTGCAGCGCACATTTCTTTTTTCTGCTGTTCAAGCTACTTGTTCCAAATACATGGATAATAAACACAGTGATGTCAAAGCCTCTAGTGTGGCCATGTTTTATTGCATTTTTGTGTCTTTTGGCTAAGCTCATTCTGAACTGCACATCATGTACATTCCTCCCAACTTTTAAAGAGGCCCAATTTTTTTGACGATAAACTACACCTCTAACTCCACTCAATGTCTGTCTATACATGCCCAGGCCTACCCAAGCCTCTTTCTAATTCCACCCAGTATTGATGCCCAGTATACGACCTTGTGGAACAGAAGTTCCTATTCTAGTGGACTTGAGAAAATGCCTGGTGGACCATTAATCTGAGAAAATGCCTGGTGGACCATTAATCTGAGAAAATGCCTGGTGGACCATTAATCTGAGAAAATGCCTGGTGGACCATTAATCTGAGAAAATGCCTGGTGGACCATTAATCTGAGAAAATGCCTGGTGGACCATTAATCTGAGAAAATGCCTAAGGGATAGTGGTGATCCAAACAATCTAACCCCTCACCACCACCACCGCCCAGTCATGGCATGTCCTAAGAGATGGAGCTCTGGATCATAAATTGAGATGTTAACTAATAAAAAATGACAAAAATATCATTGCGCCCCATTCTGCATCCACTGGATAATTATTGATAAGACTGCTATTGCTTTCTCTGTTGACCGTCTTTGTCTATGCTGTGTTGAATTCTTTATGTTTCTTGTCTGCAACGGCCAAAGCTGCTAACTGTATGTTTGTGTCTGTGCCCTGCGTACCTTTTCTGCCCAGGTGCCCGAGAGTCTGTGTGCCAGCTCACCCATACTCTGTAGCCCAACAGAATACCAGTCTCCAATCGACTCCACGCGTAGTCCGCCGCTCCTGCGTCATAGCATCATCAAACGTCGCAGTATGCGGGTAAGGCTTGCATGCTTGGCGTTACTGTTGTGCTTCGTCACTAGGTGTGCGCTTGGTTTGGAGCATTGATCAGGGGCGGGCGATATTAACTCTTTCCCTTACATCTCTCTTTCCTTGGAAGGAGGAGGATTTTCTTAAGCCTAACAGTCGTGAGGAAGCCCAGAAAATATGGGAGAAAGAACGGGCAAAGATGCTGCAGGTCATGAATCGTCAGCAGCAGCAAATGCTGGAGGACAACAAATGGCTAAAACAAGAAGAAAGGTCCCTCGCCAATACCCTCAAGGTAAGGAGTGGGCGGAGGTCATGAAACAAATGGTGGATTTCAGCACCCATAGACTCCAGCAGACACTGTAAAGGAGCTGGAGTCAATGATTTGTAGTCCCTATGGCATGAGGTTTTGTAGTTTATGTCTGTTCCAATGATCTGCCCAGTCCATGAGACCACATGCAATGTAGGTTGCAGGATTTACTCTAAGCCTAAAATGTCTCCTCGAAGCAGACCAACTCCTTTGACCTGCACTTTTACTTCTTGTCTAGCTTTTATTTATTTCAATTTTAAATGTACTGCAAGATTTTATGTGCAGTTTTCCCACATTTCTTGGTTGTATAGTTTCCAAAACCCCTTGTCATATTCAAGATCCATATCTCTCACTCTAGAGAATAGATACAAAGAGTGTCCTTCTCTTTGGAGGACCTGTCCTGCATTACACAGACAACCCATTGATATGAATGGACACAGTGCAATGTTTCATCTCCCCTGCGGTGGCGCTGCAGAGAAGATGAACACTTCTACTAGGTTTCCCCTGAGATTACAGCTGATCGCTACGAACCCCATCAGGAGGATGCTTTTTAACTGGCTTATAGTTAAGGAACCCTTCTATCGAGTAGGGATTTTCCCAAAGCGGACAACCCCTTTAAAGTATCATCCTGTCATTTTAGGGTCCAAAATTTGGTGTTGGCTAAATTCATTTGTAGGGTTTGCAGCAACGTTTCTTTTCTGATACAGCCTCCACATCTCTGTATAGATATAGAGATAAATGATACAATTCTGCCTGCCCTCTGCCACCAGTAGAGGGAGCTGACTGTGTCATTATTGAGTTCACAGTATACAGTATGCTCTCTCTAGTGGTGGCTACAAGAAAATGGACCAACAGCTGCTGCCTGAGGTCATATTAAAGACATAAGATTGAATACATGTTATTGACTTCATGGACTGGTTCCAAAATCCAAATAAATGCCATGTTAATAATTCTTGCTATAGGGAAAAGGGTCTCCTGTTCAGGATTCTCCTGGAGTTGGGGTAGAGAGTAGCTTCAAAGAGCATCTCCACCTCTGGAGGCCCTGGGACATCTACCCATTACATAGACAGCTGATGGATTTCAATGAAAATTTTGTAATACTTTATTTTTCCTGTGGTGGCGCTGCAGGGAAACGGAACACTTGCTGATAGTTTTTCCCACAGTTTAAAGCTGATCGTTGGTGGTCGCTGCAACAGGACTGTTTGTGATCAACTCATGGCCAGGAGACCCTTCTGATAAAGACGGACTGTCCAAAATGGGCCACCCCTTTAAGACTAGGATGCAAAATTACTGGTGATCTTTATGATTTAAAGGGGAAATGCATTTTAATAAAACCCTCAAATAGCCATGTCCGTCAGAGTAATGATTGCCTACTACACTTCATATATGAGGTGAAGAAGCAGTAACTTGTACAGAGCTGGATATCGCCTGCTGCATGCTGATAGTGACCCCCTCACCTTGTGGAGACTGACAAAGCTTTGTGAAGTTTAACGAATAGGCGCTAGGGCTGATTAATTAGGCAGCAGAGCTTGACCCATTCCTTAAATATTCCAGTCCCCAGTGACCCTGATCGCTCCTCTCCGTGTCAGGCTGAGCGCTGAGACGTAGATGGAGTCGGATGTAATTGGCTGTTTGCCGCGCACTGATGTATCACAAAAAGAAGTATTATACGAGCCAAGGGGGTAACTCCAAAAATCTGTGATCCCAATGGACCCGGCTGGTGAAATCTTTTATGTAGAAGGGTCAAGAGTGACCTGAAATGGGGCAGGAACAAAATCCAGTCAATATACTAGACCTGCCTATGCCAAGAATATTAACATTGCATGAGGCAGAACTCATGTGATCAGCTGTTTGAAGGGGCTGCTGCACTCCAGAACAGCACAGCTCCATTTAAAGAGTCCCTTTTAGCAGAATGAACCGTATTAAACCGGGCACGCCGTCTCGTAGGGTTGATCCTGCGGATTAAAATGATACCTGTCTTGTGAAAATTGGTTTCAGCATTCCAGGAAAAAAAAGACTTGTATTATTTATGCAAATGAGGGCTTCAGATCAACAAAGGGCGTGGCCAGCACAGGGAAGTGGAGGGGCCGAGGAGTACAGAAGAGGAAGGCCACACGCTTTAGTGCCAGGAAGCCCTCACTGGTATAAGGAATAAAAGACTGCCACAAGACAGGTATCATTTAAATCAGCAAGATCAACCCTGCCAGTCAGTGTGCCTGATTTAATAAGGCTGATATTACAGGTGCTCATTAAGTGAAAGGGAGCAGGTAGTAAGGAGCTGTGTAGTTCTGGAGAGCAGCAGCCCATTGAAACATCTGATGAGAATTGGTCCCTCACCAACCTAATATTGATGGCTATCCTAAGCATAGACCATCAATATTACAGTCCCAATTTGTACCATGCAACGTGACTTTTTTATGAGGATCTGCAATATATCAGGTCAAAAAAAAGACCCCACAAATGAAAAGGTTGTAAAACTTCTCTACATAAAAAAGAGTGAGCCCCATAGCAAAATGCTCCCTGTTATTAAGAGGCGGGTTCTGCCACCCAGGTCCAAAGAGCCAAGTCTTTGGTACCCCTCCATGACCCTTTGGCCAATACGTTTGGTCTGGAGAAAGAAGTCCTACACAGGTTAATCAATAGCAGTGGACTTGGGACCAAATAGGATGGGCCCCCCTCTCTACAAAGGCCCCATGACTGCTGCCTCTATGATGTGTACACCATTAATTGGATAGGCCAATGTGCTATGTTGAGGTATTTTTGCTAGTAGTACATCTTTCAGCCATTCTCACTATTGTTTAAATTATATTTTTTGAGATGCTGTGCTATTTAGGAGTAAGATCAAATTTTTCATGAGATTGAGCCAGATTTATGAAATGCATGATACATTTTCTGTGCCCAAGAAATCAAGACATGCACAATTGCACTGGCATGGACCAGATACTGGCACCAGTATGCAATATTGTATTGGATAAAGTCGATCACATGTTTCCAACTGATCATACGCTGCAAATCTCATAGTGTATTTTTTACCTGCAGGATCCAAAGCAGCAAGTAAAAGACAAGGCCCTTGATGTAGTAAGTATTTCACCAATATATCATAGATGAATCATCCAGATCCTCGGGGGAGGGACTTACATATTTAATCCATATATCTTCCACATAGTCTTGTTTTCATTGGACCTTTCGTTTTTTCCATTAGTCATGGAATGTGTAACATTTGCTTATATTGTGTTGCGTCATCCTTGCCCTCAGACTCTGAAATGTATTCTTAAAGGGGACATCTGAGAGTGGAAAGTAATTTACATTGAGCTGGACCAGAAGTGGTGATGCGTCAGAAACGGCATATAACTGCTGAGGCCGTTTTTGGCCCCCAGTGGTGACAGGTGTGCTGAGGGGACGCCACACTTCTAGGTCCATGGAAATGACTTTGCCCTCTCAGTCAACTCCTTTAATGTCTACCAATGCACCCCCTAGTGGTGGCGACGGACAGCGGAGATCATACTGTATATGTGAATAAAACAAGGAACGGTATATAAAATAATGTATCGGACTCTCTTCTTCTTAGATGAAAATTATAATTTATGCCAACTCTAAATATTTTTGCTATTTTTTATGTTCTTTTAAGACACAACAACAGCAGTGGTTACACAGTTTCAGTGTGGTGCAATGGAAAGCCCACTAAAAATGTTACCAACATGATTGTAAGCAGATGCTCCTAGGTCCCAATGCAATATCTGTAGCCAGCCCCCAACTATGACTTGTCATAAATGGTACTGGTGTACAGATATGGGGCAGAGTGACCTTCGGGCTCCGTCGGCCTCCAGGGCCCAAGTGTGACCTTGGATATCTACAATGCTGCAGTGGCACAGAGTAGACGTGTCGCCTCTGCACAAGATTCTGTGGTTTGGGTATTTAGTATCTCAGATCCCAGAACCTTTTGTTTATTTAAGGGTTTCATTACTGATTTTTCTATTGAACTAAAATTATTATTATTAGAGGAAATAATGAATTTCCTCTAATGATGTTTTCCTATTTCCTTTTTTTTTTCCAGCCACTTCCAGAGAAAGACAATGCATACAGTAAGTTTGAGAACCGTACATTTCCTATCAGGGAAGAGATGGCTACAGTAAGAGGTAGACACAGCGCCACACCTGTTGACAGGTTGTATGTGGTACTGCAGTATTTACTTCAATAGAACTAAGCTGCAATACCAGACACAACCCATAGACAGGCTGGATGCCGTTTCATGAAGAAAGCAAATATTTTTCTAATCCTGGGGACAACGCCTTTAAGGAGGTTGCATATTATAAAGACACCTTGAGTGGAGTTACCCTATAATCCACCAGTTTGCAGCATCTCAGCCAATCAGCATCTTTGTAGTAGGTCAGAACGATTGCTGATTTGTTGGAATCTTGCAAACAAACAGTGTTCAGCCCCCAACTCTGGTTCAGGGGACTGTATAGTGCCCTCATGTTTAAAGGGGACTTGTCACCACCTCCATGCCAGAAGAACATGACAATATTAAGGACGACCTCTTCCTGCACTATATGGTAGATTGGAGACTCAAAATATTTGATGCTGCCAATGCAAGAGTCCGAGGCAGAAAAGAGTCCCTTCTACTGGTCATGTGTTAGTCTTGAGCCAATCAAATGAAAGATAGGCTTAGTCATGTGATTATGAGGAGACTGCTCTCTATCTGGGACTACTGATGATATAATTTGTGTTGGCAACAAGGAAGATTTCAAACCTTAGACCTTCCCCCATAGGGCACAGGTGGAAAATTGGCGTAATATGTGCCAAGTGCTAGGGGAGCCCAACAAACCGCTCTGCCTCCACCACACTATTTAGATACAGGGCTAGGGCAGTTACCTTAAGCTTTGCCCCAATAAACTAAGTTCTAAGTAAGAACAGATTAGCACTGGTTCTAGTACCAGTGGATGGTTCAGCCGTGGCCTGGTAGCTCACGTAACTCACGAAACCACATTGATCACATTGAATGTCCTCATCTAATATCATGTCTCTCTTACAGCTGAATTTACGGTTCCTCCGCAGAAACCTCCAAGGCTTATCGCACAGGTGAGGATTTGGTTTTAAAACAGTGGCATCTGGGGTGGTGGAGACTAAAATGTGGGCCCAAGCAGTGACATACATAGAAGTGGGGGCTATGCTATGGGGGAAATGTGGCTGGTAGTGTTAAGGGGGCATTGTGGGTGTTTCTTTTGGCAGGAGGCTTTCATACTGTTGTGGTGATGCTGTGTCTGGCACTGTTATGAGGATACTGTGTCTAGCACCAATATGATGATACCGTGTCTAGCACTGTTATGGTGATACTGTGTCTGGCAGTGTTTATGGTCATACTGTGTCTGGCACCAGTGATTGGCAGTTCGCAGTGTTCGCCAGCGAACACATGCGAGCTGCCATCTTGACTCACAAGTCTGGCGATGCACAGGTAAGCCCTTACCTGTGCCTGTGCCGCGAGCCGGTCTGAAACAAATGCGGTCACTGGGAGCAGGCAGTTCTGGAACAGCCCGATGAAGGCCCCCGGCGGCTGTTCTCGGAACTGCCTGCTCCCGGTGACCGCATTTGTTTCAGCCTGGCTCGCGGCGCAGGCACAGGTAAGGGCTTGTGAGTTAAGATGGCAGCTCGCATGTGTTCATTTGGCGAACACTGCAAACTGACCATCACTGTCTGGCACTGTTGTGATATTATTGTGTCTGACAGTGTTGTGAGGATATTTGGGGTCATCTATTAAGACCGTCATTTTAGACACTGGTCTTAATACTGTACCCCTTGCGCTGGCACATGATGCACCTATGTTATGTAGAGGCTCCGGCCTCTACATATCTTAGGCACATCCACCACCAGCCTAAATCTATACCAGCAGCCTTGCTGGTGTAGATTTAGATAATTTTCTAAGCCTAAAACAGGAGTAGAAAGTGATAAAAGAGATACCCTACCCACGGAACATCCCCATTTTTAGACCTGGAGCGAGCGGAAAAAAGTCACAGATTTGGACACAAATCCCCTTTGCGACTAAATCTGCGACAGATATATGCCAAAAATTGGCATATATCTAATAATAAATGACCCCCATTGTGTCTGACACTGTTGTAAGGATATTTTGTCTGGCACTACTATGAGGATACTGTGTCTGACACTGCTGTGAGGATACTGTGTCTGACACTGCTGTGAGGATACTGTGTCTGGCACTGTTGTGAGGATACTGTGTCTGACACTGCTGTGAGGATACTGTGTCTGACACCCGTGTGAGGACGCTGTGTCTGGCACTGTTGTGAGATTTTTGTGTCTTGCACTGTTGTGAGGATCCTGTGTCTTACACTGTTGTAAGGATATAGTGTCTGCAGCCAGCCAGTAGCGCAGGGGCAACACGTGAGGTGCACGGTGGACCGATGAGGGGCCAAATAATTACAGACAGTTCATCAGTTTACTCACGGTTAGCAGAAAGCCTCCCTGGGCTGGAAGCACAGTGTTGAGGTGGACAGCATGAAATCCTCCGGGGCACGCTCTGTGGTAGGGAAGCATCAGCCAAGATGGTGGTTGAGGTGCCCTTGATGTTAGGGGTGCTTAGGGTGCTTGTTGCGGCTGAGTCCCTTGATGGTATTTGTCGTGACGCCAGTACCGTTAATGGTGGTACAACCATAGGTAGTAATAATGAGGTAGACAGTGGTAAGATGCAACTCACAACTTTTACTGATGTTGGTTCCAGTTGCAGTAGGTACATCAATTTAAAGTGCAGTCTTTTGTTAGTAGTAGAGTTAATCTATGAATCCACTGTTTCTAGGCTTTCTGGGGCCCTGATTCAGGCTGTGGTTATGGAGTACCTTATTCCTGTTGATGTGCTCAGTCCTATACCTTGTATTTTCCCTCCAAGCTGAATGTTGGGACAGGTAGCTAATATGTTTCCCAGAATTATGGTGTGGCGGCCAGAAGCTATGAGTCCTCCACCATGCGCAAAGGTGTCTGTGGCCTTAAATAACGGCTGTTATCACCAATGAATCTTTCTGATGCTTGGGTCTGTTCCAGGGAGGCAAACTCTCTCCAACTGGTCAGGGATGCAAGTATATGGTCCGGCCACAGAAGGAAAACGCTCTTCTGCGCCTCACACCTTGGTACTACCACATAGCGAAGTTGGCTCCACTCACTAATCTGTGGTGTGAAGTCTTCACTCTGCATTCTCATCTCTGTTTGAATCTTAATTCCTCTCCGACTAATCTGTCTCACTAGGCCTGACCTAGGTTTATATATAGTCTAAGTGCTATCCCCATCTAGTGGTGGGATGTCTAAATTACACCAGACCAGCCTATGAACAGGGATACAACAGGTGTTGTAGTACAAAATAACATGCAGTAGGATAATGCCATTTTAAGCTATTTTGCAGTTCCCACGTGTCCTGAGTGGGACGCTGCATGTCTTGCACTGTTGTGAGGATATAGTGTCTAGCACTGTTGTGAGGATATAGTGTCTGGCACTGTTGTGAGGATCCTGTGTCTGGCACTGTTGTGAGGATCCTGTGTCTGGCACTGTTGTGAGGACGCTGTGTCTGGCACTGTTGTGAGGACGCTGTGTCTGGCACTGTTGTGAGGACGCTGTGTCTGGCACTGTTGTGAGGATCCTGTGTCTGGCACTGTTGTGAGGACGCTGTGTCTGACACTGTTGTGAGGATCCTGTGTTTTGCACTGTTGTGAGGATGCCGTGTCTGGCACTGTTGTGACATCACCGTGACTGTGGCTGCCATGTGGAAAGTATGGCTTCCACTGTGATAAAGAATCTTGCACTTTTATGGAGGTACTGTGACTGGCACTGTTATGGGGTGATGAGGTCTGCTCTGAAATTGGGGTTCTGGGTAAGTTTTGACAGAAAACTCTACTTAAGTGTCTGGTTGCATCATGACTTCTGAGTTCTTTTGGTAACTGTATCTGTTGGGTTCTCATTCCCTCATTTACCTAAAACACACAGAAACTTTTGGCCACCAGATCAGAAGCTTGTGGTAACATTTGGCCAGTGTTCAGCTATCCACTTCTGACATATTCTGGAACATTCTCTTTATTGAGCATTTCATTTTAATGCTGGAGTCATAGTCAATCTAGAAATCTAGAAATATCCATAACCGCAAAAAAGTGTCCATCTACAAAGTTTGTGGAAAGTCCATTAGAACAGAAGCATTTGTGTTGTGTCAGGTTCTGATAAGTTGATTCTGGTGCTTCTCACAGGCTCTTCAACAGACTCCGACAGCCAACATTGATCGTACAGATGACAACGTTTATCAGAGTGTGATGGAGCTGGTGAAATCAGTGCTTCAACTAAAGAATGACATCTACCAATTGCCTCCTGAGGGATACGTCAATGTAGTTAAGGTAGGAACAGCTGTAGGGGACACTGTTTTAACTACGGTACTTGTTCCATGGTCACTAAATATTTTGCTCATTCTACACCTACCCTATGCCCCTGTGTTAGTCAACTATACCCACCAGGTATTATGGTATGGTGATATAACTAAGGATATGCCTGTTGGAGCTCCAGTTAAGATACCCCTGCTGGAGTTCCTAGAAAGATATGCATGTTGAAGCTTTAGGGAAAATACCACTGTTGGAGCTCTAGGTAAGAAATCTCAGTTGGTGATCTAGGAAAGACATCCCATTCGAAGCTCTAGGAAAGATACCCCAATTAGAGCTCTGTCAAAGATGCCCCTATCAGAGCTTTTGGAAAGATACCCTATTAGAGTTCTAGGAAAGATACCCCATTAGAATTCTAAGAAAGATACCCTATTAGACCTCTAGGAAAGATACCCTGTTAGAGCTCTAGTAAAAATACCCCATTAGAGCCCTAGAAAAGATACCCCCATAGAGCTTTAGGAGAGATACCCCTGTTAGAGCACTAGTAAAGATACCCCATTAGAGCGCTAGGAAAGATACCCTGTTAAAACTCTAGTAAAAATACCCCATTAGAGCCCTAGGAAAGATACCCATTAGAGCTTTAGGAAAGATACCCCAGTTAGAACTCTAAGAAATGTACCCCTGTTAGATGTCTAGAAAACATACCCCATTATAGCTCTAGGAAAGATACCCCTGTCAGAGTTCTGGGATAGATACCCCTGTTAGAGCTCTAGGAAAACTACCCCTGTTAGACCTCTAGGAATGATACCCCTGTTACAGCTATAGGAAAGATACCCCTGTTAGAGCTATCAAAAAGATACTCCTGTTAAAGCTCTAGGAAAGATACCCTATTGGAGCTGTAGGAAAGATACATCTGTTAGCACACAAAGGAAAGATACTCACATTCGAACTCTAGGGAAGATACCCCTGTTAGACCTGTAGAAATGATACCCCTGTTGGTGGTTTAGGAAATATACCACTACTGGAACTATACGAAAGACCCATGTTGAAGCTGTAATTGTGGCTCTGTTGTCATCCAGACTCTTCAAAAACATGTATAACACAGGAGAACAACTTTAGAACTCATGGCTACACCCATGGTTTCCAATTAATGCTCCCTTTAATGATAATACTTTTGATCTCATGACAAGGATAGGTTTGGTCAGCAACTACGCATCAATGTCTTTTTCTGCTATGAATACTCAAATTCATGGTTCAACATACAAATTTCAAGGGTGATCCATTCTGTGAACTGCTGGTGTCCAATCTTAGCTCTTCAGCTGCCGCTACCAGCCTACCCTAATGAGAAGCCATAGGTTGGAGACTACTACAATAAGCCCTTAGATATTGTTAGACTGAACATCATGAAAAGCATTATGAGGCTCACATCTGGTAGTGAGCCATCTCCTGGACTAGAGTCCTTCTCCAACCCAGTTTCTGTCTTGACACATCCTGTAAATAAAGGAAGCCATGCATGTCTAGTTGAGAAGAAGACATTGACTCCAAATAGTTATTATAGTTCATCTGATTCCTTCCATTCAGCCGTTAGATGTTAACCCTTTCATATTCATCATACTTTGTTGTAGCTCACTATGGTAAATCCATCCAAGCATCTGATGGGGTTGTTGAGAATTATAAAACATGGTATTGCAGTTCAGCTTCATTTACTTTAGTAAAGCTGAGACTGCAATACTTGACACGTCCCATGGACAGATGTGGCACTATTTGTGGAAAAAAGCAGACGTTTTTCTAATCCTGGACAACCTTTTAAACCTTTTGTATGAAGGACACCTTAAAAAGTCTGTATTATGCCTTTCGTCTTCCAGAATGTTGGGTTGACTCTCCGGAAGCTCATTGGGAGTGTCGATGATATCCTTCCGTCATTACCTGCATCTTCTCGTACAGAGGTAATGTATCTGGTAACCGTACTGACCAGACTGATTTCCAGGAGGCCTTCTACAATCATATGAAAATACTGAACATTTCACCCAAAGATTTTTAGATTTAATCTTTAGTTTTTTTCTTTATGTTGTTGGGGCGGGTCAGTAATCGCCAGCTGTACAGTAAAAGTCCTTGACTGTATTTTAATGGGGCTTGCAAATCCTTACTGAGATCCCTCTGCCAGGAATTTATCATGAGCTTCCTGCTGCTATCAGTGGACGGTGTTGGACTGGGCCATCAGAGGATCCCAGGCCCTGACACAATAATGGTCCCCAAAGGTCTGGCAGCAGACAATCCCATTTGAAGCCTATCACTTTCCCCTAGGGTCTACTGGGCCACCAAAAGGGCCCCCAGTCTGATGCTGTCAGTGGAATCCCTACATGTAAAAAAAACTGCAGTGGCAAATAGATAAAATAGAAAAAAAAAAACATAAATAGTTAAATAATAGAGGAGCTTCAAGAGTAGTTGGTAAGAAAATTGAAAAAAAAAAAATTACATTTTCCCAAAATTTCAATTGCGAATTGAATTAATTGTTTATCTTTTTCTTATTTCGGAGCAGATTGAAGGAACACAGAAACTCCTGAGCAAAGACTTGGCCGAACTGATCAATAAGATGCGTTTAGCCCAGCAGAATGCAATGACTTCTCTTAGCGAAGAATGTAAAAAACAGATGTTAACAGCCTCTCACGCATTGGCCGTGGATGCCAAAAACCTGCTGGATTCTGTGGACCAAGCACGAGTCAGAGCCAACCTTGCCAAACTGGCTACAGAGTGACAATCCAAGGGATTGCAGATATGACTTGAAATGCTCAAAAACTGTGGTCATATAGACAGCAAGTGCTGCTAAGTAACTGAAACCATGGACTGGACCAAAAATTCTGTCAGAAGTATAAGGAAAAACGATGTTACTTTACTAATGGATGACAATCTATGGTTTTAGAGATCTATTTATTTTGCAAATATGTTTTCAAGATCCTTTTTCTGCAGTGGATTATTTTTTTCTTTAATTTTAAATTTTTATTTAGCAGAGAAACCTGGACAGATGGGAATTTTTAGACCTGGTCATCCATGGTGTATACGACAGATCATTGACAGCCGGAAATCTCAGCTTCCTGGCTACGAATGTTTTTTTTTATTTATTATTTTGTTTCAGTTTCCTACAATTTTTGTATTTTGCATTTGCTAATTGTGTCGTTTGTGTTTGATATCGCCTTCAGATTGGGTGGAGTTCTGTTATTTCTTTAGGCAGTGCGTTTCAGCGGCAGCAGTTTAGCATCTATATTTCTGTACATACCAACTAAAAAGTCGTCTTACTGTTTAAGTATTTAAGAAATAAGACGGCAAAGGAAACAAAAAATTTCAAAATTTTAGCTTGTCGATAATGAATTCCTGTTTTATAGGACGATTTTCTATAGAACGTCAAATGTTTTATTATTTTTTGCGGGCCCTCACCAAAACTTTATAAATGTAAATATGCCGGACATATTCCTTATATTTTCCTTTCATGAGGATATTATCTATAAGGCCAGGGCTCAATGACTACTTTTGGTTGCGTGGGTTTCCAAGTACGTTGTGTGACCTTGACATATATCTATAGATGAAAAAGTTGAATGACAACTGCAAATATTCCAATATGGCTAGCATTTTTTAGATCATCGGGAGTCTCTGACTTATTTGCCCACAGACTTGTAGTTGAGGTCACACAGCAGACATGTTAACCACCATTTTACCACAACCAAATGTCAATGTGGAGACTTATGCTTAAATGCTGTAAATAGGTTCATGCGCTTTACCTAAAGGGGTTGGCCACTTTCTGGTTACTGTTGACTAGTGTGTTTGTAAGATGACCGTATGGTCCTTACTAATATAACCTTTGCTGAAATTCTGTGCCATTTTCTATTTTTCATAAGGCATTCCTACTTGTCTTTTGTGCTGTCCACATCAAAGGTCTTGTCTATAAAATGGCTGCTGATGGAGGGTCAGGCAAAACATCTCCATGTGATGTCTCCTTCATTCAAATGCGATGCACCCTCTATCTGTGCTTACACTGTTGGGAGTTTAGCGCAAGTACTGTGTTGAATGATGTGTCTGGTCACATGACCCTCCATCAATGGACATCTTATGGACAGGACCTCTGTGTCTAGCAAGGGGACATTGCTTATGAAAAATAGCAACAAAAGCTATATTAGTAAGTGCCATCTTATTGATCACAAGTACCGAGAAGGCGGCCAACCCCATTAAATGAGTTCTCTTTTACTTAGTATGTAAGGCTTAAATAATGGACAGCTATTGTCAAAATGGTCCAGCAGCACCTTAGGACATGACCTAAAAAATTCTAAGAATCCTTAGTGGTCAGGAGGCCAACCATTTTGCTTCATCTTAATGCATGGCCTTTTTCCCTTGAGTCTTTACCGGGACCTTCATTGGTTGTGGAGTTGCAATTCAACAATGGAGATTATGAGACCTCAAGTGTAGGGCCTCAAGATACACCAGATCTCTCTTCTGTGTCTTCGTTTTGAGGTGTGATGGTCCTCAACGATTCATTTACAACTCATTTACAAATTTAGAAAAAGTCCTTACTTAAATCATTTCATCTGAAATACCCATGACAAACAGGTTTTTTATTTTCCAAAAAGATGTTGAATTGCACCTACTCCAGAACCTGTTGACTTTTACCCTGATGTAAAGCAATGTGAGTAATGGCTGTCATGTAGTAAAAGAACCTTATGGCCTAGCATTCCAGCTAATTCAACACTAGATACAGTCCTGGACTTTTTGCTTTTGGGGAGGAGTTTGCAGTCTGTGCAGAAGAACAGAGATCTGCAGAGATCTTATAGTCTCCAATGCACCTTCACCACCACTTAATTGTTGCACTGTATCAGACTTAAATAATGGAGAGCATGTTCTGCTTTAAAGGGGAATTCCATTTTATTTTTTAAAATGTATTTGTTTATTTAATAGGAATCATACAATTTTTTAATATACATGTATTTATAATTCTGCAAACATACCTTTCCTATATCAGGCTGTTGACCCCTATATGCAGTAGAATGCTATAGCCCATGTATAAGTCCTGTGTAATGCATCCATGACACTCTTTACATCATATAATTCCTGCATTATTGGGTGTATTTACATGGTTGCCTATCTCCAGTTTATTTATAAACTGGCCGTCTTCTCTAGGTGATGTGGTAAAAAGGCAGTCTGTCTCTAGGTGATGTCATGTTGTTAATAAAATTGAATGTTAACAACGCACATTTTCTTTTACACAGACACTGACAGACATGATGAGATGCTGCAGGTAGTAGTACTGTATATACTGTGCATGTTCCGCTCCTCAGTACACTACTATTCACCTGTTACCTACCTGAACAGTTAACTGAAATTAAGGTCATATGGTACTTGTGAGGGTCACATGACTGACGCCATGTTTATTCCTATCCAGCTCTCCTATGGATGCATTTTACAGGACTAAAGTGGGCTGTACAGCCTGTACCATTTTTTTGTCTTTAGGGAGAGGTTGTCATTTGGATATAATAAAGGTCTGTGAGCAAAATTTTAATTAGATGTATATCATAAAATTGTTCAACATCCTATTCTCTACATAAATAAATGTAATCATTAAAACCGGAATACCTTTTGGAACCTAAAATGCATGGAAATAAAAAAAAAACTAGGCCAAAATAGTAGTCAGACTAAACCAGTAGTAGTAGTAGACTACCAGAATGGTAGAAATTGGTTTGTTTAGTATCCATAGAGAAGATTGTACATTTGAAGAAGAGTTCAAAAAGACCAGTAAGAAAGCTAAGGAGGTGCCTTCACAGTCTGCATCCACTGAAGCTTTGCTGGTATGGCTTCTGCTGATGGTGGTGCAGTAGTAGACCCAAAGTTCATGGCCTGAAGAAACATAAATACTTATCTTCTATTCTATAGTATGACCTGCAGCACTTGACTTCAGGATTCTGCTGGAGGTCACTACCAATATTTTTTGACCATTTCCCTAATGTAAACTGATCAGCAGGTCAACTTTAAGGAGTTCATAATGATTTAGATTTTTTCTTAGGGTTTATTCACATGTAAAAGTCGGATTTGCTCAAGGCAGAACATCGCAAAATAACACTGTGATTGCTACAAAAACAGCAACATGATCGCAACCATTAGGATTCTGTCTTACGGGGGTGGGGCATTGTTTGCTTGCATGGGGATCATTCATGCTCTGCTGAGAGAATACATCTACAGACATTAGTGTATATCTATGTCAGGTACAGAAGAGCCGCCTCTGCGTCCGTACTTATCTACTTGGATATTTTTGCCTTATTCGCTAAATTCCAGAGAATGCATTTAATGCCGCTCTTCAGTCAAAGAACTGAATGATTAATAAAACATCGGAATCTACGTTGTGTACATTGATGAATATAAAAATGATTTACTGTGATACATTTTAAATATTTGCCTTTTTCTTAGTACACTTGGGAATCTTTACAGTGGGTCAGAATATTGGGTTCCGAATTAAAAGAACACAGATACTGATATACAGAGGTCAAAGAGAGCAAGCTGAGATCAGGACAGGCAGAGTTCTTGAAATATGGTAAACAAGCAAAAGGTCAGGGCAGGTGGCACAGGATCAATACAGTGATCAGGCAAAGGTCAGAACAATACAGTAAAGCACCTTTACAGGACTAGACAAGAGAGGGACCGAGAGCTCAGGGAAAGGCGCCCTATGTAGCCCAGGGAAAGCTGCCATTGTCTAGGTACAGATTAGCCCTTTAAGAGCCAGGAGGAGCACTCGATAAGACAATGAGAACCAGGAAACAGGTGGGGAAGGTCGCACGCAGTCTGCAGCGTGGAGTAGCAGGCAGGATGTGCTGGAGAAGATGCCGGTGGGCACAGACTATTATCCTGCATGGCTAATCCAGAGGAAGGCAAAAAAAAAACCTCATATGGTAGAAGAATATTTTCCTTATCCTAGGGAAATAAAATAATTTCCCAACTTTAATCAGGCGATTAAAATAATTTTCTGGATCAATGACCCTTGAAGAAGTCTATACTTATCTGCTCCATGCCACTCCGATCAGGCTCCATGACTCCAAGACTGTCTTCACTTGACTTCCAAAACTCATCTGTCAACTTCCTCATGAACTGGCTTTAGCAGTGAGGTGTCTCCAAGTGGCACATACCTGCTGGGTCACAGGTTCACTGCTGAGGCCAGTCATTTGATGCAGAGGCTCACATGACCCCATCCATGCAAAAGTTGACAGAAGGGAACCAGAAGTCCAGTTAAGATAGCCCTGGAGCTATGGAGCTGGAACAGAGTGGTAAGGAGTAGATAAGTACAGATATCTACACAAGTGAGGTGATTTAAAGAAGCTCTGTCACCTGGATCAACCCTACCCAACCTGGCATATAGCCTGGTAGGGTTGATGACGCTGACAAAGCGATACCTTTCTTTCTGCTGTCAGTGGTCCGGTGGAGAAAAAAGAATAAAAAAAAATATGCAAATGACGTTTTCAAGCACCAGGAGGAAAGCTTATGTCATTTGAGCACCACTCCAGCAACGCCCCTGGTGCTCCATAATGATGCCCTTCTGACTGTAGTTCACGTCCTCTGCCTTTAGATTGACAGCGTTAGACCCTCTGGTCTAGTGATGAGATCCTGTGCCTGCGCACTCGTGCCCAGAACGGCGCATGTGCACATCTTCGGCTTCATTTCCGATGCATAATGTGCACGTGCCGTTTACGGCGTGGGTGTGCAGACACGGGATCTCAGCTCTAGACCAAAGGGTCTAGCACTGTCAATCTAAAGGCAGGAGGCGAGAACTACAGCAGTAGGGCATCATTATGGAGCACCAGGGGCGGTGCTGGAGTGGTGCTCGAACCGCATAAACCTGCCTTCTGGTGTTCAAATACTTCATTTGCATATTTTCATTTTTCTCCACCACCGGACCACCAACAGCCGAAATAAAGGTATCGTTTTTGTCAGCGTCATCAACCCTAGCAGGCTATATGCCTGGTAGGGTAGGGTTGATCCGGGCGACAGAGCCTTTTTAAAATAACTTTTTTTAACAACCCCTTTAATTTCCCCTGTTGCGATAAAATCCCTGGTGATCTAAAGTACTGAAAGAGGTTAATGGCAACATCAATTGTGATCTAGGGCAGTGAAAAGGTTTATAGTTACATCACTGATGGATTAGGGTAGTGAAGGGGTTGAATATAACATCCCTAATAAGTTAATGCAGTAAAGGGGTTATTGATATCTCTGGTGGTCTACAGCAATAAATCAGTTAGTAATATTTCTAATGGTCTAGTGAGGTGAAGGGGTTCAAAATGATATCCCTAGTGAGCTAGTGCAGTGAAGGAGTTAATCACACCATTATTATTGGTCTACAGCATTGGTTGAGTAAATTATAAAATCCCCGGTGGGCTAGGCCAATCCCCGGTGGGCTAGGCCAGTGAATGAATTAGCAATTACAACCATGGTGGTCAAGGACAATAAAGGGATTAAATCGCTGTGAAAAGGTTAACTTTTTTACTAACGGCTGCAGGTCTCTTTCCTCCTGCTCATCTATCTGCTCAGACATATAGATACTACAGTATCAACCACAGAACAATAATAGAGTCTCTGTGATTGGCTGAAAGGGCTGAGGCCATGTCTGCAATCCAAGAAGAGGATGGGCAGGGAATGGGGTAGAGAGAAGCAGGATACTTGTTTTAAAATTCCTAGTGGCCCTGGTGGGTCCATATGTCCACCTCTGGAATTAGCATCTTTCTAAATCCATGCCACGAAAAAAGCTGATCGTTCTACGGAACTAGAAAGTGGCCACTGAGCATACCTTGTACCCATAAACCAAATACATCAAGCAATGGAAGCAATGGCCTGTATTTGGCCTACCCCTTGTCTTCTCCTAAATATAGGTCCATAAAAAACATAAAGCAAGACACGCATATGTTGAGCATTCGATCACTGCCTTCGGTAAGAAATGCATAGGGGATTGCAGGAGTGACACAGACTGTGTCTTCCATGCGCCTTTCTTTTTTACCAGAACAGCTTGATGTTGTTATTATGTATCGTAGACGCCAACAAAAACAATCTAGGTCTTCCATTGAGCCCATCCACCTCACATGGGAAACTTGTCACTAGTGTTGAGCGAACTTGCGTTTTAAGTTCGGCGTCTAAAGTTTGAGTTCGGGTTATCGAAGAATCACGCTATGGATTCCGCTACCACGGACCATAATGGAATATACAATCCATTACGCGATTCTTCGATAACCCGAACCCGAACTTAAAACACAAGCTCAATCAACGCTACTTGTCACATAATACATGAAGTGTAGAGTTTTGAGAATCTACTTGTTCAGTTTCCCAATGTCTCAAGGGAGGTGAGCTCTGAACATCTTTGAGGGTCTCCTTAGTTTTTTTATCCAGTTGTTTAAGTTGTCATCACCTTACGATGTTCATCCCCGGAAGCATTAAAATTCCACTGACGTTCCATCCATTGCTACAATGTTTAAATGTTTTCGCAAATAATGGCGCTTCAGTGATTCCTGTGATGTCCCCTCGTTTGGACGCTCAGATTTTTGTTTTTAGTCTGAGTTTTTGGCCAGGAGCCGCACTTCGAAATCGTTATTCTGTTGGTGTTCAGCTGCACAGGGACCTGGAATCAGATCAAAAAGAGAGACGGCCAAAAAAAAGGGTCCTAAATGTACGTTCCTCTCATCGACTGATAAAAGACGCCAGACGGTTTTGTTTACCTTGTGATAGAATAATGATTATGAGAAATCACAGGAGAAAATTTAACGAGAGGTTGAAGAACAAGAATAATATCTGGAATTATCAAGAGAAAACATAAAAAACAGATTATAGTGTGAGAGTGAAGGAAAGGAAACTTAAAACATATTGTTTCTTTAACATTTAGGTATCAATGGTCCAGAATTATTAGCAGATGTTCTTGAGACAGATTACAGGAGTCTGCCACCTAATTCTCCAAAAATTGTCTTACTTCTATATTTGGGTAGACTCTAGACCACCAGGACTACTTCACAATATACAATCTAAGATAATTGTTTATATATAAAGAGCTGGTACATAACATTCACTCTAATACTATATCATTGCATTATATGAGAAATTGTGGAATTCCAAGGATTCACAGCTAATAGTTGGACAGCGCTATTGGACTAGTGGGATTAGACAATCCAAAACTGAACGGTTGGAATCCTGTAGATGTATATTTTTTTTAGGTTTTCTTCAAAATTCCTCAGTGTGAAGGAATACAAATTTCATGATGGGTAGCATTGCACAGTCTCATACGCTGACTCATGTGGACCAGTAGGGACAAAAATGATCATTAAAAACACCTTCTTGACCACCGCAGTAAATGTACGGTAGAAGTCAGGTATTTATAGTCAGGTATTTAAAGATGGCACCCACTTACAAACTCAGCAGGCACCATAGCTGCAGGGTTTTTTCTGGTTTAAATAGCAAGGACCCAGGATAATGTCTGCGATTGGCAATAACACAATCAATTGTGACCACGGCATCTGATGTGGCCTTCCCCGGAAGTGCTGCTCTTCTGGGGCCTGAACAGCTTCACCATGCGGAGATCGGGGAAGTCGTTCTCTCTCTAAAGAGTTCCAGACTAAAAATTGTGGCTGCGTCTACAAAACTATGCTTATTTTTCCTGATGTTGAAACGAAAACCCAATAAAAAGATTGAAATATAAAGAGTTCCAGACTAATAGACCGGTAGTTCGTATTGAGCCCTGCAGGAATATAATGAATTTCTCATACACTACTGTATTCAATCACAGTAGTGTATGGGAGAATAGATCTAAACATTGCATATTAAAGGCTCCTAAGAAGATTTAAAGGGGTTTTCCAAGATTTTAATATGAGCTATCCTCAGGATAGGTGATGAGTATCTGATTGGTGGGGACCCGACACCAGGGATCCGCGCCTATCAGCTGTTTGACAAGGCAGCTGTGCACGCAGTAGCTCCGTAGCCTTCTTCAGCTTTCCCTAGGCCAGTGACATGTGTCACGTGGCCTAGGCGCAGCTCAGCCCCGTAGAAGTAAATGGGGCTGAGTTGCGATACCAATCACAACCACTGTACGATGTACGGCGCTGTGCTTGGTGAGCTGCGAGAAGATTGCAGCGCTCACAGGAGCACTGGTACTTTCTCAAACAGATGATCAGTGGGGGTCTCGGGGGTCAGACCCCCACCGATCAGATAATGATGACCTCTCCTGAGTTGTAAACTCTTGGAAAACCTTTTTAATATAGGTGTAAAAAAAAAGATTTAAAAATTTTTAAAAAATACATAAAAATTCAAATCACCTTACTTTCCAAAAATAAACGACCGAACTATTAAAATATAAATGTATTTATCCCGTACGGTCAATGCCATAATGGGAGAAAAAAAAAATTGGCCTATTTGGCTTTTTTTTTGTCGCTTCACCTTCAATTTTTATAAAAAGATCATGCACACCCCAAAATATTAATTAAATGCATTAGTAAAATATTAATAAACATTAATAAAAACTACAGATCGCCCTGCAAAAAATGAGCCCCCATACAGCTTCATGGACAAATTTCTTGGTGTCAGAATACGGCAATGCAAAGAAAGAAAAAGAAAGAAAAATACATTTTTCCAAAGTTTTAATTTTGTTCACAGTATTAAAACACAAGAAAAACAATATAAATGTGGTATCGTTGTAATCGTACGGACCCGGATAATGAAGGTAACAGGTTGTAACAGAGGCTGCTGTGCGCCGCTGTTCCCCTGCTTATCGCCTCGTTCCCGGGCGCCATGTTCAGCGGTGATCTGCTGCCAGTGTTTCCTTTCAGCCCTGGTGACAGCATGCTTGCTGCTTGTTTCCTGCAGCATTTCCTTAACCCCTTAAGGACGCAGGGCGTATCGGGTACGCCCTATTTCCCGAGTCCTTAAGGACTCAGGGCGTACCAGTACGTCCTAACTTGAAATCGGCATTCCGGCGCCCCAGGGGTTAATCGGAACGGGATTTCGGCTGAAATCATTCAGCCGGCATCCCGTAACAATGCAGGGGGGGGTCATTTGACCCCCCCGCATCGACGATCGCAGAAAACCGCAGGTCAATTCAGACCTGCGGTTTTCTGCGTTTCCGGTCCATTCGGGTGTCCTGTGACCCGATGAACCGGAAAAAGACTGCGATCGGTGGCGTAATTATACACCACCTATCGCAGTCCGAGGATTTGAAGAGGCGGTGCTGGCCCTGGTGCTGAACGCCGCTGTCCAGGGTGCTGATTGGTGCAGGGGAGAGAGGCGCGAGATTCAAACTTCCTGCGCTCCTCTCTCCCCTCCTCTTCCTGTCCAGCACCCTGACCGTGCAGCACCGTCCAGAACGAGCTCCTGTGTCCCCCTAATCGGCATCCATCACCCTCCTGCACCCATCGCCACCCAGGTAGGTTAGGGTCAGTGAGGGAGAGGCACCGTTAGGCAGGGAAAGAAGGGAAAAGTTAGTTAGGAAAAAAAAAAAACACTTTTATTTCCAAACTTTCTTTGATCCATCCATCAGACCCCAGATCCCCCCCTGCCACTTGCCCCCCCCACCAGACCCCCCCCCCCCCCACCAGACCCCCACCCCACCCCCCTTCCCCACCACCAGCCCCCACCATATGGGTCTAGTCCAAAAACCCAGTGTCAGGCAATACTGGAGTGGGGACGTCCTATACCAGACCCCACTGTACAGTATGGTCATGACACGCCCCCGGTTTGAGGCCATCCGGAAATGTCTGCATTATTCCGATAATGCAGCATGTCCACCCCGAGGTGATCCTGCCTATGACCGGCTGTATAAGATACGGCCGGTCATCGATCACTTTGGGGCCACATTTCAGCAGGCCTACGTACCTGGAAGGGAGGTCGTGGTTGATGAGTCTCTCGTTGCGTTCAAGGGGAGACTCAGTTTCCGCCAATATATTCCCACAAAGCGGGCGAGGTATGGCGTGAAGCTATACAAAATTTGTGAGAGTACCTCAGGGTACACTTACAAATTTCGTGTGTACGAGGGGCAAGATTCCCGGATTCAACCCCCAGAATGTCCCCCCACTCTGGGTGTTACCGGGAAACTCGTGTGGGACCTTATGTACCCACTGCTGGATAAGGGTTACCACTTGTACGTGGACAACATTTATACCAGCATTCCCTTGTTCAGGTCCCTTGCCGCCAGATCCACGTTCGCTTGTGGGACCGTGCGGAAAAATCAACGCGGCCTCCCTGCCTACCCCCTCCAGGTACCTATCCCCAGGGGTGAGACCCGTGCACTTACCAGTGGAAACCTGTTGCTGGTCAGGTATAAGGACAAGAGGGATGTCCTTATGCTGTCCCCAATCCACGGTAACGGCATCACCCCTGTCCCTGTGCGAGGTACCGCGGCAACGGTCCTCAAGCCCGATTGTATCGTCGACTACAATCGGTATATGGGAGGAGTTGATCTCTCTGATCAAGTCCTCACACCATATAACGCCATGCGCAAAACCCGGGCATGGTACAAAAAAGTTGCGGTCTACTTGGTGCAGGTTGCCATGTACAACTCTTTTGTACTATCCCGAAGCGCTGGCAGCACAGGGACATTCCTCCAATTCTATGAGGCAGTCCTCAAGGACCTGATCTTTTCGGACCGGGAAAGAGCAGGCCGGAGTACCTCGGGAACTGGAGGCGCCCGGATCGTCCCTGGCCAACACTTTCCAGGTGTGGTCCCCCATACTGGAAAGAAGGGACGAACCCAAAAAAAAGTGCAGAGTGTGTCGCAGGAGGGGGATACGGAAGGACACCACCACTCAGTTCGACACTTGCCCCGATCATCCGGGCCTCTGCGTTATCGATTGCTTCAGGGAGTATCACACTTCCATGGAGTACTAAATTTTTATAATCCCCAACAGTCCACTAGAGAACATAAAAAACTATGGCTCTCAGACTTTGGAGACACGGAAACATTTTTTTTCCCCCCAAAAAATATTAGTTTTAGTGCAGGCATCCTCAAACTGCGGCCCTCCAGATGTTGTAAAACTATAACTCCCAGCATGCCCAGACAACCTACAGCCATCAGCAGGGCATGGTGGGAATTGTAGTTTTACAACATCTGGAGGGCCGCAGTTTTTAGGATGCCTGCTTAGTGTCTCCAAAGTCTGAGAGCCATACATATTGGGCATCGTCGCGTGCGTAAAAGTCGTCGCTATAAAAATAACTTTTGCCCAAATGCCTCGGATGAACGGTGTTAAAAATATAAAATAAAAACTGTGCCAAAACAACCATTTTTGGGCAAAATTTCCATTTGAATCCTTTTTGCCGGTAATAAAGCAAGGGTTAACCGCCAAACAAAACTCAATATTTATGGCCCTGATTCTGTAGTTTGCAGAAACACCCCATATGTGGTCGTAAATGGCTATATAGCCGCACGGCAGGGCATAGAACGAAGGGAACTCCATATGGTTTCTAGAAGGCAGATTTTGATGGACAGTTTTTTTTTTGACACCATGTCCCATTAGAAGCCCCCCCTGATGTAGCCTAGACTAGAAACTCCAAAAAAGTGACCCCATCTAAGAAACTACACCCCTCAAGGTATTCAAAAGTTACTTTACAAACTATGTTAACCCTTTAGGTGTTCCACAAAACTAAATAGCTAATGTAGAAACAATTTTAGAATTTTTTTTTTGTTACATTGCCTCAAAAAAGAGTAATATAGAGCAACCAAAAATCATATTTACCCCTAAAATAGTCCCAAAACAACAACCACCTTATCCCGTAGTTTCCTAGATGGGGTCACTTTTGTGGAGTTTCTACTCTAGGGGTGCATCAGGGGGCTTGAAAGGGTACATGGTGTAAATAATCCAGTCCAGCAAAATCTGCCTTCCAAAAACCATATGACGTTCCCCTTCTTCTATGTCCTGCCGTTTAGCCAAATAGTAGTTTACGACCACATATGGGGTGTTTCTGCAAACTACAGAATTGGGGCAACCCATTTTGAGTTTTGTTTGGCAGTTAACCCTTGTTTTACTCCTGGAAAAAATTGATTATATTGGAAAATTTTCCAAAAAATAGAAATTTCAAAATTGTTTCTCCATCTGCCATCAACTCTTGTGGAACACCTAAAGGGTTAACAAAGTTTGTAAACCCAGTTTTGAATACCTTGAGGGGTGTACTTTCTTAGATGGAGTCACTTTTTTGAAATTTCTATTCTAGGGGTGCAACAGGGGGCTTCAAATGGGACATGGTATAAACAAAACCAGTCCTGCAAAATCTGCCTTCCAAAACCCATATGGTGTTCCCCTCCTTCTATGTGCTCCCGTTCGGCCAAACAGTAGTTTACGACCACATATTGGGTGTTTCTGCAAACTACAGAATCGGGGCAACCTATTTTGAGTTTTGTTTGGCAGTTAACCCTTGTTTTACTACTGGAAAAAATTTATTATATTGGAAAATTTTCCAAAAAATAGAAATTTCAAAATTGTTTCTCCATCTGCCATTAACTCTTGTGGAAGACCTAAAGGGTTAATAAAGTTTTAAAAAACAGTTTTGAATACCTTGAGGGGTGTAGTTTCTAGAATGGGGTCATTTTTGTGAGGTTTCTATTATCTAAGCCTCACAATATGACTTCCAACCTGAACTGGTCCATAAAAAGTGGGATTTTGAAGATTTCTGAAAATTTCAAAATTTGCTTCTAAACTTCTAAGCCTTGTAACATCCCCAAAAAATAAAATATCATTCCCAAAATGCTACAAACATGAAGTAGACATATGGGGAATGTAAAGTCATCACAATTTTTGGGGGTATTACTATGTATTACAGAGGTAGAGAAACTGAAACTTTGAAATTTGCTAATTTTTCAAAATTTTCGGTAAAATTTCGGTAACTTTTTTGACCCAATTTTAGCAGTGTCATGAAGTACAATATGTGACGAAAAAACAATCTCAGAACGGCCTGGGTAAGTCAAAGCGTTTTAAAGTTATGAGCACTTAAAGTGACACTGGTCAGATTTGCAAAAAATGGCCAAGTCCTTAAGGTGAAATAGGGCTGAGTCCTTAAGGGGTTAAAGGGGTTGTCCCGAGTTTTGAAAAAAAATAATAATATAGCACTGTAAATCTGATGGGCAGCAATATATAAATGAGCTAAGCAAGTTTTAGGTTAAAAAAAATATTTTTCCTAATTTCCCTGGTTCTCTTCTGGCACATGCAATAACAACAATCTCTGCCCCTCCCCCTGCTCTGCAAAGGGAGTGAATACAAGTGCTGCCCAGAGTGACATGTCTGACTGCTGGGATACTCAGCAGCATGTTGTATGTGTAGAACTACAAGTCCCAGCTGTATAATGACACTGCTGATACACACAGTATCTTCCCTCTACCTGTTCTGCAATGCTCTGCAGAACTCCTCTGTCAGCTCCTGTGCCCAGCATTTGTCTCCTCACTGCCTGCAGCTACTCAGTAAAGCCTTCAGCCCTGAGTTTGTGATGCTGAAGGGGTTAAGAATCCAGGAAGAGAGCAATAAGCAGCAGAAGTCAGCAGAGCAGGGGGGCGTGGCCAGCACAGTGACGTCTCGTGTACAGACACATATCTGCTCTCTCAGGCTTGTGCACAAATCATTATCAGAGCAGGGAGAGAAGCTGACATCAGAGATCATGTGACCCTCAGTGAAATCTGAGAAAGGAGCAACTACAGATGCAGTAAGTGCATGGTAAAGCTGTTACATTTGATTAGTTAGAAACATATAAAGAACAAAAAAATAACTCAGACAACCCCTTTAAGGGCCGGTGCGCATCACTTCCTGTGTTTTATGGGTTGTATCATGAGACCTCGCCAACCGATCCTAGTCCTCCGGCTAGTGGCTCAGCCCCCTTTCCAGATGCCTCAGTGTCAAGGTCCTTGTGTCCTGCTAAGGTTCCTGATATCTGCTTGTGTTCCTGTGTTCCTGACTCGTACTTGTGTTCCTGGATTCTGCTACCCGTTTGATCCCTGCCTGCTTGCCTCGACTCTCCTGTTGCTGACCCGGATTGCCTGACCTGTACCTGTGCCGCCTGCCCTGACCTATTGCCTGTCTGACTTCGCCTCTGCCTCATCCTTTGTTCCTGCACTGTTGCTTTTGGTAACGACTCAGCCTGCTGACAACGCCTGTACCTCTGGTACCTTGAGTACCTCAATGGCTGCATTTGGAACACCCGCCCTGAAAAGAGCGACCCCCAGCCTCTGGAACCTCGGACCTATATAATCCACCCTAACCCAAACGTGTTTCGCCAGTCATCCGGCTCATCAGGGAGCAGCGTTGTGGGTAAGTTCAATACTGAGCGGCAGTGGCCCCATTAGGGGTCAGTATTTTCAAGTACAACTTGTCCTGCAAAAGACAACCCCTAATATGGCTACGTGAATGGAAAAGAAAAAAGTTATGGCTCTGGGAAGACAGAGAGTGAAAAATGAAAACGCAAAAAGCAGAAAATCGCCTGGGGCTGATAAAGTTAAGATTGGTCAACGCGTTTTCCACATAACCAAGGTACTGTACACAGATATGGTAAACAGTAACCAGCGTGAGATGAGACCACTAATGATCACGAGTCCGAGAAGTGAACTGGAACAAATGCTCTTGGTAGATCTACTGAGGTTCCTTGATTTGGCCACTGCTGATTCGGTTAATGGACTTTCACATTCTTGCTGTAGACCGTAAACCAAAAATGATGTAAATTATACTAGGAATCCAGGATCGGGAAAGTGGGTTTTGAAGGCATATGATTGCTGGTCATCAAAAAGGTTCCTGTCTCCTGCCATCAAAATATGTAACTTTCTTCTCAAACATGGAAAGCTATCTACTGTAGATACACCCGGAACATGAGCCGTTCTATAATGGTTGTCATTAAAACCACGCCGATAGAGGTGGATTTCCAAAATGTAAAACTGGGATTTGTAATTTTATCCCCAAAAACATCTCCAATCTCTCGTTATTGTTCAGCTTGTTGGAATTATTGACACATCTGTGGCTATGAGGTACAAAAGGGGGAGATGTAACTTTAATCAGGCTGATGGGATTTATATCATTAAATGCGGGACCTTGTATCATTACTCCTCGGAGTGCCCCTTTGACTAAGTGTTTTTGAAAGTTTTCTCAGACGTAGCAAGAGAGGCTATGGAAGGTTCTCCGACTGTAAGAAAGGTGGAGCAACTAAAAGGGGAGGAGCTTAGGATAGGTGTATTTGGGGGAGATTTAGAAAAGCTGGTGTAAAGGAAAACTGGCTTAGTTGCCCATAGCAACCAATCAGATTCCACCTTTCATTTCTCAAAACTCCTTTGGAAAATGAAAGGTGGAATCTGATTGGTTGCTATGGGCAACTAAGCCAGTTCTGCTTTACACCAGCTTAAATAAATTCTGGTAGTTGAAAACAAACCCCTGCTCATATCTAATTCTCCAAGAGTGAGACCTTGGCGTCATTTATACTTTTTTTTAACAGCATTTTTATAATTCCACCATGGGGTCCCCTGACTGGTAGGAGTCAAGGAGAAGGAGCTAAATAAGTGACAACCTTAGCATCCTGTTATAGCTCTTAAAGGAGTTGTCACTTCCGCTTCCCCACACAGCAGTGAAGACCTCTCCAGCTGGACAAGATAATTACCCAGAATTCATTGCAATGCTCCGAGCATAAGCAGGAACCCGGTCATCTAGTCTGCATCTGTTGTCAGGCCCAACCACTGGACAATCCTCCATGATGTTCCTGCATCCGCACAATCAATCAGCGGCCGGGAATCCCCAAATCAGGAGGAGGTTTTGCATAATGTTCTAAATTCAACACCAGTAATTTTCATGCGCAAATCCAGAATTACAGGTTTAGCCGCTCATTCTGTGATGTTCGTCATAAGTTTCTACTTGGTGCAGCCTGAAAAGCGCAAAGGGGCTGCGATGGCCCCATCTTTACAGGGATCCGCTGACTGAAAGGGCCACCTCGCTCCACCGACTGGGACTTTTCGTAGCGGTTGTGTCTGCTATTGCAGCTGCACAGTTCACTGGTACGAGACTGAGAATCAATACCAGGAGCAACGACTAGCAATACGATGGCGCTGTGCCTATAAACAATGGGGCACATTTATTAAGCCTTTTTTAGGAGTAAAAAAACTGACGTATTTGAAACACCTGTCTTTAAATTTATGATCCCTCAATAAATCAGTTTAATCGTATTTTCTTTAAGTCTGACCTCTAGTGGTTGTTTTCTTATAAGACGGGTTCATATTCACCAAGACTTGTCTTATTAGTTTGTGCATGAAAAAATTGCACAAGTGACCAGAAAAATGTCCCAACTCTATCTCTTTCAATGTAAAAAAAATTTGCACAAGTTCCTCCTCAAAACAGATGGAAAAAATATCCTGGTCAGCGGTGGAATAGAAATTAAATAAATAAATACATCGGAAAAAACGCGCAAACAAAAACATCTCCAAAATTAGTCACGAAATAAGAATTAGACAAATAAGATGCAAAATCAATTGGTAAATAAGGCAAAAAATAAGATTCTGAAACTGCTTTTTACTCCTAAAAACAGGCGCAGACGCTATAGTGAATGTGCCCCAATGACAGAGATGCCATGTATATCAGGCCTCATGCACATGACTAGAGATGGCCTTGCGGTTCGCCCAGCGGTCGGTTCGGGGCCGCCATATTCTTTTACATTGTGAAGAACTTTGACCCATGACACATCCATCAGGTGGTACAGGAAAGCCAATTGATACGTTTCAGCACATGGACATACCCCCTACCTTATAAATAGACCTGATCTGGCCGCCATTTTACATTCAGTCTTTTGCCAGTGTAGGGAGAGGTTGCTGTGTGGAGCAGGGACTGTTAGGGACACCAAACGCTAGCTAATAGGGCCACAAAAGTATTTTTAAGGACTGGTATAGGTGTGATATCGATAGGTGTGACATACAGAGGGGTGTGATATACTTATAATATACTTTCTATGTTAGAAAGTATATTATAGTGGATTTGTATTAGGCAGCAGTTGTGTGCAGTATAGAGGGACAAACGCTATTGGAACAAATAATTTCTACTGGTGTGATATACCAGTTGCCCCCCAAAAAAACTGATTGAGGCAGGGGTGTGATATACCGTCTTCCACAAATACTGCTCTTCTATAGGGACTTTTGTCACAGAGTAATTTTGAAAATGACAGGCAGAGAAAGAGGCAGGCCATTCCGCAGGGTGGTAGGGGTCGGGCAGCTGCACCAGGCCGGACCCTAAGTGGGAAGTTGGAGAAGGTGATTGCGATTACGTCAAAGGAAGCACCAGACTTGGTTGAGTGGCTCACTCAGCCTTCCGCTTCTGCACCCTCCTCATCCTCTCTATCTGCACCCTCTTCACTCTCTGCTGTGTGCCCACCCAAAGACACCACCACCACCACCATATCCCCTCCGCTTGAGTCAGAAGAATTATTTTCCCATAAATTCCAAGACCTTACCGATGCGCAGCCATTCTTGGCATCGGATCAGGAAGAGGAGGTATCAACGGTCGCCACCCAGCGGTCTGACCACAGTACCCAGATAAGACCAAGGAGGGGGGTCCCCGCTGTTGCTGCCTACTCCGAGATCTCTAATGTAAGTGGTGGTGAAGGTGACGAATCCGATGATGACGTGTCGATGGACATCACGTGGGTGCCCACAAGAGAGGAAGAGGAGGGGAGTTCAGAGGGAGAGACGGAGCAGCAGATAGGGAGGAGAAGCAGGCAGAACTCGCAGTGCACAGGAGGCAAAAAGCAGACTGCAAATGTATCTGGACCGAGCCATCCACCATGCATGGTCACATCTAGCGCTCCCAGGACGCCGGCACATGGCTCCGCAGTGTGGGCTTTTTTTAACTTGTCCGCTGCTGACAATAGTGTTGCCATCTGTAGCCTGTGCTGTCAACACATAAGTTGCGGTAAGCCCAACACTCACCTAGGGACGACCGCCTTAAGAAGGCACCTGGCCTCCCATCACCGAGCCCAGTGGGAGCAACATCGTCAGAACCCACAAAGCCACACTCCCAGCGCTTCACCTCCTGCCTCTTCTCCTTCTCCTCTCTCCTCCCAGTTATCCTCCACTCCACCTTCCACCTTGCCGCCGTCGCGTTCATCTGGCAAAAGTCAGGCTTCCTTGCCCCAAATGTTCGAGAGAAAAAAGATGATGACGCCGGATAACCCTCTTGCCCAACAGCTGACCGCTGGCTTGTCAGAACTGCTAGCCCACCAACTACTGCCATATAGACTGGTGGACTCGGAGGCCTTTAGAAAATTTGTGGCCATTGGAACACTGCAATGGAAGGTCCCCAGAAGGAAATATTTCTCCCAGAAGGGCATCCCAGAGCTATATGGCCACGTTCAGCGGCAAGTAAATGTATCTCTGGCACACAGTGTCGGTGCCAAGATACATCTGACCACAGACACATGGTCTTGCAAACACGGGCAGGGAAGGTACATAACTTTTACTGCCCACTGGGTGAACCTTCTGAAGGCCGTCAAGCATGCAACCCGTGGCACCCGTGTAGATTTGGTGTTACCGCCATGGATTGCATGCAGGCCTGCCTCTTCTTCTCCTCCTCCTACTCCATCCTCCGTCTCCTCCTCGGCTGACTCCTCCTTTTCCGCTGCTACCGTCTCTTCGGCTGCGCCCCCCAAGATCCCCAGAACCTATTCAACGTGCCAGGTGAGACGTTGCCATGCTGTGCTGCGGCTGTTGTGCCTTGAAGCCAAGAGCCACACCGGTCCTGCACTCCCTTCAGCTCTTTGGTCAGAGACCGATCAGTGGCTAAACCCGCTCAATTTAACAGTTGGTAAAGTGGTGTGCGACAACGGTGCCAATCTGCTGAGCGCGCAGAAACAGGGCAAAATGACACACGTGCCGTGCATGGCACACGTACTGAACTTAGTCGTGCAGTGATTCGTTGCCAAATACCCCGGGGTCCAGGACGTCTTGCGGCAGGCCAGGAAAATCTCTGACCATTTTAGAAGATCTTACACGGTCATGGCTCGCCTTGCTGACGTTCAGCGGTGACACCACCTGCCCGTCAGACATCTGATTTGTGACTGCCTGACGTGATGGAACTCCACCTTGTATATGCTTGATAGGCTTCTCCAGCAGCAACATGCCGTTAATGACTACCTGTATGAACTCTGTGGCAGGACAGGTTCTGGGGAGCTTGGTTTTTTTCACTGCGCCAGTGGCTGCTCATGAGCGACGCATGCAGACTACTGCGGCCATTTGATGAGATCACCAAACTGGTCAGTCGCAGCCAGGGCACCATCAGTGACATCGTACCTTACGCCTTCTTTCTGGAGCGTGCGTTGCATCGTGTCATTAATCAAGCCGTCGAGGAGCAGGAGCCGGAAGATGAGGAAGTTGCAATGCTGAATGAATTCCCAGGGGGGGCTACTCCATCTGACACAAGTCAACAACAGGAGTCTGAAGAGGAGTCAGAGGAGGATGGTGGCTAGGGGGAGGAGGAGCAAGAAGAGCATGCTTTAAAAGTTTCTGGGATCCCTGGTGTTGTCCGTGGATGGGGGTAGGAGAACGAGGACGACATCCTGGATGATGAGCAGGAGCCATGGCGCTTCACTGCTTTCAGTTTAGTGCAAATGGGGGCCTTCATGCTCCAGTGTTTGAAGAGGGACCCCCGTATAAAAAGCATAAAGGAAAAGGACCAGTACTGGATGGCAATGTACTTAGACCCCCGGTACAAACACAAAATGGCGGAAATGTTACCACCATCACAGAGGGCTGTCAGAATGCAGCACCTCCATTCCTTGCTTCGAGAAATGCTGCATTCTGCTTTTGCGTGCGCTGGCAGAGGAATTTTCACTCACAGAGAAACAGTTGCGGATACCAATCCAACAGCGCATGGAAGAAGAGGGCGGTTTGAAGATGTGTTGGTCACTTCGGATACGAGATCATTCTTGCAGCCAACCCATCAACAACCGTCCTCCGGATCCCACCTCAGGGAACGCCTAGATTGAAAGGTGTCCGAATACATCGGGTTAACGGCCGATGTGGACACTTTGAGAAGCGAGGAACCCCTGGACTACTGGGTGTGCAGGCTTGACCTGTGGCCAGAGCTGGCACAATTTGCCATGGAACTGTTGGCTTGCCCCTCGTCCAGTGTCCTGTCTGAAAGGACGTTCAGTGCAGCAGGGGGTATCGTGACCGATAAGCGCACTCGCCTGGACTACCTCACATTTCTAAAAATTAATGAGGCATGGATCTCGGAGGAATTCAACACATGTGACGAGTCGACCATGTTTGATTGAAAATCCTCATGCCAGCCCACAAATATCCGCCACCAACCAGAACAAATCATGGTCCCTGTCTTAGGTAAATACAGCGGCATAAAAGGCCTTTTATGTCCGTTGAATGCCTAATTTTTGAGGCCTGTACTGGCCGTCAGTTACATATTAATCCTGTGACCGCCTAATGTACCTCCAGCCACAGAATACAAAGTTCTTTGCTGTCAGGTGAATGCCTATTGACTAATTTTTGGGGCCTGTACTGGAGTGGCAAGTTCTCACAACAATACTTGCACCAATCATTAATATCTCATGAGACCTTATAAAATGTGAAGTTCTGTGTACCGCAAAAAAATAAATCGCATCATTAGGGATTTTCGCAATGGCGCTCTTTTTTAACACTCGATCTGCATATACAGCGATTGTTCTAACGTGGATGTGAAATGTAATAAAATACACTGCTTTAATGTCAACCATCTTTTGTGATCGCATCCAACTTCGGTCTGGTGGAAACCCAGTTGCTGTAGTAGGCTGTGCTTATTTTGCGCATGCGCATAGGTGAAAATTACATTGCCGATATTTCGCATTGAAAAAAATAATAAATGGAGATCGCAAATTCGACTAATACATCTGGTATATCACTGTCCATGTTGTAGGACTATTTGTGCACTTCTTGTAATTATTTGGTGGCTGCAAATATGACCTGAAGGTATTCCAGGTTCACCTGCCTTTAAAGTGAATGGGGCCCGAAATTGCGGTTCGCGAACTGTCTAGGCCGATGTTAGCCTATCACTACACATGACCATATTTTGGGCCCACGTCCAATCCGCATTATTTACTGTACGGATAAGTCAAAAACCCATTCATTTATAAGAATCCGTAAAAAACGTGGATTCATATAGGCCGTCCCTCTTTCAGTGCCCCAACAGGAGTGACAACCAGTGCCCCCATAACAATGACAGGCAATCACAGGTGATACCGTCTGCTGAGCTGTGTATCTAATCCTATCATGTGTGATACCGTCTGCTGAGCTGTGTATCTAATCCTATCATGTGTTATACTGTCTGCTGAGCTGTGTATCTAATCCTATCAAGTGTGATACCATCTGCTGAGCTGTGTATCTAATGCTATCATGTGTTATACAGTATACTGTCTGCTGAGCTGTGTATCTAATCCGACTATGTGTGATACTGTCTGCTGAGCTGTGTATCTAATCCTATCATGTGTGATACTGTCTGCTGAGCTGTGTATCTAATCATATCCTGTGTGATACTGTCTGCTGAGCTGTGTATCTAATCCTATCATGTGTGATACTGTCTGCTGATCTGTGTATCTAATCCTATCATGTGTGATACTGTCTGCTGAGCTGTGTATCTAATCCTATCCTGTGAGATACTGTCTGCTGAGCTGTGTATCTAATCCTATCATGTGTGATACTGTCTGCTGAGCTGTGTATCTAATCCTATCATGTGTGATACCGTCTGCTGAGCTGTGTATCTAATCCTATCATGTGTGATACCGTCTGCTGAGCTGTGTATCTAATCCTATCATGTGTTATACTGTCTGCTGAGCTGTGTATCTAATCCTATCAAGTGTGATACCATCTGCTGAGCTGTGTATCTAATGCTATCATGTGTTATACAGTATACTGTCTGCTGAGCTGTGTATCTAATCCGACTATGTGTGATACTGTCTGCTGAGCTGTGTATCTAATCCTATCATGTGTGATACTGTCTGCTGAGCTGTGTATCTAATCATATCCTGTGTGATACTGTCTGCTGAGCTGTGTATCTAATCCTATCATGTGTGATACTGTCTGCTGATCTGTGTATCTAATCCTATCATGTGTGATACTGTCTGCTGAGCTGTGTATCTAATCCTATCCTGTGAGATACTGTCTGCTGAGCTGTGTATCTAATCCTATCATGTGTGATACTGTCTGCTGAGCTGTGTATCTAATCCTATCATGTGTGATACCGTCTGCTGAGCTGTGTATCTAATCCTATCATGTGTGATACTGTCTGCTGAGCTGTGTATCTAATCCTATCATGTGTGATACTGTCTGCTGAGCTGTGTATCTAATCCTATCATGTGTGATACTGTCTGCTGAGCTGTGTATCTAATCCTATCATGTGTGATACAGTCTGCTGAGCTGTGTATCTAATCCTATCATGTGTGGTGCTGTCTGCTGAGCTGTGTATCTAATCCTATCATGTGTGATACTGTCTGCTGAGCTGTGTATCTAATCCTATCATGTGTGATACTGTCTGCTGAGCTGTGTATCTAATCCTACTATGTGTGATACTGTCTGCTGAGCTGTGTATCTAATCCTATCATGTGTGATACTGCCTGCTGAGCTGTGTATCTAATCCTATCATGTGTGATACTGTCTGCTGAGCTGTGTATCTAATCCTATCATGTGTTATACTGTCTGCTGAGCTGTGTATCTAATCCTATCAAGTGTGATACCATCTGCTGAGCTGTGTATCTAATGCTATCATGTGTTATACAGTATACTGTCTGCTGAGCTGTGTATCTAATCCGACTATGTGTGATACTGTCTGCTGAGCTGTGTATCTAATCCTATCATGTGTGATACTGTCTGCTGAGCTGTGTATCTAATCATATCCTGTGTGATACTGTCTGCTGAGCTGTGTATCTAATCCTATCATGTGTGATACTGCCTGCTGAGCTGTGTATCTAATCCTATCATGTGTGATACCGTCTGCTGAGCTGTGTATCTAATCCTATCATGTGTGATACTGTCTGCTGAGCTGTGTATCTAATCCTATCATGTGTGATACTGTCTGCTGAGCTGTGTATCTAATCCTATCATGTGTGATACTGTCTGCTGAGCTGTGTATCTAATCCTATCATGTGTGATACAGTCTGCTGAGCTGTGTATCTAATCCTATCATGTGTGGTGCTGTCTGCTGAGCTGTGTATCTAATCCTATCATGTGTGATACTGTCTGCTGAGCTGTGTATCTAATCCTATCATGTGTGATACTGTCTGCTGAGCTGTGTATCTAATCCTACTATGTGTGATACTGTCTGCTGAGCTGTGTATCTAATCCTATCATGTGTGATACTGCCTGCTGAGCTGTGTATCTAATCCTATCATGTGTGATACTGTCTGCTGAGCTGTGTATCTAATCCTATCATGTGTGATACAGTCTGCTGAGCTGTGTATCTAATCCTATCATGTGTGATACTGTCTGCTGAGCTGTGTATCTAATCCTACTATGTGTGATACTGTCTTCTGAGCTGTGTATCTAATCCTATCATGTGTGATGCTGTCTGCTGAGCTGTGTATCTAATCCTATCATGTGTGATACTGTCTGCTGATCTGTGTATCTAATCCTATCATGTGTGATACTGTCTGCTGAGCTGTGTATCTAATCCTATCATGTGTGATACTGTCTGCTGAGCTGTGTATCTAATCCTACTATGTGTGATACTGTCTTCTGAGCTGTGTATCTAATCCTATCATGTGTGATGCTGTCTGCTGAGCTGTGTATCTAATCCTATCATGTGTGATACTGTCTGCTGAGCTGTGTATCTAATCCTACTATGTGTGATACTGTCTTCTGAGCTGTGTATCTAATCCTATCATGTGTGATACAGTCTGCTGAGCTGTGTATCTAATCCTATCATGTGTGATACTGTCTGCTGAGCTGTGTATCTAATCCTGTCATGTGTGATACTGCCTGCTGAGCTGTGTATCTAATCCTATCATGTGTGATACTGCCTGCTGAGCTGTGTATCTAATCCTATCATGTGTGATACTGTCTGCTGAGCTGTGTATCTAATCCTATCATGTGTGATACTGTCTGCTGAGCTGTGTATCTAATCCTACCATGTGTGATACTGTCTGCTGAGCTGTGTATCTAAGCCTATCATGTGTGATACAGTCTGCTGAGCTGTGTATCTAATCCTATCATGTGTGATACTGTCTGCTGAGCTGTGTATCTAATCCTATCCTGTGTGATACTGTCTGCTGAGCTGTGTATCTAATCCTACCATGTGTGATACTGTCTGCTGAGCTGTGTATCTAAGCCTATCATGTGTGATACAGTCTGCTGAGCTGTGTATCTAATCCTGTCATGTGTGATACTGCCTGCTGAGCTGTGTATCTAATCCTATCATGTGTGATACTGCCTGCTGAGCTGTGTATCTAATCCTATCATGTGTGATACTGTCTGCTGAGCTGTGTATCTAATCCTATCCTGTGTGATACTGTCTGCTGAGCTGTGTATCTAATCCTACCATGTGTGATACTGTCTGCTGAGCTGTGTATCTAAGCCTATCATGTGTGATACAGTCTGCTGAGCTGTGTATCTAATCCTGTCATGTGTGATACTGCCTGCTGAGCTGTGTATCTAATCCTATCATGTGTGATACTGCCTGCTGAGCTGTGTATCTAATCCTATCATGTGTGATACTGTCTGCTGAGCTGTGTATCTAATCCTATCCTGTGTGATACTGTCTGCTGAGCTGTGTATCTAATCCTACCATGTGTGATACTGTCTGCTGAGCTGTGTATCTAAGCCTATCATGTGTGATACAGTCTGCTGAGCTGTGTATCTAATCCTATCATGTGTGATACTGTCTGCTGAGCTGTGTATCTAATCCTATCCTGTGTGATACTGTCTGCTGAGCTGTGTATCTAATCCTACCATGTGTGATGCTGTCTGCTGAGTTCTTGTATTTAAGCCTAACAGATACAAGACTATAGCCAGCAGCCACGGTATCTAATCTTGAGTGATACAGTCTCAGAGAACTACGCAGAACACTAAATTTCATTGTAAAATACTTTTATTAATTTGCTTTTTTTATTAATTTCAGTGGGGGTTGAATAATTTTGAACACAACTGTAATTTCTTATTTCCCTATGTAAAGATATTGAAAAAGGTTTATTTTACTCAAAGTTTTTTTCGGGGACTTGAATCTCAATGACCTATTAGTCCAGTCATCTATACTTCGTGGGTGGGGGTCCGACTGCCGACACCTCAAACAATCAGCAGAGGGGTTATAGCTATCTCACTTGAATGAGACTAAGCTGCAGTACCAGGAACAGCCACAAGCATATAAATGGCGCTGTCACTGCATAAACAGAGGATGCACAGCAGGCAGAGGTAGAGCGGTGCAGCCCCTTTACTCAGTGACCATCTGGGAGTAAGACCCAGGGGTGCACCTAGCCTTTCTGTTGCCTGAGGCAAAAACTAAAACGGTGCCCCCCCCACCATGTCAATTCCTTAACCTAACCCCTTTGCCACAATGAAAGTGTTTATTGCCCATGGCCCATACGCTGCCCCCCTCTTGCCCCTACCTGGTGCTGCCTGAGCGATCACCTTACCTGGCCTCATTGGTGGCGCACCCCTGGTAACACCACCATCAATCGAATACTAACAGCCCATCCTAGAGGTACAACAGTGCCACATCTGACCACAGGTTGTGTGTGGTGCTGCAGCACAGCCTCATTGACCTCAATGAGTCTTGTGGTCAAATGTGGCGCTGTATTAGAAGAAAGCACAACTCCTTAAAGTCCCGTATGAAATGTAATGGGAACTCTTCCATCAGGGTACAATCACCATGCAATTCTTGGGGTCCCCTTTAAGTGGAATTAAAGCTCAGATGAGAAATGATAGAAGAAAGAGTGGAAGCCTCCTTTATTAATGGCATCCATTTATTATAATTTATGAGCAAGCGTCCATTGTCAGCGGCGTTCCTCCAGAAGGAGCCATGTCTGTGAGAGGCCACAGTCCATCAAAGAGCCTGAGATGTGAATAGCAAAGTCCTCCTCATGTCAGCAGAGGAGCCAGAAAGTGTCAAAAAAATGTCCTATATCATTCCAGCTAGGAAAGGGGGAAGGAATAATCCGATCGTCCCTAATAAACACACGATTATGAACATCCAGAGAAATATCCGGTCAATCACCATCGCCACATATTTCCAGTCTTCTTTTACCTAAGGTCAGAAATAAGAAAAGTGATGATTAACATAAATAATGCACTACTGTGTAGAAAAATAAAACTGCTATAATACTGAACTACTATAAAGAAGAATGTAACTACAATAATGCTGAAAACAACAATTCCAGTAGCCAGGTTCACACGTGGAGAATGAAGGACTGGACCAATGTTGCAGATAAGTGAAAAAGTGCAGTTTCTGGTAATGATAAAAAGTATCTAATATACGACTATAATACTGCCTCCTATGTACAAGAATATAACTACTATAATACTGCTCCTATGTACAAGAATATAACTACTATAATACTGCCTCCTATGTACAAGAATATAACTACTATAATACTGCCTCCTATGTACAAGAATATAACTACTATAATACTGCTCCTATGTACAAGAATATAACTACTATAATACTGCTCCTATGTACAAAAATATAACTACTATAATTCTGCCTCCTAGCTGAGAGGTTGTGTCTCAGTAGCTCTCCTTATGTCTGGAGCAAGCCCAGGGAGGGACCACCATGGGCAGGGATGCTCCCCAGGCAAAGCCCAGGCTCCAAGGCCTAATATGGGAAACAATTCCCGTGCTCTCAATCTGTGGATGAAAATCCCAAAGTTCTTCTGAAGAAGGTGAATGTGCAGAATCTCAGTGGTCATGTTTTCAGCAGTCCCAGTCATGGTGTCAGCAGTCCCAGTGCAAAAAGAAACCAGGATGGGAAGAAAGTAACAGCAGAGAAGAAAGAAGCAGCAGTAAGTAACAGTATGATGAATCCACCTACTAGTGTGAATGTGCAGCGTCCTGAAGGAAAAACCACAGTGCAGGAATATTCTGAAGCAAGAGGCCAGAGTTTGCAGGAGGTGAAGCAGACTCCATTGCAGCCTGCAGGTGTGCAGCCCTCACCTTCCCCATGCAGACAGAGAAGAACTTCTCTGGAGGGACAGACCATACAGCAAAACCTGAAGCAAAATGTCCTGATACCATCTGACCGTACAAGATCTGGGAGCAGCAGCAAAAAAGTTACAAAAAGTGTGGAGGAGACCAAAGGTAGGAAAGCAGGAAGGTGCAGCCACTGGAAAAAACTTGGGAGCCGGTCTCCAATATGGAGATTGTGCACCCACCACAGTGACGGCAGCCGCATCAAGTCCAAAGCCATACGTTTCTTCACCAGCAGTACAGAGGCTTGGGCTGGAAACAAGTGGAACAACTACTACACCTGTGAGAGGTCATCCTGTGAGTTCACAGCCTGCAATACCCAGCAATGGACAATCAATGGGAGAGCTCTGCCTGGCTGGTGAGATCCCAGCACTGGTGCAGAGAATGGAGATTCTGAAGAAAGAGAAAGATAGACTGTATGTACAAACTGAAGGCAGCAAACCCTGACCACCAGGAGCTTCATGACCGCAAGCTGAGCTCCCTGGCCATACAGCTCGCTGATACCGTAAGGGAGATGGACTCTGTGTTGGAACAACTGGGAACAGTTGGAGAAACATTCAGGAACCAGCAGTGTTTTGACTCTTTCCAAAATGGCGTCCGGGAGCCCCATGTAAGACCGTCAATGCAGCCAGCAAGTTTCTCCTTTAAAGAAGGAACTTTGTACAGAGGGGAACAAGCGTCCAGCACCAGCAAGCACCTGCAGCAGTCCCTACCACGGCACTAGTCCCAGCATCCAGTACTCTGCAGGAGGACAGTCGACTATTACCTGAAGGTAACCCTGTAGTAGCAGTGCAGTCACCACAAGCATCAGGGGGCAGCACTGTACAGATGGACTGTCGACTCCAACCAGAAGGTTGATGGGATATATGTGACTCCATTTAGTCTCATTTAGCCACGTGTATTACATTTGGTTAGTGCACTACAAAACCTCCCTCCCCCCTATGGAATGTGAGACACTTCCTTAAACTGTTTCATGAAATCCATACATGTTGAAAGTATGAACAGCCTTCTAGCCATAAAAGGACATCTGACTCAAGTGTCTGCTAGCTTATGTGTATATACCTGATTGGTCAAATGCTGTTACTAGGAGTCAGCTATGATGTTAATGCAGAGCTTATGTGTGACCATACTATTGGTCAAATACTAATGCTAACATATGATTGGATGTAAAGGAAGCTCAACCCCCTCTATTAAAACTGTTTGCCAGCTGTGAATAAACCAGAATGGATTGGAAGTAGACATGTGTTCATGTGGTCTATCTTCTTCATTCTCCCGGTACCGGTAAGGCTTAATTCAAGCTGGCCACTGAAATCATGTGTTAGGGACACACCGTTAGGGAAGAGAGTAAATTTTCCTTACAGATCTGGGGACTCAGTCCGGGATTGGGAGGGTCAACTCTTCAGGTCTACCGTGAAAGACATCAATTTTTGTCCGCCTTGGACCTGGGAGCAATGACCAAAAATCCCATTCAAGTAAGTCGAACCATCTATTTATGATTTCAGTGGATTGCGATGTCTGGGACACGCGCAAAAGCTCAGGGAGCTTGTTGATTGTAAGCGGCTCATATCAGAGTCCATATCGTTAGGTAAAAATGTTGATTATAAGAGGCTTAGTAAGTCCATATCGTTAAGAGATAGTGCACTATATAAGGATATCTGTTCCGGGAACAGAAGGATACAAGCTTGAATTAACTCTTATGTATATATAGTATAAGTATTTTAGAAGTATTAAGATTATCTGTCTGTGTGAGATGTTGGCCGGGTGGTAAGTTTACGGTCGCATCCCGCTTTGAAATCATTCTGTTTCTATCACTGCCAACATGTAAACTTTGTTGCACGGTCTAGTCCCACAAATTATTTTCTAGTTAACACATGAGTAGACAATTGGGCAAGATGTGAGAATTGACAGTTAAAATGTGAAACAGAATGTTATGCTAGGCTGGCAGGGATGAAAGGCTGCAAAAAAATCTGTTAGAAGCTTACAGACAGTGTACATCAGAGCTCCTGTGATTGTGAAGGGGGGCTATAGTGAGTGACAAGACACAGCAGAGTCAGGAAGTTAATTCATGGCAAGGGAAAAAGTGTCTCAGTGTTTGCAATTAGAAAGGGCTTGTGTTAAACGTTCAGAAATGAACTGGTTAAGTTTTGTTGCCCTAATGATCTGTGTGTGTTTAAATAGTGACGATTTATAGTCCTAGAATTAGAGATTACAGCACTAAAAGATGGACAGTTAATGCATAAGTGTATTGATAGTTGAAGAGAGAAGTTGTTAAAGGATAATAATAGCCTGGTGCAAGCTGAGTAATGGTGAAAAAGTGTATATGGAAGTGACTGAGAGAACTTGAAGTTAGAGAAATGAAATGAGCAGCATTTCTTATTTCAAGATGGAGGATTTTGAATCCTATAGAGAACAAAGGTTGCCATGAGGCATCCCTCCCCCCCACCACATTCCAAAATGTCACTTGTAGTACTACAAAAAAAAAAAAAAAAAAAACTTCTTCCTGTCCTGTTTGAGATGTGTTTTCAGAGAGAACTCCCTCCCATCTCACCCCTCTCCTCTGCTCAGGAATTTCATATGGGGGTTGAGGGGGGAGGGGGGCTGCTAATTGGTAATGCATAAGCAGCAATGTGAAGATACTAACCTGTGTTATCTATAAGATATTCCAGACAGGGCTCCAGTATTAATTGTATCTTTCCAAATTGTATGTTCCGATGGTTTAAAATGTGCCTGCAGTGATGATGCTAATTGGAAGTGTCCACTCGTAACAATCTAAGGTTGCACCCAATAAGTTCTTATTCAGATGTGAGTAAAAGTTTGAGGAACATGTGGTACAGCTGAATGTCCTTGATGTATTGCTTTACTTCCCCTGTTTCAACACTCCTGAAATAGGAGACGCAAGGCAGAGGAAATGGGGGAAGTGTTAGTTATATACAATAAGTGGCGATGTGTGTAACACTAAAAAAAAAAAAAAAAAAAAAAACGACATGGCATATAAGATGATTTGTTAATTTTAACAAAATGACTGTATGATTAACATGTATATTGTTTTACAGCGACAGACCATCAGCAATTGCTGTGTTTGTCTGTGCTGCAAGTTTTGGGATGTAACAAAGAGATTGTGTGATTGGGTGAAAGATACATGATTCAGTGGAATGTGAATGGGTGTGGCTCTGAGTTATATGTACGTAGCAGAGCTGTGTGTGTAATTCATATTTTATGTATAAGGGCGTGGTTATGAGCTGGTTTGTGAAGATGAGTACATGAAAATGTATATGAATGCGTATGGAATACGGTATTTGTTTTTAAATATGCGCATTAAGAATTTTATTTTATTTTATTGGAAGTTTTTGGGTTTTTTATTGGTACCAACAGCATTGATCAAGCTGTACATTTTTATTTCAATGAAAAGTTTTTATGGGCCCTTTGTGTGTTCATGTCTGTATTGTCAGATCTGTTTGTTTCAATGTTTGCAGTTACATGTTACATGTTCAGTGTTGTGCTTAACATCAGAGCTCTGCTCGTATGGACAGCTAAGATACTAATGGCAGAACAGAAGACAGACCAAAGCGTCCACCAAAAGGGGCGGACTTAGGTTACTCAGAGTGTCAGGAAGGAAATGTGAGCCCTCTATGGGAATAAATGGGGTACTGACAAGGACATACAGAACAGATTCCTTACCAGTAGAAACCATGGACAGGGAATACATCATGTCATGTATTTAGCATTATACTAGATTACCCAGTCAGCCTATTAGGGAGAGATTTGTTCATTAGGCTTAACTTGCAGGTATCAGCAAAGAATCAGGACATAAGAGTACACTCAGGTCTCATTCCAGTCTCTACACCAGTGCCACTGATTCTTGCAAACATACAGGACCACCAAGAATAACATTAACCCTGCATTATGGTCCTCAAATGAATATGACACAGGATTCATAGATTTGCACACCTTACAAAGCTACTGTGAAACCAGGTGTCATCTCAGTGTTCCAGAAACAATACCTGCTGTTAAAAGAGAAACTTGATGGGCTTAGGCCAATGATAGAAGAATTCCTACAAAAGGGAATCCTGGAAGAGGTGATTTCACCCTACAGCACGCCCGTGAATCCAGTGACAAAGGCAGATGGTGCTGCCCGCTTTGTACAGGATTTAAGGGCCATCAACAACATCATTGTGCCTATAGCCCCTGTTGTACCTGATGTCACTTAATTATTATCTGCCATTCCAGCAGACGCTGTTTGGTTCAGTGTGATAGATCTGAAAAATGCTTTCTTTTCTATCCCAGTTGATAAGATAACCAGACTACTTTTTGCTTTTTCCTTTGACAGACGCCAACTGACCTGGTGCAGAGATGCCCCAGGGATATGCTGATTCACCTGTAGTGTACAGCATAGTCCTCCGAGCGATGTTAGAGTCATGGTACATCCCCCCAAGGTTCTGTGCTGCTGCAATATGTCGATGATTTATTACTGTGTAGCATGTCAGCGGAGGCCAGCATTCAGGATGGTTTATCACTGTTATAATGGTTGTCAGGATGTGGTCACAAAGTGACACTTAAGCAAATGCAATGGTGTAAAATGCAGGTTGAATACTTGGGCTTTGTCCTCACAAAAGGTGAACGGAGAATCAGCACAGAAAGAGTCCAGTCTATTGCGGGTTTGGTCGCCCCGCACACCAAGAAAGAAATGTTATCTTTCCTTGGTATGATAAACGGTAGACAATGGATTACTGGTTGCTCCCACTATTGACAATGTTTTGAGGCAAGCCACTCTGGATGGAAATCCAGATTTGATTAAATGGTCTTCTGAAATGTACAATGCATTTGATTATCTGAAATGTTCGCTCATGTCGAGTCCAGGGCTGGGCCTCCCTGACTATAATATGCCCTTCCACATGTTTGCACGCCAAAATTGTAAAACCATGGCGGGTGTACTGACACAAGAAAACGGAGGCAAGTTGCGTCCTTGTGTGTTTTTCTCAAAGGTAATGCCCACCTCTGTCCAGGGGATGCCGGCATGTCTGCGTTCTCTTGCAGCCTGTGCTATGATGGTAGAGTCGGCAAATTCTTTCACAATGTGACATTACACCATTTTGCACACCACTCATGATGTTGTAGGCCTACTCAAGGACATCCGCACTCAACACAGCAGGCAGCTGAGCTTATTGCACTCACTAGGACATGTATTCTACATGCTGATAGACCTGTCACCATTCATACTGAGAGTAGGTACACACATGGGGTAGTGTGGGACCATGGTATGATCTGGCAGAGGAGAGGATTTACGGCAGCAGATGGTAAGGATCATGTCTCACAGGGCAATGCGCTGGCAGTTAAGATGGCGAAATGAGTTGCCAAAAGCAACCTCACAGGTTTGTATAACCATTGGGAGATGCCATGTTTGGCATCTCCAACCCCTGAGATGCTGCAAATACTTACTGATCTTCAGTGGTATGTCACTGAACAGGAACAGCAGGACTGGTGTAATCCAGTATTGCAGAAAAATCCTGAGATAGGATTAGTCTGCGAAGAGGGGAAGTTATGCATTCCCCAACACAGTGCTTCCATCTTAAGTAGCACATTTCCACAGAGTAGGACATTCCACAGAGTAGGACATAAACAGCATTGAGATACTCATGGGTAGGCCTTTCCCCACACCATGGGCAAGACGCCCCCTGGTGGTACAGGAAGGGGACTTGGACCTGATCAGAGAGAAGTACTAATCTGATCAAAGTCCTCAGTAAAACTGAAGAAAAAGTTGCTTGTAAGTCTCCTTCTCTTTCACAGGAATCAACCCGTCCATTCCGGATAGGCAACCAGGTGATGATCAAGATCTTAAAGAAGGGAAAGGAACCAGGAAGTTTCACCTACGGACAACCCACCGAGGTAGTCGCGATCACCAGAACAGCGGTCCTCACTGAACAATCGCCCACGTGGATCCACGCCACAAGGATTAAGTTGGTGAAGAAAAGAGAGGTACTAACGGGGGCAGACAGCCCTGACCTCCAACGAGGCCCAGAGGTACTAACGGAGGCAGACAGCCTTGACCTCGAAGAAGATACAGAAGGGGTACTAACGGAGGCAGACAGCCTTGACCCCCAACGAGATGACGCAGTCGGGAAATTCCTCGAGATGGCTGAGATGTAGTGCCTTAATAATTGTAATTTTGTGTCTCCTACTTACTGTCCCATGGCTGTGGAACAGACAGATATACCTGGAAACAGAATGCAGAGGGGAAGACAGTCTCTGCAAGACAAAGGAGAACTTATGGCTGTACCTGGCCAAAACTCTGAACTTAACTGACTTTTGTCTCCAAACCACTTTATCGGCATCTAACATTTTGGAGACATGTCTGGTAGCAGTCCCCACCCCACTAGACGTATGGACGGAGCTCCTACGTTCCCAATGGAACGACACAGACTTGGAGGATCATGATGTTAAATATGGATATGTAAATCCTTATCATGCTTGTTATGACTGTCCTACATATGAGAATCTGCAGAGTAATATGATAGAAGTAATTACAGGTCTTGTCACAGCAGCAGAAATATGTTATAACTTCACCTGTGATGAGACACTATTGCCTCCCTGCATACAAGCAAAAATGCAGAATAAGATTAAGCCAAATATTTGTGATAGAGATTTAGGTAGTTGTAAAAAGATAATATCAGGAAAGAATATGCAATGTAATATTACAAAAACAGTACCATCCCTAGACAAACATGTACCTCTACCAGCAGCATGGGTATTGGCCTGTGGGAATACTAGTTACACATACATACCGGCCAATATTACAGAGGGACCCTGTACAATAGCTAGGCTGACATTAGCAATGATACCACTATTCCCAGCAATGCAGACACGACACACGAGAGACACTTCCCTACAGTTACCGTAAAATTGTGATTATAATGTGAATCTCCTCTCTAGATCAGAATATATGAGTTTAGGGGTATCTTTGATAGGAGGACCAGGGTTGGCCATATATAACCACAGGACAATATCAAAACTTGCCTGTTTTATGATAAAACAGATAAATGTCACTAGTGCAGTTCTGCAAGATATGCTGCTGGATATACAATCGTATGAAAAGGCTATCCTGCAGAATAGGGCAACTATTGACTATTTATTGTTCCAACATGGTGTAGGATGCTCAGCGTTCGCAGGGATGTGTTGTTTCAATTTATTAGATCACTCCCGTGGAATAAAAGATAAAATAGGCCAATTAGAGGAGATGAGGAAACATATAAAACAGGATGTTGACCAAGGTTGGTGGGACTGGCTTTTTGGCTGAATACCTGACTTTGGTCAAATAAGATATGTTTTAGGAGTGGCACTCGCCGTGGTCGCTGCAATAGTGGGTCTCTGCTGTTGTCTACAGTGTGTGCCCTCCCTTCTTGTCATATGTAAAAAATGTGGCCGAAAGAGGGGTACACTTAACATTCCTCTATACACCGGTAGAGGTAGAAGAGGTAAACACAACCTCAACAAAGCCTGAGGATTATACTCCTGAAGGGTATATGGAATATCTAAAGGCTTATAAGCAAACCAAGGAAGAGCGGAGAAAGAACCATATAGTATATATATATATAAGGTTCTAAGAGGGGATTTGATGGGATATATGTGACTCCATTTAGTCTCATTTAGCCACGTGTATTACATTTGGTTAGTGCACTACAAAACCTCCCTCCCCCCTATGGAATGTGAGACACTTCCTTAAACTGTTTCAGGAAATCCATACATGTTGAAAGTATGAACAGCCTTCTAGCCATAAAAGGACATCTGACTCAAGTGTCTGCTAGCTTATGTGTATATACCTGATTGGTCAAATGCTGTTACTAGGAGTCAGCTATGATGTTAATGCAGAGCTTATGTGTGACCATACTATTGGTCAAATACTAATGCTAACATATGATTGGATGTAAAGGAAGCTCAACCCCCTCTATTAAAACTGTTTGCCAGCTGTGAATAAACCAGAATGGATTGGAAGTAGACATGTGTTCATGTGGTCTATCTTCTTCATTCTCCCGGTACCGGTAAGGCTTAATTCAAGCTGGCCACTGAAATCATGTGTTAGGGACACACCGTTAGGGAAGAGAGTAAATTTTCCTTACAAAGGTAGCGGTGCAGCAGCCATTACAGAGCTGGACCCTCAGGGCTCTGCTGTGCAGGACTGTACTGCTGAGGACTGTGAGGACCTTCATGTGTCTGATGATATTGTTGATTCAGTCTGTGATAATACTGCTGACTCTGTGTGTGATAATGCTGTGTCAGGGGAGAATGCACTACAGTCTGTGTGGGATCTGGGATCATCTGGGGAATCAGGCCAGTCTGTGGTTCCCTCTGTGAATGCTGGTGACACTGATGGTGGGGAGGGGGCAGTCCAGTCTAATGCACAGGAGTCCAGCAGTCTACACAGGGCCCACAAGGACGGCAGGATAGTGGGTCACCATCATTTACATCAAACACCAGTTATTTCGGCCAGGCTTTTAAGAGGAGGAACGTGGTCAGGTTCAGGCATAGAGGTGCCAAGGAAGAGCTTCCCGATAGGAGGTACGTCATCAGAGAGCTGCTATGTAAGCAAATGGGCTTCCAGCCATCCAATATACTGGCCGTGATAAACCTCCTGGACAGGCAGGGCTATGACATCAGTTTCAAGCTCGGGTCTGACTTGGACCGCTTCTGGGCTAGCTTCACCAGGTTCAGACAAGATGAGGGCTGGAATAAGTTCAGTTTTATCCCCATTTCTAAGCCAAATACCGTTAATGTCACCATCATTTTCTGAAATGAGTCGGTGCCCCACCAGGACATTGTAGTTTGGCTGAGGAGACATTGTGACCTTATGTCAGAACTCACTAAGACCACAGATGAAGACGATATCTGGACTGGGGGGGTGGATGGTCTTGGTGAAGCTTCATCAGCACCAAAATATTACCCAACATCTGCCCACTTCTTTCTTCATTGGCTGGGAGAAGGGTGTGTGTTTCTATGAAGGTCAGCATAGAAAGTGCTTTAAGTGTGGGAAGACTGGTCACTTGGGAGTGCGTGCACCATGGTAAAGTGCAACCTGTGTGGGGAGGTTGGTGATGTAAGTGCAAATTGCCAGGTCATTCGATATAATTTGTGTGGTAAGATTGGTCATGGACTGTCCTGACGCCTGGCATAACATCTGCAAAGACTTTACAGACGATGACTTACTAGCAGAGACAGATGACCTAGAAGAGGGCGCGTTGATATCAGGGTCAGTACCGACAGGGACACAATTTCAACAGGACGTACCACACAGTGATCCAACACAAACCCAACCTGAGTCAGAAATCATTGAGAGGAACATGAAAGTGGTCACAAAGGGTGTAGACTCAGACGTTGTCTCTTCTTCTGCTCCAGTGTCCACCACTGAGGAGAATAAGCAATCTAAAAGAAAGAATTTAGATAAGTCCAGCCGTAAGCCTGAGGGTGAGTGGCCCACCGTCCTAAAGCCAAGTAAGGTGAAAGTGGACAGTAGACCAGATGCGACAATGACCAATAGATTCAGTGTCTTGTCTGAGTCAGACACAGAGGCAGAAATGGAGAGAGAGTTAAAGTATATGATGGCTGAGTATGATGGGGACCCAAATGATGATCCTCTCTCAAAAAGAGACCCATTCAAGTTAAGCAACAGTATGATTCAGACATGGAAACTGGTGGTGGTCAGCGGGAGTGCTCAGACTCTGATTTATGATGATGGGGTCCGTTTCTCTGTTTTTTGTACTTTGTCTTACTCTGATGGCTGATTTTTACCTTAAAATCATCTCAAGTAATGTGAATAGGATAAAAGTAAGGACCTCCCTAGTTCTTGAATGGGATTATGGGTCCTTAGGGTCACCTGATCCCTTTGAGAACTGCCGGGAGCGTGTTGCCAACAAAGTGGTCACAAGTCTCACTGACTCCCAGGGCGTTCTGCAGGAATCTTGGGAGGGTATCCTGGGGGTGGTGAGAAATTATTATTTTATTTCAGAAGAAGGTTTTGGATAAAGAAAAGATGAATTCTTGAAAGCAACTCCAGGCCCTGATACTATGGATGTGGATTTTTCTCCTTTGACAGCATAACTAATTATGGAGGAGGTTAAAGTGGCCATTAATCAGTTACATCTGAAGAAGTTACCAGGTCCAGATGGTATAACAGCAGAATTTTATAAGTTCAGAGACCACTTAGCTCCAATCCTCGTGGAAGTGTACAAAAATTGTCTACAAAACCACCTGATGCCTCTGTCCATGAGGGTGTCCTCGTTAATTCTGCTGTCTAAAGGTAAGGAGCCTAGTGACATCAAGAACTGGAGGCCTATTGCCCTCTTGAATGTCGACAGGAAGATTCTAGCAAAAATTCTGTTCTCTAGGTTAGTCTGTTTGTCCCGGGCACTGTTGGCAGGCTGTTAGTTTAGCACAGTTAAAGGGTGGAACATCTCTGGAGCAGTCATCTCGATAAGGGAGATGTTTAAGAGATGTAAAACTCTTCGGTGTGGGAGATATGTTGTTGGTCTTGACCAGGCTAAAGCCTTTGACAGAGTAGACCATGAGTATCTATGGGCCACTTTGTCAAAGTACGGTATTCCAGGACAATTTATTGATTGGCTGAAAACTTTGTATAGAGAGGCAGACGGCTTTCCTCTGGTCAATGGTTGGCAGGGTGACACGTTTAGGGTTGAGGCAGGGGTGAGACAGGGTTGAACGTTGAGTCCGCTGCTGTATATGTTTGCGTTAGACCCGTTTCTAAGGTCACTGCAGGAGGTGCCAGTCCCCCACTTCTTTCCTCTGAGTTTTGTTACCTATGTGGATGATGTGACTGTGGTGATATCTGAGCCTTGTGAGGTGCCGATGTTGTCTGCAGCCATCAGAAGCTACTCAGAGGCCTCAGGGTCTCTGGTCAACCTTGAGAAGAGTCAAGCTTTTTGGATCCAGAGTTTCATCTGCCACAATTTGCGAAAGCCTCCACCCATATTAAGATCTCAGAGGTTAAATTTTGGAGGGACGATAATGCCAGGATAAATGGGAAGAGAAATTGGAAGCCGGAAATACAAAGATTCAGCGATGGAAGAACTGGAGGCTGACCTATAGAGAAAGGGTTAAAATGTTGTAGACTCACCTGGTCCCTGTACTCTTGTACGTATGTCATTTTCCCTTTGCCAAAATCTTTTTAAGCTAGGCTCTTTAGCATGTTCTTCCAAATGTTATGGGGAACAGGTTGAACCTGATAAAGAGGGCCATAATGTATCTACAGAGGAGAGAGGGTGGGCTTCATATGATAAATCCAAGGGTGTTCCTAAAAGTTAATTTTGGTGACTTGAACTGAAATAATAGTCCTCTGTTGTTGAATAGTGTGAGGGAATGGATATTGCCTTTTGCAGAATCTTGGGTACGAGGTGGAAGTCTCAAGAGGAAGAGATGGACGCAGGACTACCTCCCCCAGTATCTGGACTATGCCCTGAAATGTGTCAGGAAGTGGAGGCTAAAAAAGTCTTACATAGAGAGAGTAAGACAAGGAAAGAACTAGACTTTAAGATATGTAGGGATTTCTTTTGCTCTTCACTTGCTCTGAGGGATTGTCCAACCACCACAATGCAGGAATCTTAGGTTCCTCAATGGGAAATGACTCCCCGCTAAACTGTATGACATTGCCTGGCTGTCACTACATGGGAGGCTCTTTGTCAGAGGAAACCTAAAATACTTGACTCAGTCAGATAGGAAGAGTCCCCTGGGATGTCCACAGGAGACAATGGAGCATTTCATAACGGAGTGCTGGGGAGGGAGGATATTATAGAGGGAAGTGTCTGACAACTTAAAGATCTCAAGGTTGCAATCCCTGAAATATCCTGATATTATCTATGGTGTTCCATCTACTAATGGTAAAATCGACAGGGGAACAATGTCCAGTGGATATAAAAAAAAGTTTACACACCCCTGTTAAAATGTCAGGTTTCTGTTCTGTAAAAAAAATAGACAAAGATAAATCATTTTAGAACTTTTTCCACCTTTAATGTGACCTATAAACTGTACGACTCAATTGAAAAACAAACTGAAATCTTTTAGGTAGAGGGAAGAAAAATATATAAAAATAAAATAATATGGTTGCGTCAGTGTGCACACCCTTAACTAATACTTTGTTGAAGCACCTTTTGATTTTAATACAACACTCTTTTTGGGTATAAGTCTATCAGCATGGCACATTTTGACTTGGCAAGATTTGCCCAATCTTCTTTGCAAAAACACTCCAAATCTGTCAGATTGCGAGGGCATCTCCTGGGCACAGCACTCTTCAGATCACCCCACAGATTTTCAATCAGATTCAGGTCTGGGCTCTGGCTGGGCCATTCCAAAACTTTACTCTTCTTCTGGTGAAGCCATTCCTTTGTTGATTTGGATGTATGCTTTGGGTCGTTGTCATGCTGAAAGATGAAGTTCCTCTTCATGTTCAGCTTTCTAGCAGAAGCCTGAAGGTTTTGTGACAATATTGACTGGTATTTGGAACTGTTCATAATTCCCTCTAGCTTAACTAAGGCCCCAGTTCCAGCTGAAGAAATATAGCCCCTTGGCATGATGCTGCCACCACCATGCTTCACTGTGGGGATGGTGTTCTTTTGGTGATGTGCAGTGTTGTTTTTGCGCCAAACATATCTTTTGGAATTATGGCCAAAAAGTTCAACCTTGGTTTCCTCAGACCATAACACCTTTTCCCACATGCTTTTGGGAGACTTTAGATGTGTTTTTGCAAAATGTCGCCTGGCTTGGATGTTTTTCTTCGTAAGAAAAGGCTTTCGTCTTGCCACTCTACCCCATAGCCCAGACATATGAAGAATACGAGAGATTGTTGTCACATGTACCACACAGCCAGTACTTGGCAGATATTCCTGAAGCTCCTTTAATGTTGCTGTAGGCCTCTTGGTCGCCTCCCAGACCAGTTTTCTTCTCGTCTTTTCATTAATTTTGGAGGGACGTCCAGTTCTTGGTAATGTCACTGTGGTGCCATATTTTCTCCACTTGATGATGACTGTTTTCACTGTGTTCCATGGTATATCTAATGCCTTGGGGGTTAATCAGAGGCACTTTACATGATGGCCGGTGTATGTTGACTCCTATTTAACAGGATTTTCAATGTGATTGCTTAATTCTGAACACAGCTACATCCCCAGTTATATGCAACCACTTTATTTTAGTCTTCTTCCCTCTACCTAAAAGATTTCAGTTTGTTTTTCAATTGAGTTGTACAGTTTATTGGTCACATTAAAGGTGGAAAAAGTTCTGAAATGATTTATCTTTGTCTTATTTTTTACAGCACAGAAACCTGACATTTTAACAGGGGTGTGTAGACTTTTTATATCCACTGTATGTGATAATATCCACCATTAAATACTACCATTGGCATGCAAGAACCCGGGTGTCCCTACACAGCGAGGCTTTCCAACACACGACTGCAGTTAGTCTGAGCTCAGGTGTAAAAAGATCATTAGAGATTAAGAGGAACCATAAAAACAGAAAGTTATGGAGAAATGTATATCTGGATTAAAAATGCTTATCTCATTGTACATAGGAGGCAGTATTATAGTAGTAATATTCCTGTAAATAAGAGCAGTATTATAGTAGTAATATTCCTGTAAATAGGAGCAGTATTATAGTAGTAATATTCCTGTACATAGGAGCAGTATTATAGTAGTTATATTCTTGTACATAGGAGGCAGTATTATAGTAGTTATATTCTTGTACATAGGAGCAGTATTATAGCAGTTATATTCTTGTACATAGGAGCTTGACTGGTGCAAAGATTTTTGCCACCCTAGGCAAAAGCTAATTTTGCCACCCCCTTGACTCCGCCTATTGACCATGCCCCTTGACCCGCCACTTTTTTGTTGGCCACCTATTTATACAGACTGTACCCTTCATTGTGGTAAGGCCACGTTTTCTCCCTCCTGCTACATACCATGTCATCCACAGATCCCCATCAGTGTCATCCACAGATCCCCATCGGTGTCATCCACAGATCCCCCTAAGTGTCATCCACAGATCCCCCTAAGTGTCATCCACAGATCCCCCTAAGTGTTATCCACAGATCCCCCTAAGTGTTATCCACAGATCCCCATCAGTGTCATCCACAGATCCCCATCAGTGTCATCCACAGATCCCCATCAGTGTCATCCACAGATCCCCATCAGTGTCATCCACAGATCCCCATCAGTGTCATCCACAGATCCCCATCAGTGTCATCCACAGATCCCCATCAGTGTCATCCACAGATCCCCATCAGTGTCATCCACAGATCCCCCTAAGTGTCATCCACAGATCCCCCTAAGTGTCATCCACAGATCCCCCTAAGTGTCATCCACAGATCCCCATCAGTGTCATCCACAGATCCCCATCAGTGTCATCCACAGATCCCCATCAGTGTCATCCACAGATCCCCATCAGTGTCATCCACAGATCCCCATCAGTGTCATCCACAGATCCCCATCAGTGTCATCCACAGATCCCCATCAGTGTCATCCACAGATCCCCATCAGTGTCATCCACAGATCCCCTCCCCGCCCAGCGCCACCTCCTAGCTAATTTATTCACTTCACTTGCCTCTGTGTAATTGCAGAGAAGCACCTTAATCTCGCACAGGTGCACTGGCAGAGGCATCGTTGAACGAGGTGCGCTGGAAGTTGGCGCATGCACACTTCGCTCGACGATGCCTCTGCCAGTGCGCCTGTGCGAGATTACACAGAGGCAAGTGAAATGAATAAATTAGCTAGGAGGCGGCGCCTCGGGCCGGCGCCTACAGCAAGAGTGCGCTCTACGCGGTGGCGTACCTTGCTTATGGGTGGCACCGGCCCTGCATAGGAGGCAGTATTATAGTAGTTATAGTCCTGTACATAGGGGCAGTATTATAGTAGTTATATTCTTGTACATAGGAGCAGTATTATAGTAGTTATATATATTCTTGTACATAGGAGCAGTATTATAGTAGTTATATTCTTGTACATAGGAGGCAGTATTATAGTAGTTATATTCTTGTAAATAGGACTAGTATTATAGTAGTTATATTCTTGTACATAGGAGCAGTATTATAGTAGTTATATTCTTGTACATAGGAGCAGTATTATAGTAGTTATATTCTTGCACATAGGAGCAGTATTTATAGTAATTATATTTCTGTACATAGGAGCAGTATTATAGTAGTTATATTCTTGTACATAGGAGGTCGTATTATAGTAGTTATATTCTTGTACATAGGAGCAGTATTATAGTAGTTATATTCTTGTACATAGGAGCAGTATTATAGTAGTTATATTCTTGTACATAGGAGGCAGTATTATAGTAGTTATATTCTTGTACATAGGAGCAGTATTATAGTAGTTATATTATTGTACATAGGAGCAGTATTATAGTAGTTATATTCTTGTACATAGGAGGCAGTATTATAGTAGTTATATTCTTGTACATAGGATGCAGTATTATAGTAGTTATACTCTTGTACATAGGAGGCAGTCTTATAGTAGTTATATTCTTGTACATAGGAGCAGTATTATAGTAGTTATATTCTTGTACATAGGACTAGTATTATAGTAGTTATATTCTTGCACATAGGAGCAGTATTTATAGTAATTATATTTCTGTACATAGGAGCAGTATTATAGTAGTTATATTATTGTACATAGGAGCAGTATTAGAGTAGTTATATTCTTGTACATAGGAGCAGTATTATAGTAGTTATATTCTTGTACATAGGAGCAGTATTATAGTAGTTATATTCTTGTACATAGGAGCAGTATTATAGTAGTTATATTCTTGTACATAGGATGCAGTATTATAGTAGTTATATTCTTGTACATAGGAGGCAGTCTTATAGTAGTTATATTCTTGTACATAGGAGCAGTATTATAGTAGTTATATTCTTGTACATAGGACTAGTATTATAGTAGTTATATTCTTGTACATAGGAGCAGTATTATAGTAGTTATATTCTTGTACATAGGAGCAGTATTATAGTAGTTATATTCTTGTACATAGGAGCAGTATTATAGTAGTTATATTCTTGTACATAGGAGCAGTATTATAGTAGTTATATTCTTGTACATAGGAGCAGTATTATAGTAGTTATATTCTTGTACATAGGAGGTCGTATTATAGTAGTTATATTCTTGTACATAGGAGCAGTATTATAGTAGTTATATTCTTGTACATAGGAGCAGTATTATAGTAGTTATATTCTTGTACATAGGAGGCAGTATTATAGTAGTTATATTATTGTACATAGGAGCAGTATTATAGTAGTTATATTCTTGTACATAGGAGGCAGTATTATAGTAGTTATATTCTTGTACATAGGATGCAGTATTATAGTAGTTATATTCTTGTACATAGGAGGCAGTCTTATAGTAGTTATATTCTTGTACATAGGAGCAGTATTATAGTAGTTATATTCTTGTACATAGGACTAGTATTATAGTAGTTATATTCTTGCACATAGGAGCAGTATTTATAGTAATTATATTTCTGTACATAGGAGCAGTATTATAGTAGTTATATTATTGTACATAGGAGCAGTATTAGAGTAGTTATATTCTTGTACATAGGAGCAGTATTATAGTAGTTATATTCTTGTACATAGGAGCAGTATTATAGTAGTTATATTCTTGTACATAGGAGCAGTATTATAGTAAATATATTCTTGTACATAGGAGCAGTATTATAGTAGTTATATTCTTGTACATAGGAGGCAGTATTATAGTAGTTATATTCCTGTACATAGGAGGCAGTATTATAGTAGTTATATTCTTGTACATAGGAGCAGCATTATAGTAGTTATACTCATACATTGAAGGTAGTATTATAGTAATTATAATACTGCTCCATAGAATTTAACTACTAGATAACTACTACTGTTCTTCTTCCTTAAAATAATTGTACAGTTGTGGTGGGAAATTGTATAGTGAATGCATAGAACTTTAGCCTGCTGCAGGGGGCAGCCTGTACCCTATAATAATGCTACTCCAAAGACCCTACTTGGGGATCATCAGATTTGGGACAGAAGTAAGAGGATATGCCGGATTGTGAAATTGCCCGCAACCTGTAGCTCCACTTTGGAGGTAATTTTTACAAGACGTTAAGAAGTGCAAATCTGCTCCATAACCTAACGTCTGTGCTCCAGGCTATGAGAGTGATTTAGACGTCTTTACATTCTGACTTTATTAGGGGGTCTTGTTTCAGGTCTAATATTAATATAGGGAGCCTGGTCTAGGGTCTGATATTAACATAGGGGTTCTTCTGGACTTTTTTATTGGTCTGGTCCTGGACTGATTCACATAAGGGGTCTGAGTATATTTTGGGGATGTGACCTGGGATCTAATATTAATGTCGAGAGTCTGATATTAACGTAGGGATCTGGGGTTTAGTAAAGGGAGTATGAATATATATACAGTAGGCGTCTAGTATGGAATCTGTTACTATAGGAGTCTGGTTTTGGGACTGATATTAATAAAAGTGTCTGGTTTAGGGTCTGATAATTTAGGGGTCAGGGGAATTAACAAAGGGAGTATCACTATGGTTAGGGGTCTATTCTGGGATATAGATGTTAGTATAGGGTGTGTGAATATATTTAGGGGGTCTGGTATGAGATTTGATATTAATTTAGGGGGTCTGAATACATCTTTAGGAGTCTGCTCTGGGGTTTGAAATTAATTTGGGGTTCTTGTCTGGGGTATAGATATTAATATAGAGAATTTGTATATATTTATGGAGTCTGGTCTGGGGTCTGATAATGTAGGGGGTCTGAATATATTTTGCCATGTCCTTTTATATAGGCCACATCTCTCCAAAAGGCCACTCCCATGTTTGTGAGGACTGGGTGCTCTAGCACCACCCTGTGACGGGCTCTCCCTGGTGGAGATCTCTGCTAGTATTGAGCTAATCAAAGTCCACGAATCCCAGTGATGACGTCATCACGGGCCACATGTGACTTCGTTGAATAATGTCGTTAGTTGACTTTTAAAATGGAAAACCACTTGAAAACTTGAAAACGAACTCGGCTTCGGTTCTGACTAGTACCTCGGAAGTCTAATCACATGCGACTTCATGAATAACTAACTTCGGCTCATCTGAGCCCATACATTCTAATACTGTATGGAGACAGATCTCCACACAGTATTATTACGAAGTTTTGAACGAAGCGACTTTGGATGAAGCATCCGAAGCTCGCTTTGCTCAACACTAGAGAGGACCATTCAGTACTACAACCCCCATCATTAAATTGCATCCTAACAACCATCATGGGTCCACCAATGCTAAGAGTCTTACTTACAGAAAAGTCAGCATCTTCAGCCCGTAGGTGGTCTGCTATGTACTGTACTCCTTCTAAAGCTTTTAAAATACTTGGTGAGAGCAAGAAATTAGGTTCCACGTTGTCCACTTTGCTCTGACGAGGGGTCTGACACTGCCCCCCAGGCACTGGCTGGTTATAGTCATAACGATGCTGAAGACTGTGATTGTGTCTGGAGATGTGGTGCACGTGGCAAGGTGGCATCTCAGCCTCCGGTTCCCCCCACTTCTCGTCCACATCTGTCTCCATCCAGTATTTGGACGTGCTAAGTTTAAGTTCGGGAGGGTCATACTGACTAAAAATCTGCTCTACAGGAGCTGGTGGCCTCTTCATGAACAGCCACCTTGGAATGTGATCCAGAAAGACAGAACGCACCCAAAGAGGCATTTTGTGAGTACTAGGTGAACGGTGGTGGACATTCAGCACAAACACTGTGATGACTATGGAGAGTGTAACGAATATCATGGTGAAGAGCAGGTACTCCCCAATCAATGGGATCACCAGTGAGGTGGAGGGGATGATCTCAGTGATCAGCAGGAGGAACACAGTAAGAGATAAAAGTACTGAGATGCACAATGTGATCTTCTCCCCGCAATCCGAAGGAAGATAGAAGACCAAGACGGTAAGGCAGGAGATCAGAAGACACGGGATGATTAAATTAATGGTGTAGAATAAGGGCAACCTCCGAATTATAAAGAAATAGGTGATGTCAGGGTAAATCTCAGTGCAGCAATCATACTTTTTAGTGTTGTACGTCCCAACAGCGTTGACTATGGCCCACTCTCCACTCTCCCAGTAGTCCTTCAAGTCCACGTTTCGTTCCATGCTCTCCAAGTCGATGTTTGCTTTGTCATATGTCCATGATCCAAATTTCATCTTGCAGTTCTGCTGGTCGAAAGGGAAGAAGGTCACATCGATGCTACAGGAGCTCTTGTAGATGGCAGGAGGAACCCACTGCACCTTCCCGGTGTGAGAGAGGTGAGCTTTAGTCATGTGTGTAATGGCAAACTCCCCGTCTGCACTGTTGGAAAAGGGAAAAAAATCTATTAATGGATGCGTATTTTGTTTGCAAGATTTTATTTCATTTTAACATGCTGGAATACTGCTCCTATGTGTATGAATATACTATAATACTGCCTCCTATGTACAAGAATATAACTACTATAATACTGCCTCCTATGTATAAGAATATAACTACTATAATACTGCCTCCTATGTACAAGAATATAACTACTATAATACTGCTCCTATGTACAAGAATATAACTACTATAATACTCCTTCTATGTACAAGAATATAACTACTATAATACTGCTCCTATGTACAAGAATATAACTACTATAATACTGCTCCTATGTACAAGAATATAACTACTATAATACTGCTCCTATATACAAGAATATAACTACTATAATACTGCTCCTATGTACAAGAATATAACCACTATAATACTGCTCCTATGTACAAGAATATAACCACTATGATACTGCTCCTATGTACAAGAATATAACTACTATAATACTGCTCCTATGTACAAGAATATAACTACTATAATACTGCTCCTATGTACAAGAATATAACTACTATAATACTGATCCAACTGTACAAGAATATAACTACTATAATACTGCTCCTTTGTACAATAATATAACCACTATAATACTGCTCCTATGTACAAGAATATAACTACTATAATACTGGCCCCTATGTACAAGAATATAATTACTATAATACTGATCCTATGTACAAGAATATAACTACTATAATACTGCTCCTATGTACAAGAATATAACCACTATAATACTGCTCCTATGTACAACAATATAACTACTATAATACTGTCCCCTATGTACAAGAATACAATTACTATAATACTGATAACTGATTGTTAAAGGGACCAAAAGTAATGGGACAGAATAATAATCATAAATCAAACTTTCACTTTTTAATACTTGGTTGCAAATCCTTTGCAGTCAATTACAGCCTGAAGTCTGGAACGCATAGACATCACCAGACGCTGGGTTTCAGCCCTGGTGATGCTCTGCCAGGCCTCTACTGCAACTGTCTTCAGTTCCTGCTTGTTCTTGGGGCATTTTCCCTTCAGTTTTGTCTTCAGCAAGTGAAATGCATTCTCAATCGGATTCAGGTCCGGTGATTGACTTGGCCATTGCATAACATTCCTCTTCTTTCCCTTAAAAAACTCTTTGGTTGCTTTTGCAGTATGCTTTGGGTCATTGTCCATCTGCACTGTGAAGCGCCGTCCAATGAGTTCTGAAGCATTTGGCTGAATATGAGCAGATAATATTGCCCGAAACACTTCAGAATTCATCCTGCTGCTTTTGTCAGCAGTCACATCATCAATAAATACAAGAGAACCAGTTCCATTGGCAGCCATACTTGCCCACGCCATGACACTACCACCACCATGCTTCACTGATGAGGTGGTATGCTTAGGATCATGAGCAGTTCCTTTCCTTCTTCATACTCTTCTCTTACCATCTCTCTGGTACAAGTGGATCTTGGTCTCATCTGTCCATAGGATGTTGTTCCAGAACTGTGAAGGCTTTTTTAGATGTCGTTTGGCAAACTCTAATCTGGCCTTCCTGTTTTTGAGGCTCACCAATGGTTTACATCTTGTGGTGAACCCTCTGTATTCACTCTGGTGAAGTCTTCTCTTGATTGTTGACTTTGACACACATACACCTACCTCCTGGAGAGTGTTCTTGATCTGGCCAACTGTTGTGAAGGTTGTTTTCTTCACCAGGGAAAGAATTCTTCGGTCATACACCACAGTTGTTTTCCGTGGTCTTCCGGGTCTTGTGGTGTTGCTGAGCTCACCGGTGCGTTCCTTCTTTTGAAGAATGTTCCAAACAGTTGTTTTGTCCACCCTAATGTTTTTGCTATCTCTCTGATGGGTTTGTTTTGTTTTTTCAGCCTAATGATGGCTTGCTTCACTGATAGTGACAGCTCTTTGGATCTCATCTTGAGAGTTGACAGCAACAGATTCTAAATGCAAATAGCAGACTGGAAATGACCTCTGGACCTTTTATCTGCTCATTGTAATTGGGATAATGAGGGAATAACACACACCTGGCCATGGAACAGCTGAAAAGCCAATTGTCCCATTACTTTTGGTCCCTTAACAAGTGGGAGGCACATATGCAAACTGTTGTAATTCCTACACCGTTCACCTGATTTGGATGTAAATACCCTCAAATTAAAGCTGACAGTATAGACTATAACTACTATAATACTGCTCTTATGTACAAGAATATAACTACTATAATACTGCATCCCCTATGTACAAGAATATAACTACTATAATACTGCTCCTATGTACAAGAATATAACTACTATAATACTGCCCCTATGTACAATAATATAACTACTATAATACTGCCCCTATGTACAAGAATATAATTACTATAATACTGCTCCTATGTACAAGAATATAACTACTATAATACTGCTCCTATGTACAATAATATAACTACTATAATACTGCTCATATGTACAAGAATATAACTACTATAATACTGCTCCTATGTACAAGAATATAATTACTATAATACAGCTCCTTTGTACAAGAATATAACTACTATAATACTGCCTCTTATGTACAAGAATATAACTACTATAATACTGCTCCTATGTACAAGAATATAACTACTATGATACTGCTCTTATGTACAAGAGTACAACTACTATAATACTGCTCTTATGTACAAGAATACAACTACTATAATACTGCTCCTATGTACAAGAATATAACTACAATAATACTGCTCCTATGTACAAGAATATAACTACTATAATACTGCTCCTATGTACAAGAATATAACTACTATAATACTGCCTCCTATGTACAAGAATATAACTACTATAATACTGCTCCTATGTACAAGAATATAACTACTATAATACTGCCTCCTATGTACAAGAATATAACTACTATAATACTGCATCCTATGTACAAGAATATAACTACTATAATACTGCCTCCTATGTACAAGAATATAACTACTATAATACTGCTCTTATGTACAAGAATATAACTACTATAATACTGCTCCTATGTACAAGAATATAACTACTATAATACTGCTCCTATGTACAAGAATATAACTACTATAATACTGCTCCTATGTACAAGAATATAACTACTATAATACTGCCTCCTATGTACAAGAATATAACTACTATAATACTGCTCCTATGTACAAGAATATAACTACTATAATACTGCTCCTATGTACAAGAATATAACTACTATAATACTGCTCCTATGTACAGGAATATAACTACTATAATACTGCTCCTATGTACAAGAATATAACTACTATAATACTGCTCCTATGTACAAGAATATAACTACTATAATACTGCTCCTATGTACAAGAATATAACTACTATAATACTGCTCCTATGTACAAGAATATAACTACTATAATACTGCTCCTATGTACAAGAATATAACTACTATAATACTGCTCCTATGTACAAGAATATAACTACTATAATACTGCCTCCTATGTACAAGAATAAAACTACTATAATACTGCCTCCTATGTACAAGAATATAACTGCTATAATACTGCTCCTATGTACAAGAATATAACTACTATAATACTGCTCCTATGTACAAGAATATAACTACTATAATACTGATCCTATGTACAAGAATATAACTACTATAATACTGCTCCTATGTACAAGAATATAACTACTATAATACTGCCTCCTATGTACAAGAATATAACTACTATAATACTGCTCCTATGTACAAGAATATAACTACTATAATACTGCTCCTATGTACAAGAATATAACTACTATAATACTGCTCCTATGTACAAGAATATAACTACTATAATACTGCCTCCTATGTACAAGAATATAACTACTATAATACTGCTCCTATGTACAAGAATATACCTACTATAATACTGCTCCTATGTACAAGAATATAACTACTATAATACTGCTCTTATGTACAAGAATACAACTACTATAATACTGCTCCTATGTACAAGAATATAACTACTATAGTACTGCATCCCCAGGCACAGCCACTGCAAAATATTCTGAGATACACCTGATAAACAATGAAGAGCCCCTTTGATCATTTGATGGGTAGATATTCAGGAGTTGGACCCACACCGATCTGATACTAAAGACTAAATGGACACATTTCCTAGTCTCATACTGCAGTTAGTAATCCAATGACCGGATGATGTTGGTTCTAATTTTAAAAGGTGGAAATATTAACTGATTGAATATTTTTACATATTTTGTCCCTTTTTTCTTACATTCCTTCATGCACTTCATTGGTTTTGATCTGATTTTACTTTCTGCTGTGCAGTAAATGAATTTCTCCTTCAGTTTCCAGGACCCATCCCAGGACATCATTTCTTATCCACAGAAGACTATTCTTGGCCACTTATTTTAAGCAGCACGGGATCTGCTGATTTATAAATCGCAGTTGAGTCGGAAGGAACAAAATGAGTTTTTCCGAAAATTAACCAATTTACTTCGAAAGACAAAGATGTATCTGACACAACATAGAAACAAAAATCTATTTCCAAATAGCTGCAGCCTCTGGGAGAGTATATTACAGTGATCCATTGTTATTACCTATGGTGGCCTGGCTGCAGGTTGTTTAACTATGACAGGGGACTCTGTGATGGGGGGGAGGAGGGGGGAGGAATAAAAATAAATTGAAAAGGGAAATTTTTAAAGTAGAACACAAAAAGGTAACAAAAGTGCTGCATGGAATCCAATGGTCCACACTTTCTGCACTATGCTGGACCGATAACGTTGTGTCTCTGCACCTTGAGAGACTACTGAACCTAGAATTATTTAATTATGCTGCAATAGCTTTCAAAACCTATAGGAGGCACTGTAAGGTAAATCCAACTCATGTAATGTACTGTAAATCAGTGTTTTGTAATCTGTGACCAACCTAGGGCATGCTGGGAATGCTAGGTTTTCATATGCTGAAGACCCAAAGGTTGGAGACCACATACCATAGAACATCTGTAGTATAATAAGATGAGTAGTTTTAGACAGGATTGGACTGGAAATCTGCCCTACTAGGCAGATTACTGGTGAGCCGGTTGTTTGGGGGATGCGCAAAAGATGTCGAAGCAGAAAATTAACAGATAATGTAAGCCCTGCTGTATCAGTGCAGTTTCCGAGGTTTGAATGGCTGAAGGCCCTATAATGATATTCCTCACAATAAGTCCTTCACCCAGTGAGCAGTTCAGAAGGAGTCTGGAGGAAGAACTGGAAAACATGAGAAGTCTTCTAAAACTCCCCCTTGGACCCTAGGATCACTTGTGCTACAGGCCAGCAAGTCTGAGGGGGCAATTATTAGAATGGGGATGATGATGCTGCCAGTGGGAGAGGGGTGGGTAGGGGACAATGCTGCTTTTAGTGAGGGAGGGATAGGAAGGGGACAATGCTGCTGTCAATGAGGGACAGGTAGAAAGGGGGATAATGCTGCACTGTGGTTTTATTTTGTGATGCCCCGTGGTATTTCATGCTGTTGTGGAGAACTTCTGTGCTGGTAGGTAGTATTTCTTTGTATTTTGTGCTGCACTATAGCATTTATTTGACACTGCCAGTGATGTATTTTGTTCTGCCTTGTGGTATTTGGTGCTGCTGGGGAGATATTTTGTGCAGCCTGTTTTTTTGTGCCACTCTAAGTATTTTGTGCTGCACTATGATTTTATTTGGCGCTGCTGAGGAAGTATTTTGTGATACCCTGTGGTATAAGGCACTAATAGTGGTAACAAATGTCCTCCATTATGTGACTAGGTGTTCCTACTTTCCACTTGTATTTTCCATCTTGTGTTGATGATGTGGTTTATGTAGACAAGGCGAGTGGTAAAACAAAATAAGCCACAGGGTGCATTGTACTGTATGTGAGCTGGTGGGGTATATTTTCTAGGACTTTTTAATTCCAGGCTCGTCCTGGCTATTGTCACTTAATTAGCTCATTAAGGCCTGAAAAACCTTCCAAAAATGGCCACTTTGGACATATGTTTCACAAATCCATCCCGATGAGGTCCACTTTATGAGACAACTCTACAGGTAAAAGGATGGATGAATGGCTATAGGCCATTAAAGTTGGACCCTGAACCTGGTGCTTTAGGGGAGCCAACAGTCACTATTAGCATTATAAATGTCATGAATCAGTTATGGACACCAAGGAGCTGAAAGTTATACCTCTGAATGCAGAGTATACAATACTGTGGACAAATATGCACCCCATTCTAGGTGTCAAACCGAAGCAAAGTCTTTGGTTCATCTTTATTGAGGAACTAGCAGAAGGACCAGGCTTCGCTCGGGTATATTTCATCTACTTAATTTAATGTTTGTGTGTGTCATTAAAAGATAGACAGTATCCACTATAACAGTGACATCTATACCACCCTGGCCCTTTAACAGTGACCTCCACAGCGGCCTGCCCCCTGTACAGTAACATCCACAGCGCCCTCCCCTTTAACAGTGACCTCCACAGCGGCCGCCCATTTATTAGTGACCTCCACAGTACCCCATCTCGTTAACAGTGATTTCCAAAATAACCCGACCCCTTAACAGTGACCTGCACAGAGCTCCGGTCCCTTAAAATGTAACCTCCGCAACATACCGCCCCCTTAAATTACCTCTACAGCACCCCGCCCCTTAACACTGACCTCCATAGCGGACCGTCCCCTTAACTGTGACCTCCACTGTTCCCTGCCCTCTTAACAGAGACTTTCACAGTGCCCACCCCTTTAACAGTGACCTCCACAGCATCCCACCCCCTTAACAGTGATTTCCACAACACCCTCTCCTCTTAACAGTGGCCTCTACAGCAATCTGCCCCTTAACACTGACCTCTATAGCGGATTGTCCCCTTAACTGTGACCTCCACAGCAGCCTGCCACTAGGGTGGCCAGAGGTCCGGTTTTAGGTTGGACAGTCCGGCTTTCAGACTCCCTGTCCTCCGTCCAGTGCAGGGCCTAGACGGACACAGCGATGTCCTTTTGAACAGCTCACTCTCAGACAGCAGCACTGTGCTGTCTGAGCGTGAGCTGCAGGGAGAAAGTCACCCTCCCTCTCACCCCAGCAGCTGATACAAGTAGATTTTTACCTTAATTTTTTCAATCCCCATTGGCTGTGGAGTAGGAGGGAGCATGGCCAACCAGGTTGGGGTGTGGCTTAGCGGGACCCGGGAGCGGGGTTTTTAAGTCTGTCTTTTGAGGGTGGCCTGAATGGCCACCCTACCTGTCCCCTGTACTGTGACCTCCACAGCACTCCGCTCCCTTAACAGTGTCATCCACAGCGCCCTGCCCCTTTAAAACTGACCTACAGCAGTGAAGAAAAATGGCTGGGTTGTAATGGAAACCTAGTGTAAAACTGTGTGTATGTGGAAACTAAGGGCCTGCGAGCTTCTATTGGCTGATACGGGTCATGTGACCAGGCTTCTATTGGCTAATGCATTTTCTGAGAATATCTCAGAAACAGTACATGCTAGAGAGCTGAGACCTGGTCTAAAACCTTCCCGGACACCTGATGTACCTGTGTGCCAAATTTCAAGATTGTAAATGCAACGGTGCGGATTCCTTTAGCGAACATACATACACACATACACTCACTCAGCTTTATACATTAGATGAAATGCAGAATATGAATTCATTTAATACGGATAGCAGATTAATCCCTCTGAACCACTGGACGACAGGTTCCAGGCGTCCGCAGAGCTGCAGTTTCTGATACCTTGACAATTAGCGCCTTCACAATGCCACAAACATGCCATGATGGATTATTATATCTGCTAAATGTGTGGCGAGCCAGCCTAGCAGGATAATTGCTTTGTTATGCAAACCGACGGCACTGAATGGAACTGACAGGCTTCACGCCCGCTCTCTGTGATCTGAACTCATTAAGCCACTAAATTAATGTGACATTCGATAGATCAAGGCAATTCATTCCTTCTAAAAAAAAAAAAAAAAAAAAAAAGAGCTTAGGGGAGAAACACCGATCCATGTCTCCCCACGGGACTGGAAAAAGGGGCAACTGCCCCGATCTACTGTCCTTCACTGCCCCATCTACACCATGCGTTACACCTGATACCCCCGATCTGACGGTGACAATACAAAAAAAGAACAGACTTTTTGGGTTAATCGGCAGTTCAATCCCATAAGTCCCAGTTATCTGAGCTAGCCAATGAGACAGAATGGGTCCACCTACAGAAGCCCTCAAAGATATTTCCCCTGCAGTAGGTGCTTGAATGAATGGCTGACTACATAAAGCATGGACAAATGGATCTGCCAGAGTGAGAATCGTCACTCTGCTCTGACTCATATCTAGGGTCCTAAGTGGGGTCCTCCTTTATGATATACATATGCCCTGATAAGGCATATGGAAAGGCACTGTCTTCATGAAACAGTATGGTAAGGCTAACATGCGTAGAAATCAGTAACATAACCCTATAGGGTGCCTCTAGTTTACTCCAGTATTGAAGTATCAAGAGTCCAAACAACAAGACCTGGACTCCATGGTTACTTTCATTTTTACAAGAGAACATCACATTTTAGTATTTTAAGTACTGAATGGAGACTACAAAACCAGCTCATTTGCATGAACGATAATGTAGTCCTGCCCCTGAGGAGAAATCTTAAGGCCACCCATAAAGAACACACAGTCAACCAAATCATCATCAGCTGTAAGAACAGTACATTATGATGACCGTGCCATATTCATCTGTTGACCCCTGTCACTCACTCCTTCCATTAAACGTGGTGAGTAGAGATGAGCAAATTTTTCAAAAATTCGATTCGACTGGTCCGCCAAATTTTTTTGAAAATTTGCTTTGATCCGAATTTATCCAAATCGCATTAAAAAAGGCTATCTCCTGGTTGCAGAGAGCCTTTATAGTGGTGTAGAACACTGTCCCTTGCAGTAACACGCATAGGGAGTCTGCTGTGGTAGTGAAATAACACTGTGAGTCCGTATGACATGCAGATGACAGGCGTCGCTCTTAGAATCACTGCACACTTCACTTCTTTGGGCAGTCACGGGGCCAAAACTGACCAAATAACCCAAGTATGAACTCAGCCTTACAGGTCGATGTTAGCGCCAAGTAGAAGCGCACTCCTTTTACACCGTCATCAGCTGATTCCACATAGATGTCTACAGAACCTGTTCTATTAAACGCTTATACAAGTAGAGCCCCCCGACAGAGTGGAGAGGTGTCAGCAGTAAGTTTGTGTTGACGTCACTGATTATTTTGCCCTTCCTCTGATCTGTCAGAACAATAACCCCCAAAAATCGGATCCTGTTAGTGGAGCATCCGCCTTCACTTGGTCACATATATTTTTTTCCTTTTTACACCCCAAAAAATAAATATAACGATCACAATTCACCGCACAACTAATAAGAGGTACGTATCTATCCTATTAATACACCCTGTAAATGGCTATAGTACAATGGAACTTCACCGCTGAACTGCAAATATTTTTTTTTTTTGCCACTAAAACACACCAAAAAGGGCTGTAATTTTCTCACTTCAACACAGAACAGTTAATAAGCCCTTTTTCTTTTTCCCCACTAATACACACCAAAAAAGGGCTTTAGAACAGATAACTGCACCGCTGAACAGCAAATATATTTTTCTTTTGCCACCAATACACGGCAAAAGGGGCAGTAATTTTCGCACTTCACCACACAACAGCTTTTTTCCCACTAATACAAGCCAAAAAATGCTTTAGAACAGGGATGCTCAACCTGCGGCCCTCCAGCTGTTGTAAAACTACAACTCCCACCATGCCCTGCTGTAGGCTGATAGCTGTAGGCTGTTCAGGCATGCTGGGTGTTGTAGTTTTGCAACAGCTGGAGGACCGCAGGTTGAGCATGCCAGCTTTAGAACATACACTGCACCGCACAAGGGCAAATAAGACGTAGAAATATTTCCTTGTAATAAACCCTGGTAATGGCTGTATCACACAGCACTTGCACCCTAATAACAAGAACAGTTCGCTGGAATTACAGAGCTGTATAATGGCAATTTGGATCCCCAGTCAGTGCAGCAAGGTGTAATAGGAATGTTCCTATTACCCCGGCTATAACATCCCCTACTGAACCCTGTATAACATAAATGCTGTGGAATGATTCCTCCCTATCCTTTCCCTGCACTTGTGAATCTTTTTTTTAGCACAATGAAGTCTTTCCTAGCACTGTCCCTAGCGCCTGCTGACGTCTCTCCCTGCACTAAGTACACTGGAAAATGTCTGAGGCTATTTATAGGGCTGTGACATCACATGGCTGGCTGGCTGCTGATTGGCTGCATGCATGGCATTATGGGTGATCCCGCCTTCCCAGAGTTCCTTGCTCCATGTCCTCACAAGTGCAGCAGCCATTTTAGGAAAAAATGCTATTCGTTACCACGAAGCATGAGGAAATTCGGATTTGGTGCGAATCGAATTTTTCCTGAAATTCGGATCGAATTCCACTTCACGAACTTCGATTCGCTCATCTCTAGTGGTGAGGGCGGTAGGTCCCAAAAAATTATGATACCCAGGGTCAGCACCAGTTGCAATGAGACAAGACAGCGGATTGTCATGAAAGGGCCATAAAATTGGGCCATGGTTGACCTCATGCAGTTGACGTTATGGGCACCCTTGCATTTGCTATACGCCGTGCACAGCTCATGGTGAATTTTCTACAGCATCTACTTTTTTGGGCAAATCTTCAGTCTCAGGAACCACCTAACATTCTGTATACATGGAAATTCTTAAAGAAATAGTTATAAAGGGTGACGGGTTAGAAGTCACACCATGACATGGTGCCGGTGATCACCCAACGGCTCCTCTCCTACAGAAGAAGACACCGGTATTACACTAGTCCCGGTTATCCATTTTTAGTATGGACCTCAAGAGCTACATGTTACACCTCTGTACTTACTTGTTGTATAGCACAATATCCGGGATCCAGATCATCTCTGATGGGACGCGTATGGAGGTGACGTTATCGTAGTCCGCTGGGTTCCATCGTAGTTTGTAGTCATTCCACTCCTATAAAAGATCACAAGTTTCATTGTATTTATGCAGACCAGGAGACACAGAGGTCATCTTTCAAAACTGTGCCAGACCAGTCTGTAGGTAGTATGCGGTTTTGCAGCTCAGCACCAGTTTTACTATTTTTGCACAATAAAAAACTAATTTCTTTAAAAAAAAAAAATTATTTATTTTTTGCATCTGAGGGCCAAAACCTTTTTGGTATTTTTTGGGGGGGATTCATTTGTAATTTTCATTGGTACTTGGGTACATTCGACTTTTTGATCTCTTTTCATTCTATTTTTTTTAGGCGAAATTACCAAAAAACAACTACAGTATTCTGGTATTGTTTTTCAGTGCATTTTTTATTTTCCATCCATTTACTGTGCAGGATCAATAACACATTAGTTTTATAGTTCGGGTCAATACAGTTATGTGTAAGTTTTTTCTCTCAATACTTTTTGAATGGAAAATGTTTTATTTTCATGTGGATTTTATTTCATTCTTATTTTTTTATTTTAGCTTTTTGTTCCAGGAACTAGAACATGCAATTTTCTGACTGTTAATATAACACACTGCAATACTTCTGCAATGCAAAGTATTATGGACATCAAAATAATGCTAACCGCCATGCTATTGTGTCCTGCCAGAGGAGTGCTAGTAAGCCAGAATCTTCTTCATGACCACCCATTAGCATCTGGTGCACGACGTGGTATGGAGGGCAATGGAGGTGTGACATTGTGACAAACTCCTTGGATGCAGTGGTTGCTTACTATAATCCTGAACTGAGTGACAGACTCGTACAGAGGGATAGAGAGGACCCTGCCCACCAGGGCTCATGTTTCCGGAAACAGAACATTGCTTGAAGTCAGAATACAAAAAGATTACATAAGTTCCACCCATTTCTAAAATTGTTGTTTGACATACATTAGCATGTGAAGGGGAGAGGAGAAGTAACTTTGCAGTAGGTTTTGAATTAAAAATTATTTTTGGCTCTAGTGATGCTGTAGAAACCTATCCGTCTCCATGGTAACAGACCACAACAAAAAAACTTTGTGTAGTCTGATCCTGCAGCAATACTCATTGTTTTCTGTTCCCTACTTCTTTCTAATAAGTTCTACGTACATGGAACAGAAAGAAAGAAGGAAGTATGACTGCAAGATCAGACTACGAAGAATGGGTATGTATGGTAACACATAGATCTGCATTGGAGCTGTATACACAATACAGCAGGACCTTTTAAACAGGTTCGATGACGTCATTTTTAGATGTTTTGGAGCAATAATAAAGTTGGTTAGGAAACTGGACAACCAAATCCATCAAAAAGTACCAAACAGCATGTGATCCTAGTTTCTGTAAGAAGACCTATATCTTCTTTGAGAAGCCAGTCTAAACTTTTTAACCTGGCCGCATCCTTACTTTAATTATCAATATACATGCACTGACAAAAAAATACCGCACCCAGATAGAACATACATATTAACATAGTTTATGAGGCTGAACAAAGCCTTCCTTCCATCTAGTTTAGCCTGTTATCTTGCAAGTTGATCCAGAGGAAGGTAAAAAAAAAACAAAACTGTGAGGTAGAAGCCAATTTTCCTCAATTTAGAGGAAAAAAAAATCCTCCCCGACTCCAATCAGGCATCAGAAAAACTCCCTGGATTGGATTGTTTTAAAAACTCGTCCTGCGGTTATGTCTGAGGCAGATATGCAAACAATTACAGTCAGAGGTCTGATTAGACACGGGGTCTTGCCACAACAGGGCGTAAAAAAGTGTTTCTCCTACTGACCTATAAAAAGGCTCTCAGAGGCAACTTTTGAGTAGTGAACCTCTTGGTGAGAGATTGTTGACTGCTAGATTTGTTGTTGCAGGCGCAGCACTATGAAGTGCCTTTTGCGCTGTGGCATTAGAAGAATTTTGATATCTCTGACTTTTAGTCTAACCAGACTGTCTGTTACTCTGTAATTCCTCTAGCTTCTTTTTTACGAAAACAGGTTTAAAGAGCACACCAAATGCTTGAAATAACTTCTTTATTAACTTCAACTTTTCTTCATATAACAATGCCGCCTCCGCAGCAGATAGTCCAGGTACATAACACGTGTTGCATAAAGATTCATAAAATGGCAGTATGCATAATGGTGGTTCAACTGTTCAATCTTGTCATTCAACATAAAATGGTGGATATATTTCTTGAGTATCTGTACTCTCACTTTAAGTTATTTAAGCACTTTATGATCTCTCTGAGAGGTATATCTGAGCTCTAACTAATAGTTCACTTGCTGAATTTGGTCGCAATTTGCAATATGCAGTTAGCAGTAACTATTTGCAGATTGGTTGAGTATGATCTGGTATGGTTGTATGCAATTTGGATTGTAATATGGAATTTGAATTTGGATTGTGAACTTTGTAGTTTGCAATTGGTGGAGCTGTAAGTAAACACACATATAACTAGTTCAGTATACAGTTCTAATCACTATATTAAAAGTAGGAACATTATATAACTGTTTTAAATACCTATTTTGGCCTCTCTGCTTCCATAAAACACAGCTCTTAGTGGAGAGAATGTCTGTTCAGCTTCTCTCCTCTGGTGTAATGATTCCAGCTAGGGGAATTTCCCACACAGGCTGTGTGTGAGGCTGGCTGTGATTGGTCAAAACTCCTGCTGTGTGTGAGGCTGGCTGTGATTGGTCTAGACTCCTGCCCAGCAACAACAGATTAACTCTATGTTTTCTGTTGTGTCTGCTGTGTCATTGAGCTTACCTTACATTATATAATGAATCTTAAAGGCATATTATCTTTTCTGCTTCTGTGAACACAATATATATAACAGTTATATGACATCAAAACATGAAGTAACTAAATAACTCTGCTTTTGTCTTTAATTTCGCCACAAACATAGGAAATGAATCTAGGTTCAGTTTGGGATCCGATGACAGCCATGTTAGAGTATGGAGGCCTAAAAGTTTCAATCCTACCTCTGCTGTGGAGTAACACACTGATGGAGTAATGATCGGGGGAGCCATCACGTACAACAATCAGTCAACCCTAGTAGAGGGCTACAGCTCCATCAGATTTATCGCCAATCCAGCATTTATGGGACCAGCTTGTACCAGGGGCATTTGCAAATCTCATAGAGCCTGAAAGCAAAACTTAGTATAGACCCAAGCCTACCAAGTTTCCCATTATGTGTGCGAAAATCAATCCGAGACAGTGCAAGGCGCAACACCCCAGATTTCTGACAAATATATGATTTTTTAAATTAAGCAGAAAAAAAAAACTTCTAATAAAATGTTGCCCTCCACCTCAGCCACTTTCGAATTTTGCAAGTGGAATAGGTGCTTCACAAATATGGTGCTCATTCTGGGCATTGTCAACAGACAACTAGAAAAATACATTGATGAATCTGCTTGTCTTTTATTGCAAAGCTGGCTACCTGCAGCCACAACTAGGGGGAGCTCAGTGCATAGCAATTTGCACAGTTACTATTTACTGGAATGGAGGCTGAAATAATCTCTTTGCATTGAGCTTTCCTTAGTGGCATCTAAATAAAAGTGCAGCGTTTCCTTGTAGGGAAGAGGAGAAGGAGTTCAGCACTGGATTCCTTCCCCCCTGGGTCCCAAAGCAGCTACATGGTCTACACCACCATCTTGTATCAGGGCTAGAGGCTGTATCTCATCTTGTATCCAGGCTAGAGGCCGTATCTAATCTTGTATCCAGGCTAGAGGCCGTATCTCATCTTGTATCCAGGCTAGAGGCCGTATCTAATCTTGTATCAAGGCCAGAGGCCGTATCTCATCTTGTATCCAGGCTAGAGGCCGTATCTCATCTTGTATCCAGGCTAGAGGCCGTATCTAATCTTGTATCCAGGCTAGAGGCCGTATCTCATCTTGTATCCAGGCTAGAGGCCTCATCTCATCTTGTATCCAGGCTAGAGGCAGTATCTCATCCTATATCCAGGGTAGAGGCAGTATCTCATCTTGTATCCAGGCTAGAGGCCGTATCTAATCTTGTATCAAGGCCAGAGGCCGTATCTCATCTTGTATCCAGGCTAGAGGCCGTATCTCATCTTGTATCCGGGCTAGAGGCCGTATTTCATCTTGTATCCAGGATAGAGGCCGTATCTAATCTTGTATCAAGGCCAGAGGTCGTATCTCTTCTTGTATCCAGGCTAGAGGCCGTATCTCATCCTGTATCCAGGCTAGAGGCCGTATCTCATCTTGTATCCAGGCTAGAGGCTGTATCTCATCCTGTATCCAGGCTAGAGGTGGCTCAACAGAATCCTAGAGCCTCAATTTAACAATGTCCCCGTTTATTTCAAGTATTAAAGGGGTTCTGCACTGTCATTTAACTGATGATCTATCCTCTGGATAGATCATCAGCTTCTGATCGGCTGGGGTCCGACACCCGGGACCCCCGCCGATCAGCTGTTTGAGAGTAAACAGTGCTTAGCCCCGCCCACGCTAGTTGATACTAGTCGTGACGTCAGTGGGCCGGCAGTAAACAGTGAGAAGGCCGCGGCGCTACTGGAGCGCCACTGCCTTCTCAAACAGCTGATCGGCGGGGGTCCCGGGTGTCGGACCCCAGCCGATCAGAAGCCGATGATCTATCCAGAGGATAGATCATCAGTTAAATAAAAATGCAGAACCCCTTTAACCACGCAGGGAAGCTTCACATATATCTAGTGGTTTCCACCATTTTTAGGATTGAATAGACACACTGGAAACATAAGGTAATGTCTGCAATATGATGTATACCATAAAATGACTGTGACAAGTGATTAAAATAATACAAAACACCCATGGATGGAACAGATGCACAAATAACCTCATCTAACACCAAGTGTGAAGAATTACACTCCCCACTGATGTAAGTCACAGGATATACAGTATCTATTTATAATCCAACACCTAAGAATATCCAGCACCAAAAAGGAACACAATAACTAATGTGTCGGGATTCTTATTCTAACCTTTAATAGTGAAAGGAAGGGGGTGGGGAAACAGACAACTGCTTGGAGAACTCTCCTGACTTACGAAAGTGACTGCTATTTTTTAAAGCGAACCTTTCACCAGGATTTCACTTAATAAACTATGACCAGTACCTTATAGATTATGCTCATTCTGTTTAAATGCATTCTTGTCCCGCTTTCCTGGGATGTATATTGATGAAAAAAACGACTTATAAAGTCATCGTCTCCAGCTCCTGAAGTCACGCTAGAAGTCAAGGGGGTAGCCCTTCCCTCACTCCGGGCTGTAACTCCCCTGCCCTAACCCCTCCTCTAAGTAGTGTAACTGACACCCGGCTCAGTCGCCGGGACCGCGCTTGTACTGGCGGCGCATGCGCCGTCGGTCTCAGTAGCAGCGCGATCCCGTCTATCGCGCGGACTGAAGCGCGATCCTGTAAGTGAATCGCGCATGCGCCGTCCGTCCCTGATGCCTCCCTGTCTTCTGTTCTTCAGGCGCGCGCGCCCCAGTCTTCACGATAGACGGGATCGCGCTGCTACTGAGACCGACGGCACATGCGCCGCCTGTACAAGCGCGGTCCCGGCGACTGAGCCGGGTGTCAGTTACACTACTTAGAGGAGGGGTTAGGGCAGGGGAGTTACAGCCCGGAGTGAGGGAAGGGCTACCCCCTTGACTTCTAGCGTGACTTCAGGAGCTGGAGACGATGACTTTATAAGTCGTTTTTTTCATCAATATACATCCCAGGAAAGCGTCACAAGAATGCATTGAACCACAATGAGGATAATCTATAAGGTACTGGTCATAGTTTATTAAGTGAAATCCTGGTGAAAGGTTCGCTTTAAGCTACTATAATACTACCTTCTGTGTACAAGAATATAACTACTATAATACTGCCTCCTATGTACAGGAATATAACTGCTATAATACTGCCTCCTATGTATAAGAATATAACTACTATAATACTGCTCCTATGTACAAGAATATAACTACTATAATACTGCTCCTATGTACAAGAATATAACTACTATAATACTGCTCCTATGTACAAGAATATAACTACTATAATACTGCCTCCTATGTACAAGAATATAACTACTATAATACTGCCTCCTATGTACAAGAATATAACTACTATAATACTGCCTCCTATGTACAAGAATATAACTACTATAATACTGCCTCCTATGTACAAGAATATAACTACTATAATACTGCTCCTATGTACAAGAATATAACTACTATAATACTGCTCCTATGTACAAGAATATAACTACTATAATACTGCCTCCTATGTACAAGAATATAACTACTATAATACTGCTCCTATGTACAAGAATATAACTACTATAATACTGCTCCTATGTACAAGAATATAACTACTATAATACTGCCTACTATGTACAAGAATATAACTACTATAATACTGCCTCCTATGTACAAGAATATAACTACTATAATACTGCTCCTATGTACAAGAATATAACTACTATAATACTGCTCCTATGTACAAGAATATAACTACTATAATACTGCTCCTATGTACAAGAATATAACTACTATAATACTGCTTCTATGTACAAGAATATAACTACTATAATACTGCCTCCTATGTACAAGAATATAACTACTATAATACTGCCTCCTATGTACAAGAATATAACTACTATAATACTGCTCCTATGTACAAGGATATAACTACTATAATACTGCCTCCTATGTACAAGAATATAACTACTATAATACTGCTCCTATGTACAAGAATATAACTACTATAATACTGCTCCTATGTACAAGAATATAACTACTATAATACTGCCTCCTATGTACAAGAATATAACTACTATAATACTGCTCCTATGTACAAGAATATAACTACTATAATACTGCTTCTATGTACAAGAATATAACTACTATAATACTGCCTCCTATGTACAAGAATATAACTACTATAATACTGCCTCCTATGTACAAGAATATAACTACTATAATACTGCTCCTATGTACAAGGATATAACTACTATAATACCGCCTCCTATGTACAAGAATATAACTACTATAATACTGCTCCTATGTACAAGGATATAACTACTATAATACCGCCTCCTATGTACAAGAATATAACTACTATAATACTGCTCCTATGTACAAGAATATAACTACTATAATACTGCCTCCTATGTACAAGAATAAAACTACTATAATACTGCCTCCTATGTACAAGAATATAACTACTATAATACTGCCTCCTATGTACAAGAATATAACTGCTATAATACTGCTCCTATGTACAAGGATATAACTACTATAATACCGCCTCCTATGTACAAGAATATAACTACTATAATACTGCTCCTATGTACAAGAATATAACTACTATAATACTGCTCCTATGTACAAGAATATAACTACCATAATACTGCTCCTATGTACAAGAATATAACTACTATAATACTGCCTCCTATGTACAAGAATATAACTACTATAATACTACTCCTATGTAAAAGAATATAACTACTATAATACTGCTCCTATGTACAAGAATATAACTACTATAATACTGCCTCCTATGTACAAGAATATAACTACTATAATACTGCCTCCTATGTACAAGAATATAACTACTATAATACTGCTCCTATGTACAAGAATATAACTACTATAATATTGCTCCTATGTACAGGAATATAACTACTATAATACTGCTCCTATGTACAAGAATATAATTACTATAATACTGCTCCTATGTACAAGAATATAACTACTATAATACTGCCTCCTATGTACAAGATTATAACTACTATAATACTGCTCTTATGTACAAGAATATAACTACTATAATACTGCTCCTATGTACAAGAATATAACTACTATAATACTGCTCCTATGTACAAGAATATAACTACTATAATACTGCTCCTATGTACAAGAATATAACTACTATAATACTGCTCCTATGTACAAGAATATAACTACTATAATACTGCTCCTATGTACAGGAATATAACTACTATAATACTGCTCCTATGTACAAGAATATAACCACTATAATACTGCCTCCTATGTACAAGAATATAACTACTATAATACTGCTCCTATGTACAAGAATATAACTACTATAATACTGCTCCTATGTACAAGAATATAACCACTATAATACTGCCTCCTATGTACAAGAATATAACTACTATAATACTGCTCCTATGTACAAGAATATAACTACTATAATACTGCTCCTATGTACAAGAATATAACTACTATAATACTGCTCCTATGTACAAGAATATAACTACTATAATACTGCTCCTATGTACAGGAATATAACTACTATAATACTGCTCCTATGTACAAGAATATAACCACTATAATACTGCCTCCTATGTACAAGAATATAACTACTATAATACTGCTCCTATGTACAAGAATATAACTACTATAATACTGCTCCTATGTACAGGAATACAACTACTATAATACTGCTCCTATGTACAAGAATATAACTACTATAATACTGCTCCTATGTACAATTATATACCGTAACTACTATAATACTGCTCCTATGTACAATTATATACCGTAACTACTATAATACTGTACTGCATCCTATTTGGATGGAAGATGGGAAACAGTACCATTCTTGGTAGTTTGGCCAGGAGGACTAATAGAGGGAAGGGAGATGCTTTATTGACGATCTCATTCACCATTAGGGTTTAGAAAGTGATGGCTTCTACTAGAAATATTTCATTACTTACAAAAGTAGAGAAATCCTGTTAGTGGTCCATTACTATTGGCAGCCACCATATTTTATTTTCCCTAAGTGCTGATCTCTGACTTCTATTTGTCCTATATTATGGCTTTGTATTGTACAAATCTCTCTATAAAAAAAATTACACTATGCCACAAGTACTCACTTTTGGAGCAATTTTTGCTATAAAATGATATTATCTTATTTTATTATTCCAGGGCTTTTTGTCATTTTTATATTTTTCTTATAGGTAAACCATTGCACAGAATTTGCATGCTACCTGCAACTGTCACAAAGTTTATGTCATGGATGGCAATTTTTGGGGACATTGGCAAATCTCATGGAATTTCTGTTTTACGTTTTCTCTGTATGACTGAAATTATCTTTGGTCCTGCATGTACTGTATCCAGTAAGCTTTGTTCTGGTACCAAAGCCACGCAGTAAGCTTGGTTCTGGTACTGAGCCTATGTAGTAAGCCTGGTTTTGGTACTGAGCCTATGTATTAAGCTAGGTTCTGGTACTGAGCCTATGTAGTAAGCTTGGTTCTGGTACTAAACTCATGTAGTAAGCTTAGTTCTGGTACTGATCCCATGTAGTAAGCTTGGTACTGGTACTGAACCCATGTAGTAAGCTTGGTTCTGGTATTGAGCCTATATAGGAAGCTTGGTTCTGGTACTAAGCCTATGTAGCAAGCTTGGTTCTGGTACTGAGCCTATGTAGTAAGCTTGGTTCTGGTACTGAGCTCATGTAGTAAGCTTGGTTCTGGTACTGAGCCCATGTAGTAAGCTTGGTTCTGGTACTGAGCCTATGTAGTAAGCTTGGTTTGGGTACTGAACCTATGCAGTAAGCTTGGTTCTGGTACTGAGCCTATGTAACAAGCTTGGTTCTGGTACTGAGCCTATGTAGCAAGCTTGGTTCTGGTACTGAGCCTATGTAGCAAGCTTGGTTCTGGTACTGAGCCTATGTAGTAAGCTTGGTTCTGGTACTAAGCCTATGTAGTAAGCTTGGTTCTGGTACTGAGCCCATGTAGTAAGCTTAGTTCTGGTACTGAGCCTATGTAGTAAGCTTGGTTCGGGTACTGACCCTATGTAGTAAGCTTGGTTGTGGTACTAAGCCTATGTAGTAAACTTGGTTCTGGTACTAAGCCTATATAGTAAGCTTGGTTCTGGTACTGAGCTTATGTAGTAAGCTTGGTTCTAGTACTGAGCCTATGTAGTAAGCTTGGTTCTGGTACTGAGCCTATGTAGTAAGTTTGGTTCGGGTACTGAGCCTATGTAGTAAGCTTAGTTCGGGTACTAAGCCTATGTAGTAAGCTTAGTTTGGGTACTAAACCTATGTAGTAAGTTTGGTTCTGTTATCGTATTGCTCCACTTTGAAGAACCCCTACTTGTCAGAAAAGCAGGGTTTGTTCCAAGTTCATATGTTGTCCTCCGTCCATAGGATGGTGAATCGATGTCTGATCGGTGGTGGTCTGATCACTGGGACCCTCACTGATCAAGAGAATGGCGGTCCTATGCCACTAGTATACCAGGAGCGGCAGATTCCGCTTGTCTGCTGCCACTCAATTTATTCTCATACCCCAACCACACCCATAAGCGGCTGCTCGGTTCATACAGGTGGCATGGGACCCCCATTTCTCGTGATCATTCACATCCTATTGGTCAGACCCCTCAGATTAGAGACGTGGCACATCCTCTTCAATAGAGGGCTATGTGACTAGGGTGGCATGACCAGTAAATATGGCCCAAACTACTAAATAAAGATACATCATAAAAGAAAAAAAAGATCCATCAACAGCAGCTTAGAATAGAATAGAATTGTCTTTCCCACAACAAAGAGCAAAAGTAACTGAAAAACTGGTGAAAAGTAACAGTGTTTCTTCACGATCTATATTTTTAGGGCAAAAACTCCAGTTCCCTACAATTAATTTTTTTTACCCCGCGCCATGTGTACCCATCAGACCTACCTGCTTGAGCCACACGTTCGTCGTCATCATTTGATTTTTCTCATCCTGCAAACAACAGAAAACAAAGTTAGAGTTTCAGTGGTGGCATGGTCAGTCGTAAGAGTAGACAATATTCTCTAGATGCGCCGCAATCAAAGCTTTATCAGTAATCGGAGGAGAAAATGGAAGAACGGCTCTTAAAAGGGCCTCAGCTAAGCACGAAATAACCCGTCACCAAAGATCTCATTACCCGGTGGGTCCGCCCGGCGCCACCAATAAAGAACAGAATCCTGACGGCGGCAGAAGCTGCAGAGAAACATATTAATATTTATAGAGCTAAAATGAAAGAAAAATACCGCCATGGGGTTTCTATATCAGCGACTGTGGAGCTCCAGCCGAGCGTGCCGCCATCATATTAATAGCGGGTTATTATTTATTGGTTCATTAATGTATATGGAGGCATTACGGTTAGTCAGCGACTAGAAAAACCGGTGTGTTAAATAAGTGATGGTGACCTCGCAACAGGTGGCCTAGTAAGGCAGAGCTGAGTATCTGATATGTCTGGTGCGATAGGTTATGCCTGTAATAGACATAATACAAGCACGGTAATCGGGGACAGTCACTGACAGAACACAGGATGATAGGATCTGGCGGTATATACTCCATGTATCTGCGGAATTCTATATTTTGTATATTAGATTATTGTAAGTGATCGGCGCAGGACTCGTGGATAAAGTTAGGTCCTGCCGTATAAATGGAGGGGCTCTGCAGGAAGGAGGGGGCCTGAAATATGTTCTGTCCGAGGGGTGTCAACATTATACTGGGGCAAAAAACTCGGGAGATTGGAAAATGCTGGAAATTGGTTGCATTAAAGTAAAGCTCTGCTTAAAAATAAATGATGATCTCAGAGCTCTGACTTATTATCTCACCGCTCTGACAGCTGAGCTACTATCTCACAGCTCTGATATATCTCCTAGTGCTGATGTATTATCTCACAGCTCTGATATATCTCCTAGTGCTGATGTATTATCTCACAGCTCTGATATATCTCCTAGTGCTGATGTATTATCTCACAGCTCTGACATATCTCCTAGTGCTGATGTATTATCTCACCGCTCTGACATATCTCCTAGTGCTGATGTATTATCTCACAGCTCTGACATATCTCCTAGTGCTGATGTATTATCTCACAGCTCTGACATATCTCCTAGTGCTGATGTATTATCTCACAGCTCTGATATATCTCCTAGTGCTGATGTATTATCTCACAGCTCTGATATATCTCCTAGTGCTGATGTATTATCTCACCGCTCTGACATATCTCCTAGTGCTGATGTATTATCTCACCGCTCTGACATATCTCCTAGTGCTGATGTATTATCTCACAGCTCTGACATATCTCCTAGTGCTGATGTATTATCTCACAGCTCTGACATATCTCCTAGTGCTGATGTATTATCTCACAGCTCTGATATATCTCCTAGTGCTGATGTATTATCTCACAGCTCTGACATATCTCCTAGTGCTGATGTATTATCTCACAGCTCTGATATATCTCCTAGTGCTGATGTATTATCTCACAGCTCTGATATATCTCCTAGTGCTGATGTATTATCTCACAGCTCTGACATATCTCCTAGTGCTGATGTATTATCTCACAGCTCTGACGTATCTCCTAGTGCTGATGTATTATCTCACAGCTCTGACGTATCTCCTAGTGCGGATGTATTATCTCACAGCTCTGATATATCTCCTAGTGCTGATGTATTATCTCACAGCTCTGATATATCTCCTAGTGCTGATGTATTATCTCACAGCTCTGATATATCTCCTAGTGCGGATGTATTATCTCACAGCTCTGATATATCTCCTAGTGCTGATGTATTATCTCACAGCTCTGATATATCTCCTAGTGCTGATGTATTATCTCACAGCTCTGATGTATCTCCTAGTGCGGATGTATTATCTCACAGCTCTGACGTATCTCCTAGTGCTGATGTATTATCTCACAGCTCTGATATATCTCCTAGTGCTGATGTATTATCTCACAGCTCTGACATATCTCCTAGTGCTGATGTATTATCTCACAGCTCTGACATATCTCCTAGTGCTGATGTGTTATCTCACAGCTCTGACATATCTCCTAGTGCTGCTGTATTATCTCACAGCTCTGACGTATCTCCTAGTGCTGATGTGTTATCTCACAGCTCTGACGTATCTCCTAGTGCTGATGTATTATCTCACAGCTCTGACATATCTCCTAGTGCTGATGTATTATCTCACAGCTCTGACATATCTCCTAGTGCTGATGTGTTATCTCACAGCTCTGACGTATCTCCTAGTGCTGATGTATTATCTCACAGCTCTGACGTATCTCCTAGTGCTGATGTATTATCTCACAGCTCTGACATATCTCCTAGTGCTGATGTATTATCTCACAGCTCTGACATATCTCCTAGTGCTGATGTGTTATCTCATAGCTCTGACTTACTATCTCTGAGCTTTGATTAGCTATCCAACATATTATCTCATAGCTCAGTTACTACGTCACAGCTCTGACATATTATTGCATGGCTGTGAAATATTATCCCGCAGCTGTGACATACCTATCTCAGAGTTGATCTACAAGCTAAAGCTTTGACACACTAACTGATAGCTCATAATTATTCTTGCATGTCTCTGAGTTACTAGCTCAGAGCTTTGTCATATTATCTTAGAGGTAATATATAAATTATGATCTCAGCGCTCTGACATACTATCTCACAGCTGAGTTATTATTTCACAGTTCTGACATATTTCATAGCTCTGATTTACGGTCTCTGAGCTCTGACTAATCCCATATATTATCTCATAGCTCCGTGTTACTATCTCACAGCTCTGACATATTATCTTATTGCTCTGACTTATTATCTTATAGTTTTGATTTACTATCTCACAGTTCTGACATATCTCATAGCTCAGACATACTATCTCTCAGCTTTGACTAACTATCCAATATATTAACTCATGGCTCTTGGTTACTATGTCACAGCTCTGACAAATTATTGCATAGCTGTGAAATATTATCCCATAGCTCTGACATATCTCATAGAGCTGATCTATAAGCTAAAAGCTCTGAGATACTAACTGATAGCTCTGAGTTACTATCTCAGATGTCTGATATTATCTCACAGCTCTGACAAATGAATTCACATTTCTGATCTATTACCTCATAGCTCTGACATATTATCTCTGATCAGTGACTTATTATCTCCGATCCTGACTTCAAATGAGAGCAATTATCATCTCTGAGCTTATACTTTCTGGATCTCAAAGCACTGACTTATTATGCCCAACGGAAGACTCAGATTACTGACTTATTATCTCATCGGTCTGACATATTAAAAAGTGGTTTACTACCTCAAAGGCTGGTGAACGTTAAGCAAGAACCCTGACTTATTATCTTATCACATAGCCCTGACACTAACGTATCCCAGAGCAAGGATTCCTTCCATCTCTCTGAGCACTGACATATTATCTCAGAATCTGACTTATTATCTCAGAGTTCTGAATTTACTGTATATGTCTAATCACAAAAAGTTCTACCAACTCCTGTAATAAAAAAAAGACCTCCATGTACGTGGTCTCTTTGTGTGGCCCATGACACCAGATTCTGTAGTCCGATGCCTGGACTACAACCTCACTGGGCACACTTCTAACTTCTATAGGGATATGACGAGTAGTCCCCAGGTTGGGGCAGCAGCTTTTTTGGCTTCAGGGTGTGCAGTTATGAAGTTTTTGTCTTTCCTATGTGGGAAATCACAAAGGTTTAGTGCCTACCCCCCCCCCCCCCCCCCCCCAACCACACACATAAAACTTGGTTTTGATCCCTTAGATGTTGAGGCCCTGAAAGCTCTTGGCTCCAATCTTGACCATTGCTGGTCCTCAACAGTAGGCTGCTGGCAGTGTAAATGCACAGAGGGGTCGGCTGTGGTCCATCTTGGGAAGTCTGACCTGATACGCGTCAACCCTAATACTCAATGAATTTGAAAGCAAAGTCCTTAGTAACCCCTCCTCAGAGGCAAACCTTAAATCTCTGAGGTCTACTGCAATGGCTACTTCTGCATTCCCTATAGCAGTGCCCTTGCCCCTCTTCATCCTGCAGAGTATCTCACCCAGCTTTACCAGGGTGCACTCTAAACCAGCACACACTGTTTGCATACGTTCTTATGACATAAATCCTGCACGTTAGATTGGTTTCAGTCGCCGATCAAGGTCAATGTTCATTTCGGTAATGCTCAGTAGACCCAATATTTTTCTTAACCATATGTGATAGCAGCCGCTGAGGCCGGTAATTGATAGATTACATGTGTATCGAGCTGTGTAGGATGTGCTTTATGTTAATGGCGACAAATTCACAGATGCAGCACTTAAATGATTTGCAATGGAGGCACTTAAAGGCACAGCGTCTCCATTATTGTAAGTCTGGGGTTGATTTAAAGGGTGGATAATGAGATAGTGCCGTATGATGAGGTCAGGGTTATAAGACCAGGTCTTCACTCGGAGATTGAATAAGCTGAGCTGGGTTCTGGTTAAATGGTCATAGGGGGCTATAGGTTTGCTGCATTTGGGGCTCCTCTGGGACAATTTATGTAACTGGAGGTTTATAGTGGGTCATAGAGATCTAATACCAACACCAATACCATTTCCAGGCATGGGTGAAGTCACAAAAATGACACAAAAAACACAACCAGGGTCCTAGCATGGCGGGCACAATGAAATGAGACCTCATCAGGCTTTCAGTAGCTTATTGACACTGAGATGACCATGGATGTGACCGGTACAATTCTATGAGCAATAATATAACTGGTACTGTTATATGGTCAGTGATATGGCTGGTACTGTTATATGGTCACTGGTATGGCTGGTACTGTTATATGGTCGGTGATATGGCTGGTACTGTTATATGGTCGGTGATATGGTTGGTACCAATACATGGTCACTGGTATGACTGGTACTGTTATATGGTCGGTGATATGGCTGGTACTGCTATATGGTCGGTGATATGGCTGGTACTGCTATATGGTCGGTGATATGGCTAGTACTGTTATATGGTCGGTGATATGGCTGGTACCATTATATGGTCGGTGATATGGCTGGTACCGTTATCTGGTCGGTGATATGGCTGGTACTGCTATATGGTCGGTGATATGGCTGGTACTGTTATATGGTCGTGATATGGTTGGTACTGCTATATGGTCGGTGATATAGCTGGTACTGCTATATGGTCGGTGATATGGCTGGTACTGTTATATGGTCAGTGATATGGTTGGTACTGCTATATGGTCGGTGATATAGCTGGTACTGCTATCTGGTCGGTGATATGGCTGGTACTGCTATATGGTCGGTGATATGGCTGGTACTGCTATATGGTCGGTGATATGGCTGGTACTGCTATATGGTCGGTGATATGGCTGGTACTGCTATATGGTCGGTGATATGGCTGGTACTGTTATATGGTCGGTGATATGGCTGGTACTGTTATATGGTCGGTGATATGGCTGGTACTGCTATATGGTCGGTGATATGGCTGGTACTGTTATATGGTCAGTGATATGGCTGGTACTGTTATATGGTCGGTGATATGGCTGGTACTGTTATATGGTCGGTGATATGGCTGGTACCGTTATATGGTCGGTGATATGGCTGGTACTGTTATATGGTCGGTGATATGGCTGGTACTGTTATATGGTCGGTGATATGGCTGGTACTGCTATATGGTCGGTGATATGGCTGGTACTGTTATATGGTCGGTGATATGGCTGGTACTGTTATATGGTCACTGATATGGCTGGTACTGTTATATGGTCGGTGATATGGCTGGTACTGTTATATGGTCGGTGATATGGCTGGTACTGTTATATGGTCAGTGATATGGCTGGTACTGTTATATGGTCGGTGATATGGCTGGTACTGTTATATGGTCAGTGATATGGCTGGTACTGTTATATGGTCGGTGATATGGCTGGTACTGCTATATGGTCGGTGATATGGCTGGTACTGCTATATGGTCGGTGATATGGCTGGTACTGTTATATGGTCACTGATATGGCTGGTACTGTTATATGGTCGGTGATATGGCTGGTACTGTTATATGGTCGGTGATATGGCTGGTACTGTTATATGGTCGGTGATATGGCTGGTACTAATATATGGTCGGTGATATGGCTGGTACTGTTATATGGTCACTGATATGGCTGGTACTGTTATATGGTCAGTGATATGACTGGTACTGTTATATGGTCGGTGATATGGCTGGTACCGTTATATGGTCGGTGATATGGCTGGTACTGTTATATGGTCGGTGATATGGCTGGTACTGTTATATGGTCGGTGATATGGCTGGTACTAATATATGGTCGGTGATATGGCTGGTACTGTTATATGGTCACTGATATGGCTGGTACTGTTATATGGTCAGTGATATGACTGGTACTGTTATATGGTCACTGATATGGCTGGTACTGTTATATGGTCGGTGATATGGCTGGTACTGCTATATGGTCAGTGATATGGCTGGTACTGATATATGGTCGGTGATATGGCTGGTACTGTTATATGGTCGGTGATATGGCTGGTACTAATATATGGTCGGTGATATGGCTGGTACTGTTATATGGTCACTGATATGGCTGGTACCGTTATATGGTCGGTGATATGGCTGGTACTGCTATATGGTCAGTGATATGGCTGGTACTGATATATGGTCGGTGATATGGCTGGTACTGCTATATGGTCGGTGATATGGCTGGTACTGTTACATGGTCGGTGATATGGCTGGTACTGTTATATGGTCGGTGATTTGGCTGGTACTGTTATATGGTCAGTGATATGGCTGGTACTGCTATATGGTCGGTGATATGGCTGGTACCGTTATATGGTCGGTGATATGGCTGGTACTGCTATATGGTCACTGGTATGCCTGAAACTTTTATTTGGACACTGAGATGAGCTACAATATGGCTGCTACAGATGCGATATGGACATTGAAGTGGCTGGTAATGTTATATGGGCTTTATCAGCATTGGCTTGGCTGGTCGGTTCTGACATTATCACAATCATGTGACTGGTATAAGGGGCACAGAGGGTATATTATGTATCGTAGAGGCAGCTGTGCGGCTGCTATGGGGCCCCTGAAGAGATGTGGCCCAGTTCCAGTCTTTAATTTACTGGGAGATAAAACCAGTAGGGGGCTCCTTTTTCATTTTTATTCTTTTCGGCCCCTTTCCTTTATGCATTAATCTAATGGGTGGGGGATGGTACATACATATTGTACCACTTTGCACATAGTTTTGATTCATTTATCTCCCACCGTTTTGTGTATACAGCTCCTTTGCAGGACTATGTGTCTCTAGGATTGCAGGCTATACACACACCAGTGCAGCGCGGTACTTCTCAGTTCAGTCATTTTCATTCAGTAGGCCGGTAACAAGCATTGGAAAAATAACTGTGGGGAAAGTAGCTATGTATTGGAGCTGTGTACATAAAACGGTGGCAGATTCTTACAGACTATTTCTTCACTTTAGATCCAAAAAAAAAAAAAGTGGACAAACATAGCCATTGAACTCCCAGCAATCCAGGAAATCCAATAATCCGGCACTTCATCAGCACTCGTGATGCCAGGCAGCTGCTGTGCGAGCGACAATAGAGACGTGATAGAAATGTAACCAGAGAGCAACAATGTATCTCTCAATCTGTTCCATTCCGTTGCTATGGTTACCATCATATTGAAGATTCCCGATGGCTGACATTCATTTTACATCACAGCGCGGATCCTGCTATTTTATAATATAGCGCTATCTCTGATGCCATGGACGTATCAGATGCCGGGGTATGTGGCGGGTAATTGTGCAAACTGGAGCGGCACAATCAAATATTTACAGAGTCCTGTTATTTTCAATTTTTTTTTTTTCCAAGTTAAAGAGATAGTAACCTCAGGACATATAGAGATCATAGATAGGGGGTCCCCCACTCAAGTCCACAAGCCCCCCCCCCCCTTAGGCCACCAAGTATCTGCAGCGCCATCTCTGGTAGATCTACCTGAACGTCCGCCATGTCCAAGACATCAGGAACTAGACATCAGCACAATTGTAAATGGATGGAGTGGGCGTGCGCAGCCGATGATGTCACTTATCAAAATCTGTACGCCCACACTATTCTGAAGCAGTAGACTAGAAGAGGGGCTGTGAAAATGGAGGCTGTTTGAGAATCATTTTATTTTGACCCCCACCACCACGTAATCCACTCTGAGGGACTGGAAAATGACCTTAAAATAGAAATCTAAAAGTATTCCTTAAAGGGGTTGTCCTATAAAAAAAAGCTCTACAGTTTTGAAACCAGCACCTGGATCTGAATACTTTTGTAATTGAATGTAATGAAACATTTTGTACAGCCTCTGAGTTATTCAATAAAATGTATCTGTATAGCGCCACCTGCTGTGTTTTCCTTTTCTTATTTCTTTGTCCTGCTCACTGAGATGGTCGCACATGCTCAGTTTCATCCTTCAACTGCCTCCTGAGCTGTGATAGGTAGATCATGGACACGCCCCCTGAGCTGTGATAGGGAGAGCTGAGACACGCCCCCTGAGCTGAAGCCGAAAAGACACTCCCCTTGAGCCGCCAGCTTGATAGAAATCTAGCAGAGCAATGAATGTGGAGATCTCTGGATCCATGTGAGGTACAGGGCTGGTTCTAGATTTGTTAGAAATAGTCCTATATGATGTCTGATTTTAATTTTTTACATTAGTCATGGGGTAAACACTTTAAATTTCATATACAGGCCCCATCTGGGTAAATATTTTTGCAGAGCAATGTCAATTACTGCTGGAAATATTTCTGCCACTAGGTGGAGTATTCTTACTATTCTGCTTCAGGTCCCTAAATGTTTACAGGATATTACATTGAGGGGTTATTGTTAGGATGATGATGATTGGGTGGGGTACACCCCACATGATCAGGAGAATAAAGGAGGCGGAAAAGCTTGTTGGCAGGGCCGGTTTTAGACAAAATGTGGCCCTGGGCAAAATCAAAAGTGGGGCCCTAAATCTTATAATAATGTACAAACAACACCGTTACATTCTGTCAATTCCGGCGCTCCCTCACAGATTTACACCCCATAAAGCTCCTCACACAGTTCCTTACCCTTGTGGCCACAGAATACACCACATGCCCCCTCCCCTCACAGCAATGAGTTCCCCTCACTCACCGCATCTGAGAGTGTTAAAAACTGGAAGCGCGGGCGTCCTCTTCAGGCGCACTTTTCCCCAGCGGAGATCAGGGAAAGCACCCTGTTCTAAAAATAAGCCACAGCCTGTACTAGGCCTCCAGGCTCATTGTTAGTATATCCCAGTTCAGGCCACTAGATGGCAGCAATGAACTGTGATATAGTGATTTCTATACAGACTAATGGAGCAATTTACATCTGATGACTGCAAGTTGTGGTCCACTTGGGGGACTTAACAAAAAGTAAAAAAAAAAGTTTTGAAAATATAAAAAAAAAACATAAAAATTAAAATCACCCCCATTCCCCAAAATAAAAAGAAACAAAATAAAATAGCATTATGGGCATCACCACATGCGAAAACGTCCACTTTTTTATCACTTTATCTCCCAAGAAAATTAAATAAAAAGTGATCATCATACACAACCCGAAATGGTATTGTCAACAACAACAAATCGTTTAGCAAAAAATGAGCCCCCACACATATCCATAGACATAACTCTAAAAAAAGTTATGAGGGTCAGAATATTGCACTCAAAAGAAAAAAAAAAATTTATGAAGTGAGTCCCGATGTGGCTTAGTTTGCTGCAGTGAGCGGCCTATAGACGTCCTGAGCGGGGGTGCTGTTAGGTTTGCCACCTTTCCCAACACAAAATACTGGTTACACAAGTTAAAAAGGTTGGTGTGAGTTAATACGGGTGTTATTTGATCATATTTTACGTTTTGCTCCATTTTTTTTCTCAATAAAATCAAACTTTTCACTGTTGGGGACACCCTGCGTATTTAAGTTTTATTTAGTCTCTATTTTTAAAATGCTTCTCAGCAGTGACTTAGCATTGAGCTCTATAGCCCAGAGGTTACAGTTCTTGCCTGTAATGTAGAAGGTTGTGAGTTCGAATCCCCACAGAAACATTTAAAAATACAGTCTAAATTAGATTTATATACACAGGGTGTCCCCAAGCATAAGGGACTCCTAAGTCAGGAAATTCCCCACTCTGGAGTCTGGACTGTTCAACTATCTGCTGGGACTGAAGCAGAGGGGGGCCCCTTATAGGATCGGGGTCCTGGGCAATAAATGGTGTTTGCCCTCCCTTAATGCCTGCTTGTTGGAACGCCCCCTTCACGGTACCATCCATTACAGCTTCATCCCTATGAATGTGGCTGGTACTGCAGTATTGTATGTACAGCGCTGTGGTGAAAGGGGCTGTGGCACTCAAATAAGTCTCCTGATTCGTGGAGGGCCCCACAGATTGATAGGCCATCCTTGTAATATCTTGGGAAACTCTTTTCTCTGAACAGCACATGGTATGGCATGGTACTGCATGCTAAATTTGCTAGTGGTTTCAATGCTATATTATGGATACTTGAGTAAAAAGTTTTGCTTCTTTACTAATGGTCCCAGCTTAATTTACTTTATAAATATGTAAGCACCAAAGTGTGTGGTGGACCTGGTGGAGTTGATATAAGAATACACCATATTAGTTTCATCTCACACTTACCACATCTATGAGCTGGGCGATGGATAAGCCAAACTTGACAATGACAACATCTGAGGTATTTGGTACCGGCCTGGACCATCGATTGTATCCACTAAACAGGTTCTTGAAAAGACGTTCTTCAGCGTGGGAGCGCGTCCTCTCCATACATAATGCTGCCAGGAGACAGAAGACATCTCAGGGTCAGGGTCCATGGTCAACAGAGGGCAGAAGTAAGTAAGACACATTATATCAGGCCTATGCCCACATCTCCTATGGCTTAAGAGTTCAACATGGTGGCCATGCATCTCGTCCAAAACATCAAAACTTGTGATATTGAGCCTCATATCTTGACTTCTACAGAGGCCATTCCTAAATTTGACATGAGAGTTTTATCCCAAAGATGGATCTAACAACAGTCTCAAGATAAGGGGTCAAACCAACTTTTTGAAAGTCAGAAATGTGTTCAGAGTTCATGTGTTCCCTTCCCCCATTACTTTTGGTAGTTCATATAGATTACTCAGTAGGAGGAGACAATGCTCACAGGAAATTGAAAATAGAATGAAGAGAAAACAGCATATCATCAACCGGGCAATCACCACCTGCAAAGTAGTCCTAATAAATCTCATTTGATGTTTTTGATTAGATCATATTTGTATTTTACATCATTTTCAGTTATTTTGGTCAATGGACAATAGTTTCTATAAGTACATGTCATATATGTAACAGAAAGGGGCCCCTCACTTGAGACTGCAGACTATTCGTTAGATTGGTGACTCTGACCAGCATTTGTCACTTGAGTCCAGCATGTCCATGTATAATAGTGACATCCAATGTATGTCATAGGCTTTATACATGTTGTAATACTCTATTTCTCCATTGGTGGCACTGCAGAGAAAGTGCTTACTTGCAGCCCAAATCCTCCATGGATCACAGCTGATTGCTGTAAGGCTGTGATCTAATTCATTTGAGGACCCTTGTAACTAATAATGATTGTCCAAAATGGACAACTCCTTTAAATATCATTATTTAGAGTAAGAAGCAAAAAAAAAAAAAAAAGAAAAAAGCACACTACTGTTCCTCTACAATGTCTGATCAGCAGTCATTTCATACATTCTACATTAATGGTCGATTGACATATTGCCTGCTAGAATGCTTACCCAATAAGACTGGTCAGTAGTTTGGAAAAAAGAGTCAAAATTGACCATTTTGGACTCTACATAACTGCAATCTGTAGCCAGTCTTAACACCCTTGCAACAAAGGGGAAAAAATGCTGAAACTCAGCCCCCATAGTTTACTACTTGGTGGTGGAAGGGACATCCACAATCGTGGGACTGTTTGCAATCAGCCACCAAAAAAAAAAAATAAACATTTCTGAACAATCCCCATTTGCCCAATAGACTGCCGCCCTCTCTACTCAGCAATTGCCCTCAAGGGCAGTTTGACTATTTTTGTAATTATTAGGTAAGGCTGAGTTCACACTTCAGTTATTTGATCAGTTATTTCCATCAGTGATTGTGAGCCAAAACCAGTAGTGAAGCCTACTCAGATCAGAAAGATCTGCTCCTGTTCTGTGTTTTTGACCCGCACCTAGTTTTGGCTCACAATAACTGATGGAAATAACTAACCAAGTAACTGAAGTGTGAACACAGCCTAATCCACTAACCAGCAGCCAAGACTTTTCTATGGCTAGACCAAGCGAATTGGAGACAGAGCAGAGGGAAGGCATGCTCCTCCTGACTCATAAGGTAAGGACACACTCCTCCTGCTCTCCCAGCCAATCCAAGCATGGTGCTCTTTTGATTGGCTGAGGCCTTGAACTGGGTTAAAAGCGGCACTGAGCTTACTACAGACTTCAACAGTAACAAGGGTATACATGAGGAATAACACTATTTATGGCTATTCACTTGTATCTGGAATTTTTCAGCAGTTTTCCCTTTGGGTTTGTTGAACATCTATTTACTGTCCTCTCAGACATGAAGGATGGAGACTACCTGCCATTCACTGCACACGCAGAAAGTAGAGGAGCATCTACTTCTAAACTGTCTCACAGTCCCTCAGAAGCAGCCCCATGATAATGGAGGACATTACTGAGACATACTGACCTGTATTTTTGTGAATGAAGCACTTGTAATGAGCAATAATCCTTCTATGTGCAGTCTCTCTGGCTGTGCCTGTCTAACTCATTTCCTGCTCACTCCTCCCGCACCCCTCTCCATAAACTTGTATTTACATGTATAATATGATCCTCCTGCAGAGATGATCATGTTCTGGACGGGGGGAAAATATATTTTTAAGAGTGAAAAGCAATTCAGCGGATGGGGGGGGGGGGGGGGGGAGCTGGTAAACAGTTGATAACATAAGGACTAGAAACTTCTAATACTACAAAGTGTCTTGTGATCACTTGTACCACTGATTTATGTAAAGTTGTGTGAAAAATTTAAGACCATTGAATTTTGTCAGAAGGACTTGGATCTAGATCACTCATCTCTAATAAATTAACAATATTCTAATAGTCTAAAAAAATATCAATTTACAATTCATAACCCGCTAGGACTAGTCATCTCATTATGTAGAAAGTTCATCCTGAGATACAACTTGTCTCCTACTTGTTTTCTGGGTAAGGTGGGAGGACAAGTCGTTGTTGCTGCTGGAGGTCTGCAAGGTTTAATTTTCCACTGCTCTTTCATGTCCTGTCCTCCTGAATATTTCTATTTTTACCTTTATGTTGGTTTTTTAGGTCATTAGCAAGATACAGAAGTCTAAAAATCAGCATTAAATAAAACTGGATTCTTCTACATTTTGTTTTGTTTGGTAATAATATCTGCAATGCCCGGACTGACCAGAGGGTGTGCTGTGCACTTTCATTCAAAGACATGTAGGGGAGTACAGAACAGTTCCTTCTAGAGGTGAACATTCCTTGTGCAGTAATTAGCAATGCTACCTCCAATGTGCTTATTTGATTACAATAATTCACCTTCTTTCTACTATTTTGATTGCAGAAATCAGTCTGCGCCGCAAAGTGCAGGTGATTCCATGGCCCATGGTGCCTTGCAGAGGCATCACATAAAGAGATGTGGTCAGATTACACCCACCACAGGTTATAGTTCTATAGATCATCCCAAATTACGAGTAGGATAAGAGAGACCCACAGATGAATGCCATAGGCACAGGAGAGGCAGGAGACTGTGCCCTATGCAGCAGCACTCAGCATGTTACAAGCAATAAGCAAAGTCAAGTCCAGCCTAATTTGGGGTGGACTCATGGGCACTATGTAGGTTTCTTGACTTTCTTCCAACTGTAGCTACCCACTTTAATTAATCATACAGTATCTTGCCTGCAAAAGAAAGTTTGTAATATACTTAAAGGGGTTATCCAAGATCTATAATGCCCCCCCCCATATGCCTGGGTCCTTCACAGAGGTTGTACTAACCTCGCTCCCCAGCACCTGCAGGGTTTCTTATGCCGGCACAGCCGCTGGTGCATCTCCTTGTCCAGCGGATGAAAACATTCGGTGACGGGGGGAGCAGCCAGTAGCAGGCCATGATGGGAACGAGCCTCCCTAGCATCACCTGCATATGGGGGGGGGGGGGGAAGCATTATAGATTTTGGATAACCCTTTAGCCGCTCTGGAACCCTGTCACGTGACATTCCCCTTCGGAAAATTCTACATTTTCCAATGTCATGTCCTTTACAAATTTTCTGGACTGGTCTATGCATGGAGACATAATTTCCACAGGCCAGGGCTGGGGCGGTGCTGTACACCAGGCCAGAATTACAGTATTTGTCTGACTGGCGCATGTGCAAACTACTGACCCGTCCCGTCCAAAACACCTCCGCCATCCTGGGCTGCGGAAGTGATATCTCATCCATAGACCAGACCAAAAACCTGGTAAAGGACCTGACATTGGGGGGAAGAGGATTGTAGGACCTGACGTTGGGGGGAATAGAAGAGCGTACGCAACATCAGTATGTTAAGTAAACTAGAAAAACTTTCCTTCTCAGACAAGTTAGGACTCATTGAAGGGGTTGTCCCATCTGGGTCATCTGTAGCACATCGATAGGGATATGGCAAAAATGTCTGCTAGGTATGGATCCCACTCCTATCTCAAGAATAGGGCCCAAACATGAATGGAGAGCACACCGCGCATGAGCAGTATCTTCTCCTTTCACTTCTGTAGACCATGTTCAGAAGTCAATCATGGTAAATGGCATAAAGGGGACGGGGGGATAAGCGTGTCCAGGGTGCTCTCCGTTCCCTCCTGAGCTCCAGTCTTGAGATAGGAGGGAGTCACAGAGTTGGGTTTTGCTGTTTTTAAACTTCTTAATCGGTGCTCACCAAAAAGTCAATTATTGCCACTGCTAATTACTGACACAGGAGTCGGTGAGGGGTCCATGAAGACAAAGCTCTACAGATTTCTCGATACAGCCGCAGCCCTTGCCAAGCCTTCCTGTCCTAGACAAGCCACTTGATGAACAGCTTAGATTTGCCGTACAGAATGGGACAGTTTTTCATCTGCACTGCAGGCTCCACAGAGAGTGGGTGATAAATGGACAGTAATAGTGATGCACAGGGGAGTCTATTTATCATGTCACAAAGGAGGTAACGGTGGCAAGCGAGAATCCGCACCTTGGAATATTCTGTCTTCGCCCAAAGGGTTTATACGGTCCTATCAATAACACACTGAAAAGCATTCATCGGTCCCTGCACTCCATTCTTTTCTCTTTTTAAGTGCCCCGAAAGGGTCTTAACTTGTGATAAATGCACCAAATGGCCATTAATTTCCTCCTGTTAGCTTTATTTCTTAAACTCCCAGAAAACCACTTTAACTATTAGGCTAACATGGATCCAGCTTCAAATGGACCAAATGTGCTCATAAACAACCCAACTCTAAACAAAAACACTATGGGCCAGATATATCATTAGGCTAAGTCACTTTTGTGGAGTCAAATAGTCGCAAAAAAATGCGCAAATCAAAATTTTGCGACTTTTTTGCGACTTTTTCAAGGCAAGCGCTAAGCACTCCAGTTTTGAGTAAATGGGCGTTTTGGCTTATGCAAATGATTGGCTAGACAAATTTACTATTGCGACTTTTTAAAAAAGTCGCAAAAAAGTCGCAAAAAAGTCCCAATTTCACTCCAGCGAGGACCATGCTTATCTTATGAGACTTTTTCATAGAACATGCGACTTTTTCATAAGAACGTGCGACTTTTCCGTTAAGATGTGCGACTTTTGTAAAGCTGCTTACTGACGGATAAACTGCTACCGTCAAACCACATTTATTACAGTCTTAAAGGGCCGATCATAAATCTGACTTGGCTAAAACTGACTTTAGCCATATGTTAAAGTGGAGTGAGCTGTCAGAGGAATGATAAATCTGGCCCTATAACTTCACCCAGAAACAGCACAAATCAACTCAAAAACACCATAAGTCCACCTAGAAATGCCATAACTATATCATGAAACACCACAGGTCTACCCAGAAGAAAGGTAATTTCACCCTAGAACACCATACCTTCACCCAGAAATGTATACTGCACTACACCTTTGAATGCCATATGTCCACCAGGAAACAGAAACTCAACTGAGACAACAGAACTCCACCCTCCAGACACACCATAATACCACTATAGAACATCATAACTCCAGCCAGAAACACAATGGTGGTCATTTATTAAGACCGCCGTTTTAGACGCCAGTCTTAATAAGCCCCTGCCCTGGAGGTGGATCCGACGAAGTTATGTAGAGGCGCCGGCCACTACATAACTTCAGTGCATCCACCGTCGCTTCTAAATCTACGCCAACTTCCTTGCTGGCGTAGATTAAGACCATTTCTATGCCTAAAACAGACATAGAAAATGTCACACCCACTTTTTTTTACACCTGGTGTGAAAAGGGAGCAGTCGAAGATGGCAGCGCAAATAAACGTTGCGCCGCAATCTGCACCAGAAATACACATAGGGCCAGATGTATCATTACTCTGACAGCTCACTCCACTTTCACATATGGCTAAAGTCAGTTTTAGCCAAGTCAGATTTATGATCGGCCCTTTTAGACTGTAATAAATGTGGTTTGACGGTAGCAGTTTATCCGTCAGTAAGCAGCTTTACAAAAGTCGCACATCTTTACGAAAAAGTCGCACGTTTTTATGAAAAAGTCGCATGTTCTATTAAAAAGTCTCATAAGATAAGCATGGTCCTCACTGGAGTGAAATTGGGACTTTTTTGCGACTTTTTAAAATAGTCCCAATAGTAAATCTGTCTAGAGATTCATTTACATAAGAAAACACGCCCACTTTCAGAAAACTGGCGAGCATAGCGCAGAGCAGAAAAAAGTCGCAAATTTGTGCGCAGTTTTAGCGTTTGGGACTTTTTTGGGACTTTTTCACTCCTTTATTCTGACCTGAGCTAATGATAAATCTGGCCCTATATCTCCGCCTAGAACAGTGGTGGGCAACCTTTTTTTTCAACTGAGCCAAATCTCGCCAAAACCACGATTGAAATTTATTTTGAGAGCCACATTTTTAAAACCGAAAATACATAGGATGGTACACTGTTTTTAGTTTCAATAAGTTTTTATTGAGAATATTGTGCATGCAAGTATCCACATAGGTCGGGTACTGTGGGACTCTTTGCACCGGCCCTGTCACGTGGACGTGACCAGAGCCTGTGCAAGGATTTTTTGGCAACACAAGCGAAGCTACATCTCGGTGACCCCCTTCTCCCACCGCCCCGCCCGCAGCTCACCTGGTCCTGGTTCTGTCTGCAGCAGCTGGCTTCTCCTCTGTGTGGTCCTGATATCTTCGATCTGGTTTGAGGACTGTACTTTTCGCCCTATAAGATGCACATAGGTTTTAGAGGAGTATAATCAGAAACAATATTTTCCATTATACCTCAGGTCAGACCACCAATCAGACCCCCAATGTTAATCATACCTCAGATCAGCCCCCTATATCAGCAGTCAGCACCCCATCCATCATGCCCATGTCAGCCCCCATCCATCATGCCCCCATGTCAGCCGTCATGCCCCTATGTCAGCCGTCAGCCCCCCATGTCAGCACCCCATCTATCATGCCCATGTCAGCCGTCAGCACCCCATCCATCATGCCCATGTCAGCCGTCAGCACCCCATCCATCATGCCCATGTCAGCCGTCAGCACCCCATCCATCATGCCCATGTCAGCCGTCAGCACCCCATCATGCCCATGTCAGCCCCCATCCATCATTACCCCCCATGTCAGCCATCAGCCCCCCATGTCAGCCATCATGCCCCCCATGTCAGCCGTCAGCACCCCATCCATCATGCCCATGTCAGCTGTCAGCCCCCATCCATCATGCCCCCCATGTCAGCCGTCATGCCCCTATGTCAGCCGTCAGCACCCCATGTCAGCCGTCAGCCATCAGCCCCCCATGTCAGCACTCCATCCATCATGTCCATGTCAGCCGTCAGCCCCCATCCATCATGCCCCCCATGTCAGCCATCATGACCTTATGTCAGCCGTCAGCACCCAATGTCAGCACCCCATCCATCATGCCCATGTCAGCCGTCAGCACCCCATCTATCATGCCCATGTCAGCCATCAGCACCCCATCATGCCCATGTCAGCCCCCATCCATCATTACCCCCCATGTCAGCCATCAGCCCCCCATGTCAGCCATCATGCCCCCCATGTCAGCCGTCAGCACCCCATCCATCATGCCCATGTCAGCTGTCAGCCCCCATCCATCATGCCCCCCATGTCAGCCGTCATGCCCCTATGTCAGCCGTCAGCACCCCATGTCAGCCGTCAGCCATCAGCCCCCCATGTCAGCACTCCATCCATCATGTCCATGTCAGCCGTCAGCCCCCATCCATCATGCCCCCCATGTCAGCCATCATGACCTTATGTCAGCCGTCAGCCCCCCATGTCAGCACCCCATCCATCATGCCCATGTCAGCCGTCAGCACCCCATCCATCATGCCCATGTCAGCCGTCAGCACCCATCCATCATTACTCCCATGTCAGCCATCATGCCCCCCATGACAGCCGTCAGCCCCCATCCATTATGCTCCCTAATGGGGGACAATGTTGGAGTCTGCACCATCGGGGGGGTGACATGATGAGGGACAATGTTGAAGTCGGTACCTGATATATCACTGGGGTCTGGCTGGAGTGGGGTCGGTCTGGTCCTGGCTCCAATCTCAGCTGGCTCTGCCTTAAGGTGTCTTCTCCAGAGTCCAGACTAGAGTCCAGCAGGGTCGGCCAAGTTCCAACAAGTCGTGCCTCAGTGTTACTCTGTGACTGTGTTCTTCTGCTGCCAGCCTGGAGGGGCAGCTTTTACAGGTCATAGCAGACAGAGCAGCTCCGCCTCCTCGCCTCCCTCCGCCGCGGCCCCACTGACAGTCAGTGACGCCTCCTTTGGCCTGAGCGCCGCACGGCACACATGTAGGCAGGACAGCCGCAGGCTGCCGCCCCCGAGAGGAGGGAGGGGAGCGGGCGCCGGGCACACAGAACAGTGCTCCAGACTAAAAAAAAATTCCAAGTAGCCATTGGCTCCTGAACTGAAAAATTTAGGAGCCAAATCAAATTTTTAGTTGCCAAATCGAAACTGAATCAAAATTTTGGTATCGTGACAACGCTACACCGATCAGATCGGCGTAGGGTTGTTTTGAAACCAAAATTTTGATTCGCTTTCGTCACCATAAAAAAGTATTGTGATACTCAATACCGTGCAAAAAAAAAAAAACAACAAAAAAAGCCGCGTGCATTTCGCATTTTATGAAACATTCGGCCCATAATAGAACAGTCCTATGCTATTTTTTGGGGTGACAAGGTGACTAAAAAGGCTATGTAATATGTTTATTTATTTATTGTTTATATATTTTATATGTAAAATTGGGAAAGGGGGGATTTAAACTTAATATTTTAAAGTACTTTCACATTAGCGTTTTTCATTTCCGGCACTGAGTTCCGTCACAGGGGCTCTATACCGGAAAATAACTGATCAGTTTTATCCCCATGCATTCTGAATGGAGAGTAATCCGTTCAGGATGCATCAGGATGTCTTCAGTTCAGTCATTTTGACTGATCAGGCAAAAGATAAAACCGTAGCATGCTACGGTTTTATCTCCGGCGAAAAAAAATGAAGATTTGCCTGAATGCCGGCTCCGGCATTTTTCCCCATAGGAATGTATTAGTGCTGGATCCGGCATTCAAAATACCGGAATGCACCCGCACTAAATCCGGACCCATTCACTTCTATGGGGCTGTGCACATGAGCGGTGATTTTCACACATCACTTGTGCGTTGCGTGAAAATCGCAGCATGCTCTGTTGTGCGTTTTTCGCGCAACGCAGGCCCCATAGAAGTTAATGGGGCTGTGTGAAAATCGCAAGCAAGTGCGATTTTCACGCATGGTTCCTAGGATGAAAGTCTATTCACTGTATTATTTTCCCTTATAACATGGTTATAAGGGAAAATAATAGCATTCTGAATACAGAATGCTTAGTACAAGGTCAATATAATAAACATTGGTGGCGCAGTGCGCCCCCCCATCACCCCAATATAATAAACATTGGTGGTGCAGTGCGCCCCCCTCAATATAATAAACATTGGTGGCGCAGTGCGCCCCCCCCCATCACCCCAATATAATAAACATTGGTGGCGCAGTGCGCCCCCCCTCAATATAATAAACATTGGTGGCGCAGTGCGCCCCCCCATCACCCCAATATAATAAACATTGGTGGCGCAGTGCGCCCCCCCTCAATATAATAAACATTGGTGGCGCAGTGCGCCCCCCCCATCACCCCAGTATAATAAACATTGGTGGCGCAGTGCGCCCCCCCCATCACCCCAATATAATAAACATTGGTGGCGCAGTGCGCCCCCCCAACACCCCAGTATAATAAACATTGGTGGCGCAGTGCGCCCCCCCCATCACCCCAATATAATAAACATTGGTGGCGCAGTGCGCCCCCCCTCAATATAATAAACATTGGTGGCGCAGTGGGCAGTGCCAATGAGGGTTAAAAAATAAAAAAATAATTAACTCACCTCCTCCAATTGATCGTCTCCTGTTCTTACTTCTTTCTAGTTTCTTCAGGACGCAGGACCTGTGGTGACATCACTGTGCTCATCACATGATCCATCACCATGGTAATGGGCCATGTGATGAGCTCAGTGACGTCACCACAGGTCCTGAAGAAACTAGAAAGAAGTAAGAACAGGAGACCGGCAGCTACCTGATCAACTGGAGGAGGTGAGTTAATTTTCTTTTATTATTTTTAACCCTCATTGGCACTTCCCACTGTGCCACCAACGTTTATTATACTGGGGGAGGGGGGGCGCACTGTGCCACCAACGTTTATTATACTGGGGGGGGGGGGGGGGGCGCACTGTGCCACCAACGTTTATTATACTGGGGGGGGGGTGGCGCACTGTGCCACCAACGTTTATTATACTGGGGGGGGGGGGGCACTGTGCCACCAACGTTTATTATACTGGGGGGGGGGGGGGCACTGTGCCACCAACGTTTCTTATACAAATACAGGAGGCGGGTGCCGGAATCAAATAGCCGGCACCCGACCTTTGTGACAGGGAGCTGCGATCAGCGGCAGTTAACCCCTCAGGTACCGCACCTGAAGGGTTAACTCAACTGCAGCGGATCGCAGCTCCCTGTCACAGAGGTCGGGTGCCGGCTATTTGATTCCGGCACCCGCCTCCTGTATTTGTATTAACAGGTCAGTTTTCTTCATTGGTGGCGCAGTGGCCACAGCCCCTCCCCTCCTCCTCCTGCCTCTTCTTATTGGCAGCGGCGGGGACAGCAGCAGCACAGGGGGGAGGGAGAGACTCCTCCTGCGCTGCTGAGAACGATCATCTCCTGTGCCCGCCGCTGTATTGAGCAGAGCTGCGGCGGCGGGTCTAGTCGCTAATGGCATCTGGAGCCCTGCAGAAGAGCCGCATTAAAGTGTGTAAAGAGCCGCATGTGGCTCGCGAGCCGCGGCTTGCCGACCACTGGCCTAGAATATCACAACTTCACAAGATCACAAAAGAGCAAAAAGTTAACATGTTTCGGAAGCGAACTGCCTCCTTCGTCAGACCTAAGGAAGTGGGCAGATCACCTTTAAAACAAGTTACCTTAAATGCTATTTTATGGTTTTATTGTTATTTTAAAAAATATATATTTATTTGATCCCTTTTTGGTGAGCAGTGCCATTTTCAACCCACCTTCTTTTATCTTCTACATCTTTAGTATGGAAGGAAGCCTGCAGCTTCTAACCCAACACACTGCAATAAAGTCCACAGCCCGCATACATGCGTTACCTTTACTGGCTTGTGTTTCCAGCAACTCCCTGTGATGGCTGCTAATCATTCCAGAGTAAATTTCCCTTTGCTTCCTCAGGGGCAGGTGCCTGATGCTTCCTCAGGGGAAGGTGCCTGATGCTTCCTCAGGGAAAGGTGCCTGATGCTTCCTCAGGGGCAAGAGTCTGATGCTTCCTCAGGGGCAAGAGTTTGATGCTTCCTCAGGGAAAGGTGCCTGATGCTTCCTCAGGGGCAAGAGCCTGATGCTTCCTCAGGGGCAAGAGCCTGATGCTTCCTCAGGGGCAAGAGCCTGATGCTTCCTCAGGGGCAAGAGCCTGATGCTTCCTCAGGGGCAAGAGTCTGATGCTGTCCCCAAATATAACCGTCTGACTGCTCCCTGCCTGATGATGCTGCTGCTGTGTATCATTCCTTCACTGTTCTCACTCACTGAACTGTGCAGCAATCCCTCTAGAGCAGCCAATATCTAACTACTGCTGCTATGAGCCGATAATTAACTCCATTATTAGAATAAAATGTAATACATAGCATAACTACACCATTTAACCCCTTATGCAGTGGGTGCAGGCACATTGAATGGGCACCAGATCAGAAAAAGGATGAGTGGAGATGCACCTGTTCCTGCCCGGGAGAGGGGGCAGCAATAGGCATGGGCCACCGATATAACAAGTATTCCGCACACATCTGCATCAAGACCATATTGCGCAGCTCGATAATGTGTAAATTGTCTTTATCTGGACCATATGGAGGATTAAAACTGGACAAGTCTGGAGGTCAGTCATGACTGATGACAAAATAGAGGGCATCTGGTAGATGAGCCCAGTCAACCCTGTCCCCTCCTCTGTCATATATTAATAACCACAGCTATAATAAGCCTCATGAATTCCCATTAGAAACAATTACTTTCTAAATAAAAACATGTCGGGAAGTCAGAAGTGATAACAAGAAGAGATCTGCCTGTCGTCCGGCACGGGACCCCGGATGCAGATCATTTAAGTCTTAACGTTTAATGAACAGTTAGACTGGGACTATGAGCCACCAATCCAGCAGCTGTCACACCGCCCAGTCACAGGGAACCCACGGGGGATTGACTGCCCGATGAAAGATTTCCACGGTTAATTGAAGTGTTCATTGCATCCACATGGTGCCCTGACAGTCCAGACACATATGCTGAGATGGATTAACCTGCACAGCATCCTCCCCTGGACGGCCGAGCCATTAGACCTAAGTTGTGATTAATGCGGAAAAAAATGTCACTCTGAAAAGTTTAAGTTTAAAGTTGAAGATGGAGTTCGGAGAAGAAATGGAATTACAGTCTGTAGTGTTAGGAAAAAATTACAACCATTATTTATATTACAATATAAAACAGGTCTGTGTAACCCGGTAGATAGAAGTGGCGTAAAAGGCAACTAATGGATGTTCTCACAACATACTGCCCTTTATGCACAAGAATATAACTACTATAATACTGCTCCTATGTACAAGAATATAACTACTATAATACTGCCTCCCTATGTACAAGGATATAACTACTATAATACTGCTCCTTATATACAAGAATATAACTACTATAATACTGCTCCTATGTACAAGAATATAACTACTATAATACTGCTCCTATGTACAAGAATATAACTACTATAATACTGCTCCTATGTACAAGAATATAACTAGTATAATACTGCCTCCTATGTACAAGAATATAACTACTATAATACTGCTCCTATGTACAAGAATATAACTACTATAATACTGCTCCTATGTACAAGAATATAACTACTATAATACTGTCTATGTACAAGAATATAACTACTATAATACTGCTCTTATGTACAGGAATATAACTACTATAATACTGCCTCCGATGTACAAGAATATAACTACTATAATACTGCCTCCCTATGTACAAGGATATAACTACTATAATACTGCCTCCTATGTACAAGAGTATAACTACTATAATACTGCTCCTATGTACAAGAATATAACTACTATAATACTGCCTCCTATGTACAAGAATATAACTACTATAATACTGCTCCTATGTACAAGAATATAACTACTATAATACTGCCTCCTATGTACAAGAATATAACTACTATAATACTGCTCCTATGTACAAGAATATAACTACTATAATACTGCTCCTATGTACAAGAATATAACTACTATAATACTGCTCCTATGTACAAGAATATAACTACTATAATACTGCTCCTATGTACAAGAATATAACTACTATAATACTGCTCCTATGTACAAGAATATAACTACTATAATACTGCTCCTATGTACAAGAATATAACTACTATAATACTGCTCCTGAGTACAAGAATATAACTACTATAATACTGCCTCCTATGTACAAGAATATAACTACTATAATACTGCTCCTATGTACAAGAATATAACTACTATAATACTGCCTCCTATGTACAAGAATATAACTACTTCAATACTGCTCCTATGTACAAGAATATAACTACTATAATACTGCCTCCTATGTACAAGAATATAACTACTATAATACTGCTCCTATGTACAAGAATATAACTACTATAATACTGCCTCCTATGTAAAAAGAATAAAACTACTATTATACTGCTCATAGGTATAAGAAAATAACTACTATAATACTGCTCCTATGTACAAGAATATAACTACTATAATACTGCTCGAGTACAAGAATATAACTACTATAATACTGCCTCCTATGTATAAGAATATAACTACTATAATACTGCTCCTATGTACAAGAATATAACTACTATAATACTGCTCCTATGTACAAGAATATAACTACTATAATACTGCTCCTGTGTACAAGAATATAACTACTATAATACTGCTCCTATGTACAAGAATATAACTACTATAATACTGCTCCTATGTACAAGAATATAACTACTATAATACTGCCTCCTATGTAAAAAGAATATAACTACTATAATACTGCCTCCTATGTACAAGAATATAACTGCTATAATACTGCCTTCTGTGTACAAGAATATAACTACTATAATACTGCTCCTGTGTACAAGAATATAACTACTATAATACTGCTCCTATGTACAAGAATATAACTACTATAATACTGCCTTCTATGTACAAGAATATAACTACTATAATACTGCCTCATATGTAAAAAGAATAAAACTACTATAATACTGCTCCTGTGCATGAGAATATAACTACTATAATGCTGCTCCTATGTACAAGACTATAACTACTATAATACTGCTCCTATATACAAGAATATAACTACTATAATACTGCCTCCTATGTACAAGAATATAACTACTACAGGGAGTGCAGAATTATTAGGCAAATGAGTATTTTGACCACATCATCCTCTTTATGAATGTTGTCTTACTCCAAGCTGTATAGGCTCGAAAGCCTACTACCAATTAAGCATATTAGGTGATGTGCATCTATGTAATGAGAAGGGGTGTGGTCTAATGACATCAACACCCTATATCAGGTGTGCATAATTATTAGGCAACTTCCTTTCCTTTGGCAAAATGGGTCAAAAGAAGGACTTGACAGGCTCAGAAAAGTCAAAAATAGTGAGATATCTTGCAGAGGGATGCAGCACTCTTAAAATTGCAAAGCTTCTGAAGCGTGATCATCGAACAATCAAGCGTTTCATTCAAAATAGTCAACAGGGTCGCAAGAAGCGTGTGGAAAAACCAAGGCGCAAAATAACTGCCCATGAACTGAGAAAAGTCAAGCGGGCAGCTGCCAAGATGCCACTTGCCACCAGTTTGGCCATATTTCAGAGCTGCAACATCACTGGAGTGCCCAAAAGCACAAGGTGTGCAATACTCAGAGACATGGCCAAGGTAAGAAAGGCTGAAAGACAACCACCACTGAACAAGACACACAAGCTGAAACGTCAAGACTGGGCCAAGAAATATCTCAAGACTGATTTTTCTAAGGTTTTATGGACTGATGAAATGAGAGTGAGTCTTGATGGGCCAGATGGATGGGCCAGTGGCTGGATTGGTAAAGGGCAGAGAGCTCCAGTCCGACTCAGACGCCAGCAAGGTGGAGGTGGAGTACTGGTTTGGGCTGGTATCATCAAAGATGAGCTTGTGGGGCCTTTTCGGGTTGAGGATGGAGTCAAGCTCAACTCCCAGTCCTACTGCCAGTTTCTGGAAGACACCTTCTTCAAGCAGTGGTACAGGAAGAAGTCTGCATCCTTCAAGAAAAACATGATTTTCATGCAGGACAATGCTCCATCACACGCGTCCAAGTACTCCACAGCGTGGCTGGCAAGAAAGGGTATAAAAGAAGAAAATCTAATGACATGGCCTCCTTGTTCACCTGATCTGAACCCCATTGAGAACCTGTGGTCCATCATCAAATGTGAGATTTACAAGGAGGGAAAACAGTACACCTCTCTGAACAGTGTCTGGGAGGCTGTGGTTGCTGCTGCACGCAATGTTGATGGTGAACAGATCAAAACACTGACAGAATCCATGGATGGCAGGCTTTTGAGTGTCCTTGCAAAGAAAGGTGGCTATATTGGTCACTGATTTGTTTTTGTTTTGTTTTTGAATGTCAGAAATGTATATTTGTGAATGTTGAGATGTTATATTGGTTTCACTGGTAAAAATAAATAATTGAAATGGGTATATATTTGTTTTTTGTTAAGTTGCCTAATAATTATGCACAGTAATAGTCACCTGCACACACAGATATCCCCCTAAAATAGCTAAAACTAAAAACAAACTAAAAACTACTTCCAAAAATATTCAGCTTTGATATTAATGAGTTTTTTGGGTTCATTGAGAACATGGTTGTTGTTCAATAATAAAATTAATCCTCAAAAATACAACTTGCCTAATAATTCTGCACTCCCTGTATAATACTGCCTCCTATGTACAAGAATATTACTACTATAATACTGCTCCTATGTACAAGAATATAACTGCTATAATACTGCCTACTATGTACAAGAATATAGCTACTATAATACTGCTCCTATGTACAAGAATATAGCTACTATAATACTGCTCCTATGTACAAGAATATAACTACTATAATACTGCCTCCCACGTACAAGAATATAACTACTATAATACTGCTCCTATGTACTAGAATATAACTACTATAATACTGCCTCTTATGTACAAGAATATTACTTCTATAATACTGCTCCTATGTACAAGAATATAACTGCTATAATACTGCCTACTATATACAAGAATATAACTACTATAATACTGCTCCTATGAACAAGAATATAACTGCTATAATACTGCTCCTATGTACAAGAATATAACTACTATAATACTGCTCCTATGTACAAGAATATAACTACTATAATACTGCTCCTATGTACAATAATGTAACTACTAAAATACTGCTCCTATGGGGGCATGGCCTGCGCGCTGATGGCACCGGGTGCTTGATCCCTTAGCTCCGGACCTACACACTGGAAAGCGTCTCAAAGCGATTCACCTGGCAGACCAGAAATAACCTGGGGTAACCTCTAGTACTCACCAGGCATGTGGAAAGTTAAAAGGCGCCAAGCTCCAGTGAAATTGACCGAGTTCTTCGGCAAAACAGGCTCTGTGGAGCCGGGCCTAGGGAGCGTCACACCGCCAGTGCGCTCTCCTATCTCCTCTGCTGCCATTCTGACGTCCCTGCCTAGTGCCTCCATTGGCGCCAAAGTGCTGGGGCATGACGGACGATTGGATACTCACCTCACCGAGGATGTTATGAGGTCATTGCTGGAAAATTTGTGCTCTTCTATGAAAGAGGATATGATGGGATTGCTGAGTGAGCTCAAAAGAGATATACAAAGCATTGGAGACCGCACAGCGCACTTGGAAACTAAGATGGCGGAGTTCGTCACTTCACACAACTCTCTTATAGACGCCCATGAGACCATGGAGGAGGATATCTCCAAGCTGTCAGCCAAACTGCATGACTTGGAGGACCGGCACCGCCGAAATAATATTAGAATACGCGGGATTTTAGAAAATGTGGAGTCAGCCGAGCTGGAGCCATTAGTCAAGGAGCTTCTTAAAACAGCATTGCCGACGGTCACTGAGAGAGACCTAATTATAGACCGCATCCACAGTGTGCCGACACCGCGGGGCTTGGACGGTTCCCTACCTCGTGACGTCATTGCACTGATTCATTTCTTCACGATTAAGGAGTCATTCCTGAGAGCTTTGAGATGAGACCCCACGCCATCTGATATCTTCAAGGGCATCTCTATCCACTCAGACCTCTCGGGAGCAACATTGGCCAAAAGAAAATAATTTGCTCCCATCACCAAAATACTTAGGGAACATCAAGTAAAGTATCGGTGGGGTTTTCTGGTGAAGATGTTGGTCACCTACAATGGGTCCCTACAAGTGCTCAGCTCTCCACAAGGGACATCCCGTTAGCTAGTGGAATGGGGCCTCACTGCCGAAGAAACACGGCTGTTGGGAGATGCCGCCGCTTGTCCAGACAAGATTACCCCGGAATGGGACACTGCCTGATCCCTGAGTTGCAGATGTTTGCTGGGGAAATAAAAAAGTACCAGATCTAAAGTGTTAGTCCGAGGCAGGGGTGGAATTTCTTTTTTCTGCCCCACCACCTCATTTTTTTTCCTGACCATTGGGTCAAAAGCCCTGATAGGGATATCTTGCCATGTTGGCTTATTGTTGCACATCACCTTTTTTGTTTTTATTTTCCATTTTGAGTTGTTCCTTTTGATCTCTTAATTGTGTTCCTATGATGGACAATCATGCGCCAAGTAACATACAACATCAGGCTCCACTCTGTCACTACAATGAGGAGGGGTTGTGCTTGTCAAAGGGAATTTGTGATTATTTTCCATGGGGTTATAGGTTTATTCGCTTAATGTGAGGGGTTGGAACTCCCCGTACAGGCGTACGCAGCTGTGGACAGAGGTCCTCATGTCTAAAAGTGACGTGGCCTTTATACAAGAATCCCACCTGCTGGAGGTGGATGTGCACAGATGCGTACACTGGAGGTTCCCCAGAATATTCCACTCCCATGCTGTCAACAGAAAGAAAGCGGGGGTTATGATCTGTATAAAATCCACGGTTCGCGTTTTTTTTTTATTAGGTGTATCCCCGATTTTATTGGACGTTATGTCATCCTAGTTTACACGATTGATAGTAAACCATATACGTTGGTGTCAGTGTACGCTCCCAATGTCGGTCAGCTGACCTTCTGCAGGAGACTATTTAAAAAGTGCAAAAAGAAGCTGTTGGGGAAGGGGTAATAGGTGGAGATTTTAACATCCCGGTTAACTCAGACCTTGACTACATCGTAGTCACCGGGTGGATCTACAGGCTATTTTCCATGAATCGCCTTATCATAATATTTGGAGATATCAACATGGAGGACAGCGCGATTATACGTTTATCTCCTCAGCACACATGTCCAAATCACGGATTGATTATATACTAGTCTCTAGAAACCTGCTTCATAGTGTTTTGCGGGCTGACATTGGGAGCGCTACGTGGTCAGATCACGCGCCTGTGAGCATAATGATTGAAGATGACCTTCCTAATCTCCCTCCTCCACAGTGGAGAATGAAGCCATACTTACTCAATTGTCCTAAGAGGGTTGAAGGATACTCTGCTACATTACAGGAATTCATGAGCCTAAATGATACTTCAGGAATACATACAGACACTTTATGGCTCACACATAAAGCATATATGAGAGGTATCCTATTACAGTTTGCTGCACGACTGAAAAGAAGCAGGGATCTAACAATGCGGGATGCACGAACACAGCTGCAAGCTGCAGAGAAGAGGCATAAACTACATCAAAATGCCTCTTCGTTAGCCGAGTTACAGAAATGCAGGCTACACTTGGGGTCACTGCTCTTATATCAAGAGCTAGGAATGAGACGCCTCAAAGCACATTTTTACCATACGTGGGACAGGGCAGGTGCACTGCTAGGTCATAGGTTAAACCGAAAGCAGGCAGAAGCTAGGATTGATAGACTGAATTATGCTAACTCGCTAGGCACTCACCCATAGGAAATAGCCAACGCTTTCGCATCTTACTACTCCTCCTTATACAATCTAGGGTCCGATCATCATGCCCCCCAGCCCTCTTCCGCAAGCAAATCCTCTTTTTTTTAGACTCAATATCACTCCCCACTCTCTCTCCCGATGCCTTAAACACCTTAAACCAACCCATAACTAAAGAGGAAATACTGAGAACCATTAAAGCCACCCCAGCTAATAAAGCACCGGGACCAGAAGGGTTCCCACCAGAATATTATAAAACTTTCAATACTACGTTACTCCCATACATGGAGAAATTGTATACTGGCTTTATGACGTCTGGTAATATACCCCCTGACATACTCTCAGCCACAGTGGTCACCTTGCCCAAACCAGGGAAACCCCCTACTGCTCCAGAAAACTTTAGGCCAATTTCTTTACTAAATGCTGACTTAAAATTTTTTGCCAAGCTGTTAGCCGCTCGAATCAATAACTTTCTGCCCTCCCTGATCGCCACTGACCAGGTAGGCTTTGTGCCCGGCAGACAATGCAGGGATGGTTCTAGACATATGATAAATTTACTTCAGAATACACATTGGTCCAGGGCCCCCAATGTTGTGAGACGCAGGCGGCGGGCTTACGTTCCCCTGCGCTGCCGGCGTTCCCCGATCTCACTTCAGCCCGGACGCTCGCTGCGTACAGCTGCGCTTCCTGGTTCCCAGCGTCTCTGTTGTCATGGTGACGGGGGACGCTGTACGCCCGGCCGCACTTCTCCTGTAGGAGCGGTCAGCGTTCCACGTCACCATAGGAACCAGGAGCGCCGAGCTAGGCACTCGGCGCTCGGCTACAGGCAGGAGGGATGGGTCATGTGACGCTGGCCACGTCACATTATCCCTTTCCTCCACTATTTAAACAGGCAACCTGCTGGCCACAGGTTGCCTATGATTTAGTCACTTAGGCTGGATATATACCTGTGTTATTGCGTTGTTTGACCTCTTGGATTTGACCTCTGTCCGTCTTCTGACCTCGCTACTGCCTGCTCCCTTAGTACTGTTGCTACCTCTCGGATTTGACCTCGGCTCGTTCTCTGATTTGTCTCCTGCCTTTCCCCTTTGTACTTACGTGACTTTCCGGACTGACCTCGGCTAGTTGACCCGCCTTTGCCTTCTCCATCAGAGAGTACCTCCGTCTTGTTTACTTCCCTGTCCATCGGTCTGGATACGGCACACGTGTGCCGTTCTCTGCCTCAGCTGTCCGTTTCCCTCTCAGTCTCTGTCCTCTCTACTCTGCACTTACGTAGGTCAGGGACCGCCGCCCAGTTGCGCCCCGTCGCCTAGGGCAGGTAGTGCAAGTAGGCAGGGACAGAGTTGAGGTTAGCAGTCAGGGGGGTGCACTTCCTCTCTAACTTTCCTCACGCGTGACACCCCAAAGTCTTTGTCTCCTTAGATGCTGAAAAAGTGTTCGACAGGGTTCACTGTGTAGCTGGCCAGCTAAGACTTGTCCTAGGTTGCTAACATAGCTTATATGCTTATACAGCTAGACCTGCCAATAACCTTAATACCGTTCCTATGTTTGTGTGTTAAAGACAAAAGCAGAGTTATTTACAGTGACTTCATGTTTGGATGTCATATAACTGTTATATATATTGTGTTCACAGAAGCAGAAAAGATAATATGCCTTTAAGATTCATTATATGGATGTGAGGTAAGCTCAATGACACAGCAGAAACAACAGAAAGCATAGAATTAAACTGTTGTTGCTGGGCAGGAGTCTAGACCAATCACAGCCAGCCTCACACACAGCAGGAGTCTTGGACAATCACAGCCAGCCTCACACACAGCCTGTGTGGAAAATTCCATAGCAGGAGTTGCTAGAAATTATTATTCACCAGAGAGAGAAGCTGAACAGACATTTACTCCACTAAGAGCTGTGTTTTATGGAAGCAGAGAGGCCAAAATAGGTATTTAAAACAGTTATATAATGTTCCTACTGTTAATATAGTGATTATAACTGTATACTGAACCAGTTTTAGGTGTGTTTACTTACAGTTCCACCAATTGCAAACTACAAAGTTCACAATCCAAATTCCAATTCCATATTGCAATCCAAATTGCATACAACCATACCAGATCATGCTCAACCAATCTGCAAATAGTTACTGGTAACTGCATATTGCAAATTGCGACCAAATTCAGCAAGTGAACTATTAGTTAGACCTCAGATATACCTCTAAGAGATATTATAAAGTGCTTAAATAACTTAAAGTGAGAGTACAGATACTCAAGAGAGAAAAATATCCACCATTTTATGTTGAATGACAAGATTGAACAGTTGAACCACCATCTTATGCATACCACCATCTTGTGATATCTTTTCAACACGTGTTATGTACATGGACTATCTGCTGCAGAGGCGGCAGTGTTATATATGAAGAAAAGTTGAAGTTAATAAAGAAGTTATTTCAAGCATTTGGTGTGCTCTTTAAACCTACTGTTTCCATAGAACGGTGCTAGAGGAATTACAGAGTAATAGACAGTCTGGTTAGACAAAAAAAATCTGAGATATCAAAATTCTTCTAATGCCACAGCGCAAAAGGCACTTCATAGTGCTGCGCCTGCCACAGTGTAACTATTACCCTCAGGGGGCAAATCGATAGTGCTCCTCAACTTGCACAGAAAAGAGCGCATTAGAGCAGCAGGGCGACAGCATATACCGCCGCACAGCAACTGTTCCCTGAGTGAGCAAGCAAAGACACCTCAGCGGAGCTACTATAGAGGCCATAGAACGTGTGCATTAGTCAAACTGCAGCCAACTCTTAAAGTGGCAGAACGTCAAAGGCAAAATAGTCCGAGAAAGAGCGCCAACTCTCCTGCGATCCCTAGAGAGAGAAAGAGATGCATGGTGGGAGGCCAAAGTCCAGAGCTAGAGTGCCCGCACCGCTATTCATGGAGAGACCACGTACTGCAGCCAGCTAGTTTCCCACCACTAGGCCCAAAGCCTGCAGCAGCGTATCCAAGCCAGTGCATCGCAAGCCAGCACAGAGCATCGCAAGTCTGCACAGAGCATCGCAAGTCGGCACAGAGCATCGCATCACATCAAGAAAAGACAAGTCTCCTTTAAGACAGACATTTGTTCCAGCAACCTTTAGATCGCAGTATCCTGCACTTCAGAATAAGGTTAGAGCTTTCCTTTTATTACTTATGATTGCATATAGGCTTTGGCATTAAGAGACATTTTCGTTTTTAGGAATAAAGTAAAACAAAGGACAGTTTGTAGTACATAGACTTTAAAGTATTTAAAGTGAAAGTGATTTATTGCCTGCATTGATCGCTGTTACATTTAAAGTGAAAGTCATTTATTTCTGCATTTGTCAATATTGTATTTAAAGTGAAAGGTCCTTTAATATTCGTATTGATTGTTATAGCATTTAAAGTAAAATATCTGAACCTGATATTACTATGCCACTGTTAGAGGATGCAAAGATAGATAGAGGGGGAACAGCAAGAGAACCTGTCTGAGTTAGAAGAGTCTGATGCAGAATTAGTCTTGCCTCAAACAAATATAGCCCAAACAGATGAACTAAGACGTTCATCACGTGCCAGAAAACTGACCCCAAAGATGCTGGAAAATGTGGAGCAAGAAGCAGCATTAAAAGAAAAAAAGTTCGCCAGAATGTATGGGAAGTGAAAATGATACATTAAATGCATTCGTGGAAAGTTAAAACAACAAAGTATAAAAGGGAACTTGAGTGATATTGGTAGAGATGGTAGAAGAATCGGAATCAGAGCTTATGCAGCATATGTCAACCTGCGGTCGGTCGCTTACGACACCTTCCCAGGACATTGTAAGGAACATGGACACATGTACTGCGGTCACTAAAGATTTAGTAAAGCTTATGAGAGAACTCAAGTTAAAGCAAAAAGGAGAATGAACGAGCTTTTTATGAGAGACTATGCTAGGTCCTTAGGGGGAACCACAATCTCAAGTGGGACTTACTTCGCTAGCAGAAGTGCCACCTACATATCAGAGTCCTCAAGATCTTCAGCCAAAAAAAAAGAATTAGCTGAACAACTTGCTGTCAAGAGAGCAGAAATTGAGATGGAAGCTGCCATCGAGGCGCAGCGCCAACTGGTGGCTGAAAAGGAAGCTGAAATCGAGGCACAGCGCCAACAGATGAAAAGTCTGGAAAGGCAAAAAGAAGTTAAGATCATAGAAGCCAGACTTCGAGTACACGAAGAGGATATGAATCAGAGTAGTCTTAGGTTCAAATCTGTACTAAGTGAAGAAACGGATTCCTATTTTCCTCCATACACCCAGGAGAATGGAAGGAAATCTCCAGCACTTAGTGAGGAAATAAGTCATTATCCTTCCATCTCTGCTCAGAAAGACAAAGAGAGACCTAGTCCGGTGTTAGGAAAAAGGTATGTGAACTTACCTTCTATCTCTAACGGAAAAAATGAAGAATAGGACTCCCCTAATTCAGAACTAAATGAGAAAATAGAACTGGATGATTCTATTCTTAGATGTCACTGCAACGGTCAGGAGAATGTTTCAACCATTGTCCTAGCAAGACCACAGAGAACAGTCCTTGCTAGACTTCCCGTTCCGGAACCTACTGTATTTTCAGGAGACGTACTGAAGTTCATAGAGTGGAAGGCAAGCTTTGAAATGATCATTGAGCATCCATGCTTCAGTCCAGTCGACAAGTTATTCTACCTACAGAGATATGTTGGTGGAGTAGCCAAGGAAGTTCTTGAAGGTAACTTCTATAGAAGAGACGAAGAAGCCTACAAGCAAGCTTGGGAAAAATGTAATGCAAGATATGGTCATCCTTTCTTAGTACAAAGAGCCTATAGAGAGAAACTGAAAAACTGGCTTAAAATAGGTCCTAAAGAACACTTCAAACTCCAAAAGTATGGTGACTTCCTGCACAAATGCAGCAATGCCATCCCACATGTTCAAGGACTGGAAGTACTGAACGACTATCAAGAAAACCACAGGATGCTAATTAAGCTACCTGAAGAGGTGGCTTCTAGATGGAATCTCTATGTGACTAAACAGTTAGATCTAGGTAAGAACTTCCCAAGTTTTAAAGAGTTCTCTGAGTGCGTCAATGAGGAAGCACGGATAGCATGTAATCCACTAATCTTACGTCTTAAGATCCTTAGAAGAAAAGTCTGCAAGAGAGAAAAGACGTGCCAGAGCAGCTAGCTTTGTAACCAACACAGCAGCTAAAGGTCCAGATACCTACGAGAGAAAGTTCAAAGTCACTACTGGGATCAGTAGAGACAGAACCGACAAATCTTCAGACTACCTTCAAATGTATGTTCTGTGGAGAGAACCACTCCATACACAAGTGCCAACAATTGAAGGAGAAGTCCCCAGAAGAAAAGAAAACATTTGTACTGGATAACCAACTGTGTTTCGGATGTCTAAGAAAAGGGCATGTTACTAAGGAGTGTAAGAAAAAGTCCACATGCAGCGTTTGCAAAGGACGCCATCTTACACCACTACATGAAGAACGTCCAAAGAAAGATAAATCCTCAATACCTAAAGATACTGAGAAAAGGAAAGAAAGTATCGGTATTCTCTTGAGTGAGGGAAGGAGAAAGCAACGGCACATCAATGGTTGTACCAGTGTCCATTTCAAATCCTAAAAGGAGGAACAAGAAGGTATACCCCTATGCGCTACTGGATGCCCAGAGTGGCGTCACCTTCATTGATCAAGAAATCTGCAAGATATTACAAGTGGCTACAGAACCAGTGAAGCTCAAACTCACCACAATGACGGGGAGAGACACAGCAGTGAACAGTCAAAGGGTCAAAGGACTGAGAGTTAGAGGACTTCATTCAAACTGCACATTAGATCTACCTCCAACTCATACAAAAGATGATATACCTCTAGATCGAGATCGCATACCTACCTGTGAAACAGCCAATAAATTGGATCACCTACCTGTCATATCTCATGAAATTTCCCTGCTGAAGTAGTTTGGTGTTGGACTGTTGATAGGCTACGATTGTCCCGAATCACAGGAGGAAAGGGTGAACCCTATGCTGTTCAAACTGATCTAGGATGGGGTGTTGTTGGAAGAAAACAGCAGATCGCAAACTCAAGACAGGTGACAGGTTTGTGTCATCGAATATCTGTTAAATTAACCACAAGAGTATAATGGTCACTATTAATAACCCAAAAAATGGGAACCAAATTGTAAATACAAAAAAATGAACAGAACTGGTGGTTAACATCAAATAAGACTTAACTTTTAATACATTAAAAATGCCCCAAAAAGGCGAAAAGGTCGCTCGCCACAGTACAAGACACTTATTACAAATCACTCAATGGTGAAAAAGTACACAATTGCTATATGTAGTGCCAACAAGCCTGAACGGGAGCAAAGGAGTGGGAGGGGAAGGGAGACTGGGTCTCTTTCTCCTATTGATCCCTCCCTATATGTCTACACCTCCTAAATTGTCCCTAGGTGTCCCTACACTGCGCCATGTGACTGCCCAGTTTCATCAGAGAAGAGAGCAAGCGAGGGAACTCTTTTGGCACACTAAAGGGATATACTATAAATGAGCCCATAATAGCAAGCAAAATACAGCTATATCCCAAAAACACACTGCCCGACGCGTTTCATTGGCCTAGGGCCAATTCATCAGGGGACTTTAATAGATGAAGTACAGCAATACAAATTAGGCAATACATGAAGTGCACAAAGCAAAATAGTCAAGAATTAAAGTGCAAACAACAGCCAAAACTTAGCTTAGCAGAAGCGGCAGAGGCTCCATCTAATCAAACTAATGGAGTGTTTTGTCCTCATAGCACAGCCCTCTACTTTCTTTGAAGCTGATAGTCATCCAGCCGGGCGTGTTGCAGCAGCGTGTGGCAGCGGCACATATGCTAGTGTGCAAATGAGCCTTTTAAAGACAAACAAATTGCACATAAGCCGCATCCCATCCGGCACATGACCCGTCACGTGATTAGAAAGCAGTGACCTCACAGTCACATGGGCCATCAGGTGATCAAACGGGGGCCGGAGCAGCAATCACATGACAATGGTATCGGTTACCTGTTCGGGTCACTACCCTAAGAACCACCAACTCTTGATTCCCATTATTAAATAACCACAGACAACGGTTCGGATTTTAATCGGCCACAGCAGCCGTTTTATTAAATAAAATAAATAGCATAATAAAAAAGTTAAATAACCAACCTAACATCCCTTTAACCACAGACAAGGGAGGTCCTAGAAGCCCCAATAACACCACAAAATCCAGATAAACTGGCGACTCCATCTTGCCCCCAGCCGTTGAACACCAGCTCGGAGGCACCAACTGATGGACGCCTAATTTCTCCATTTCCAGATCCTCCATGAGAGTCCAGCCCCTCCCGTGGGGCCCTCCCATTCTCAAGTACCACCATATTCCCCAACTTCGAGGACCTCCCCGCCTCCAAGAATGCGCAACTTGACCTCCATAAGCTTGCGTGTCTCTCCATACCCTTGAAGCCGTTTCAATGCCTCCTTGGATCCCCAGAGACCACAAATCTATCCCTACCGCATTGAGGTGCACTCCATCCTTCCTTCAAAACTCACCGACACCCCCTTCTAACTCCTCATGCCGAACCGCGACTGCCCCATTCCTCGCCATATATCTACCAACCGCCCTGTTCACTTTAATACCGGCTTTGTTAATCCCCTCCACCGACCTAGCCCCCCTGCCTCGGAACTATATCCGACCATACGGTGATCATCCGCGGGAACAACGCCCAAAGCCTAAGCAGGTCAAACTTCACATCACAAATCAATTCTCTAAAAGGCCGAGAACCCAAATCGTTACCCCCAACATGCAGAGCTAAAACGTCGGGGACACGATCCAATCGAGCAAAATGATCAACTTCCTTGCAGCACCCCGCCCCACAACATATCTCTAGTACCTATCCACAGAACCACGGCCACATCGGTCCCAAAACCAAGCTGATGCCCATTCGGCCTGACATCTGCCCTAAGTGCCCCCCAGAACACGTACTAGTGACCCAAGATCCACACTAGCGCAGCGGTAAACCTGCAACGACACCGGAACAAAAACAAAATAGGAATCAGTACAATCACAATCCTTACACAAAAACAAGTCTAACATACGACCGAAAACGCACCGACTCCCACCGCCCGATCTTCATAATAACATCCTCACTCAAACCAAATCTGGCTGCCTCCGTCGCTGCCCCTATCCTAAAGGAATGCCCCGTATACCCTTTGTCACATATTCCTAACGCTTTGAAGCATTTTTTTAAAATAGCTAAAAATTGAAAATGGGACAGGAACAAGCCATCTTCATGCCGCAGAAAAGGAGTCACACCCCTCTCAAAAGCCCCTTTGTATTCCCCCACACACTAAGGCCTCATGCACACGACTGTTTTTTTTTTGCGGTCCGCAAAAAATGGTTTCCGTTGTTCCGTGATCCGTGTCCGTTTTTTCATCCGTGGGTCTTCCTTGATTTTTGGAGGATCCACGGACATGAAAAGTGAAAAAAAAAACTAAGTCAAGTTTGCATTGAAAATGATAGGAAAAACGGACACGGATCACTATCTTGTGTGCATCCGTGATTTTTCACTGACCCATTGACTTGAATGGGTCCGTGAACCGTTGTCCGTGAAAAAAATAGGACATTTTTTTCACGGACTGTAAAAACGGATCACGGACTGTAAAAACGGATCACGGACGCGGAGGCCAAACGGTGCATTTTCCGATTTTTCCACGGACCCATTGAAAGTCAATGGGTCCGCGAAAAAAAACGGAAAACGGAACAACGGCCCCGGATGCACACAACGGTCGTGTGCATGAGGCCTTAACCGGAGTACAACCAGGAACCGTAAACAAAGTCAGCTAGCTCCAAAAGTAACTTAAAAGAAACTGGCCTCCTCTGATCCTCAATCCTTTTTCCCCTACGCCAACCTTTAAGAACTTGCCGAACCAGCCATAAAATTGTTTAACTGGGAGACCGACCAACCCCCCTCCCTGAAATGTCCTGACAAAAGCAATAACGCCATCTCACTGTTCTCCTCACTTGCATCCAACCCCTTGCCCCAACTCACCCACGTAGACCACGCCTTACCATACGCTGACGGAATACGAAAAACCAAAACTAAAACCATTGTATAACAAAAACGCCGCTTCCCGATCAGGGTACCTATCTACCCCCGCATCTTTTCCACCCGAACCGGAGTCCGTCCCTTTTCCAACGGTATCTCCCCTTTTTTGCCTTCCCCTAAAACAACGACTGACTCCATGAGAACCCCCACACGAGGGGCATTCGTGCTTGAATTTGCACTTTGCCCCAAATTTGCAGTTTCCTTTGTTAAAAAGGAAACATAATCCTTTTGCTGATGCCGCCACCAAAGGTCCCGATGTTGACCCCCCAAACTCCCCTCGAAAAAGCTGACCCGACTTGGCTGACGCCGTCACCGTCAAGCAAAGCCCAATGTCTTTGCGATCCCACCGTATATCGTGCCTCACCGCCTTCTGTTACCGAAACTGTTCGTTGTAGCGAGCCAACCCACCCCGCCATAAACCCGGTAAGCCTCCCCTATTGCATCCTGATAGCAAAATAACACAGAGCAGCATTCCGACGCCTTTTCCCAAATGACACTCGCTAAAATAGCAAACGCTTGTAGCCAATTGGTGAAAGTACGCGGAATCAAGCGATAACAGCGTTTTTTTCTCCTCCTCTTTTTTACCGTCGTCTTTCCTACTCCTATCCAAATGAAATCTTTCTAAGGGTAGCAGGGAAAAAAATTCCACATACTCCCCTTTTCTGATTTTTTCCATCACCTCCTGCTTCAAATGAGCCCCCAAGGGGCTTTCAAAGCACACGTATACCTCGCCCCTTGCCACATCATCCACCCGTGGTCTATCCTCCTCTCCGCCCGCCTGAGTCTGCACTAATACCGCCGCCGCCGCATTACCAGCCGACCCTAACACCATACTCGGCGTAGGAACCGCCCCCCAAGCTGGCAGCGGGGACCCCCTAACCCCCCCAAGACTGGTCAACCACCCTGCCTAACCCCCTAACTAAATCCCCAGTTACCTGCCCACCCCCAATCCCCCTGGGGCAGCCAAGCTGTGATAACGCTGTACCCCCAGATAGCTCACCAGGCACCACGGGCGCTGTGACTCCCGCTGCCATAGTTCCTGCGTCCTTACGCTCCTGGAATCCAGATGCGCTGCTCCTGGATGTAGATGGCCTCTCTTCACTGTAGACAGGGGAGGAAGCACGGTTGCCATTGGAAGGTCTGGATCCTGGTGCAAACATGGCTTCTGCCACGTGGTGGGCGGAGCTTCCTTCTTCTCCAACAGCCGTGCTGGGCCTAAACTGATCTTCCCTCATCTCCAGTGCAGCCCGAACTCCCAGGATTTGCTGACCTTGCCGAGTGTACCGCCCGACTGAAGGTAGGCTGGGCCGGTCCACAGAACCTGGTCCCAATCCTGCTGACCGCGCTGCAGAGAGCGGAGGGGGAAGGGGGGGGAGGGGCCTCCCCACTCTGCTCCAGGTCCCGCCGTCCATCCGGATTCCTTCCGCGACGGGAGCGGATTGCTGCAGGCTGCCGCAACGCTCCCCACCGGGGAGAACCACTGAGGGGCTCCTAATTCGGCGGCAGACCTTGGGGGTGCATACCGGGCCCAAGCGCGCCGGTGGGTGGACCCACCGCGGCCGTCTAGCCCGCACATCAGGGGTAACCTCATCTCCTGTGGACTCCTCCAGCAGCCCACTCATTCGATCCTTGAGCCAGTCAGGCCTGCAAGGCCGGCGCTTCCATGTAGGCAAGGGGGGAAATTGCCCCCGGGCCCCTGTGTCCTTAGGGGCTCCCAAGCCCACCACCCGACATCAGCCCCGGCCCGCAACTAACGGCAGGTCACAGGGAGATGAACGCTTCCATTGTGGAAGCGTTCATCTCCATAGTCATCTGTATCGCCGTCCTCAGGACAGCGATACAGATGGCTGTTCTGTGGGGCAGGGGAGGGAGAGGAGTCTCCCTTCTCTGTTCCTCTGATAGGCTGCCGGCACAAGGCCCGCAGCCTATCAGAGGCCAGTGCAGGCGGCGCGATGATGTTACTGCCACATGGGGGGAGCGGAAGGCACTTGATACTGGCACAAGGGGGTGGGGGGGTTTAGCACTTGATACTGGCACATGGGGGGGGTTTGGCACTTGATACTGGCACATGGGGGGGCATGGAGAGGAACTTGTTACTGGTACATGGGCGGAGGGAGAGGCACTTGTTACTGGCACATGGGGTGGAAGAGAAGCACTTGATACTGGCCCATTATTATGGGGCACTATGGGGGCTTCTACTGAGGCCACAAAGAAGGGGTATTTAATGGGGGCTCTGTGTGGTACTAGTTTTATCTGTTTCTGCAGTATAGTATTGGGGAGCAAAGCGGCACAGTATTGGGGGTAGTAGGATGATTTGTCCAGAAGATGGGAGCATGATGGAAAAGTAGTAAACTAAGATTCTTTTTTTGTTGTCAAACTGCAGAGACAGAAAATGGTGACAAAATGGTGGTCTTCTCTGAAGGTCTGAAAGGAGAAGACGAGGACAGAGAACATCTACATCAAAGGAGACGTCACTGGATGTAAGAGGTATGGGGCACTGTATTTCTGTAGTGATGGGGGGGTGCTAAAGTCAGCAAGTGTCATGTGGGGCTTTGTTGTTTTTCGCCCCATTTCACCTAGAACCGACCCTGCCGACACGCAAGAATATAACTACTATAGTACTGCTCCTATGTACAAGAATATAACTACTATAATACTGCTCCTATGTACAAGAATATAACTACTATAGTACTGCTCCTATGTATAGGAATATAACTACTATAATACTGCTCCTATGTATAAGAATATAACTACTATAATACTGCTCCTATGTACAAGAATATAACTACTATAATACTGCTCCTATGTACAAGAAAATAACTACTATAATACTGCCTCCTATGTACAAGAATATAACTACTATAATACTGCCTCCTATGTACAAGAATATAACTACTATAATACTGCCTCCTATGTACAAGAATATAACTACTATAATACTGCTCCTATGTACAAGAATATAACTACTATAATACTGCTCCTATGTACAAGAATATAACTACTATAATACCGCTCCTATGTACAAGTATATAACTACTATAATACTGCTCCTATGTACAAGAATATAACTACTATAATACTGCTCCTATGTACAAGAATATAACTACTATAATACTGCTCCTATGTACAAGAATATAACTACTATAATACTGCCCCTATGTACAATAGTATAACTACTATAATACTGCTCCTATGTACAAGAATATAACTACTATAATACTACCTCCTATGTACAAGAGTATAACTACTATAATACTGTCCCCTATGTACAAGAATACAACTACTATAATACTGCCTCCTATGTACAAGAATATAACTACTATAATACTGCTCCTATGTACAAGAATATAACTACTATAATACTGCTCCTATGTACAAGAATATAACTACTACAATACTGCTCCTATGTACAAGAATATAACTACTATAATACTGCTCCTATGTACAAGAATATAACTACTATAATACTGCCTCCTATGTACAAGAATATAACTACTACAATACTGCTCATTTTTATTTCATACGATTTCCTTTCTCTACTGGGACTGTTCTGCGTTGATTGGGAAACACCAGGCACTGCGTCATGGACATGCAGTACCTGCCTCAGAGACACATTCGCTGCTGCTCTGTGTCCTTGAAGAGATTCCCCTCTGTGGAGTAACTGTAAGGGTCAAGGTAGGAACGTGGAGGGTTCCTCGGTGGTAGGTGACTAACCACAATACCGTAACATGGGGTCAGTTTTGATCTCTGCTCTGGTGCCCCTCTATGTGTTGTAACCTACAATCATAACTGCATTGATAATCCTTGACTTTTCCTGACCAGGCTAGTGACAGGTTAGTGGTTTACTCTTCTTCATTCATTTCTCTTACACTGACTGTCTCCAATTATAAAGAAATAATCACCGGGATGGAAGGCACATAGCATCAGACACCTCTCTGTGGCCTCTCATCCAGGGGCGTGAACGTCTCCTCAGAGTCAATGTGCTGCACTCAAGGTTTAATTGGGTATGAGCTCAACATGTGGATTCATTACCGTCTCTCTCTTCTGGTTCATTAGCCATTTATACAGTAACATCTCCTCTAAGTAAATATGGAGAGCATGCAAATAATATAACTCCAGCCAGGGTGATGAGGTCCTGGAGTTTTTCCATTTATTGACCTTTATGAAAAGTGTCTCTTGGTGCTTGTATTTCAGCAGAAAACACATGTGGGTCAGAAAAACCATAGTGAGAGCAAGATACAAGCTGGAGCCACCTGAGAATGGAGAACTGAAGTGATGAAATGAAGAGGTGGGCTTTACTAGACTCTAAATACACCTGAGGAACCTTCAGGAACTGGTCAACTAGCGAAGACTGTGACCTCCAGGGCGATAACAGGTCACCTTGCAAAATTTCCTTTTGACAAAATGCACTGTAGATGTAGGAAAGCTGGAATGAGGAGGTGGATTCATGCCGTAACATAGACTTTGCAAAATTCTAAAAACACTTGAGGAATTTTTAAGAACTGGTCAACAGAACTGGTCAACCAGGGAAGACTGTGACCTCTGGGGCTATAACAGGTCACCATGCAAAATTTTGGGAAGTTTCCTTTCACAAAATGCACTGTACAGTTATGTGATGTAGGAAAGTTAGAGGGATGGAATGAGGATGTACAGTCGTGGCCAAAAGTTTTGAGAATGACACAACTATTAGTTTTCACAAAGTTTGCTGCTAAACTGCTTTTAGATCTTTGTTTCAGTTGTTTCTGTGATGTAGTGAAATATAATTACACGCACTTCATACGTTTCAAAGGCTTTTATTGACAATTACATGACATTTATGCAAAGAGTCAGTATTTGCAGTGTTGGCCCTTCTTTTTCAGGACCTCTGCAATTCGACTGGGCATGCTCTCAATCAACTTCTGGGCCAATTCCTGACTGATAGCAACCCATTCTTTCATAATCACTTCTTGGAGTTTGTCAGAATTAATGGGTTTTTGTTTGTCCACCCGCCTCTTGAGGATTGACCACAAGTTCTCAATAGGATTAAGATCTGGGGAGTTTCCAGGCCATTGACCCAAAATGTCAACATTTTGGTCCCCGAGCCACTTAGTTATCACTTTTGCCTTATGGCACGGTGCTCCATTGTACTGGAAAATGCATTGTTCTTCACCAAACTGTTGTTGGATTGTTGGAAGAAGTTGCTGTTGGAGGGTGTTTTGGTGCCATTCTTTATTCATGGCTGTGTTTTTGGGCAAAATTGTGAGTGAGCCCACTCCCTTGCATGAGAAGCAACCCCACACATGAATGGTCTCAGGATGCTTTACTGTTGGCATGACACAGGACTGATGGTAGCGCTCATCTTTTCTTCTCCGGACAAGCCTTTCTCCAGATGCCCCAAACAATCGGAAAGAGGCTTCATCGGAGAATATGACTTTGCCCCAGTCCTCAGCAGTCCATTCACCATACTTTCTGCAGAAGATCAATCTGTCCCTGATGTTTTTTTTGGAGAGAAGTGGCTTCTTTGCTGCCCTTCTTGACACCAGGCCATCTTCCAAAAGTCTTCGCCTCACTGTGCGTGCAGATGCGCTCACACCTGCCTGCTGCCATTCCTGAGCAAGCTCTGCACTGGTGGCACTCCGATCCCGCAGCTGAATCCTCTTTAGGAGACGATCCTGGCGCTTGCTGGACTTTCTTGGACGCCCTGAAGCCTTCTTAACAAGAATTGAACCTCTTTCCTTGAAGTTCTTGATGATCCTATAAAATGTTGATTGAGGTGCAATCTTAGTAGCCACAATATCCTTGCCTGTGAAGCCATTTTTATGCAACGCAATGATGGCTGCACGCGTTTCTTTGCAGGTCACCATGGTTAACAATGGAAGAACAATGATTTCAAGCATCACCCTCCTGTTAACATGTCAAGTCTGCCATTTTAACCCAATCAGCCTGACAATGATCTCCAGCCTTGTGCTCGTCAACATTCTCACCTGAGTTAACAAGACGATTACTGAAATGATCCCAGCAGGTCCTTTAATGACAGCAATGAAATGCAGTGGAAAGTTTTTTTTGGGATTAAGTTAATTTTCATGGCAAAGAAGGACTATGCAATTCATCTGATCGCTCTTCATAACATTCTGGAATATATGCAAATTGCTATTATAAAAACTTAAGCAGCAACTTTTCAAATTTCCAATATTAATGTAATTCTTAAAACTTTTGGCCACGACTGTAGGCTTATGCTATAACATAGGCTTTGCTAGACTAAAAACACATACAGATTCTTCAAGAACTGTCAACAAGGGAAAATCGTGATCTCTGGGGTTTTAACAGGTCACCATGCAAAATTCTGGGAAGTTTCCTTTACACAAAATGCACTATACAGTCATCTGAGGTAGGAAAGCTACAAGGATGGAATGATTCTGTAGGCTTATGCTATAACATAGGCTTTGCTAAACTTAAAACACCTGAAGATCCTTCAAGAACTGGTCAACCAGGGAAAATTGTGGCCTCTGGGGCTATAACGGCTTACCTTACACAATTCTTGGAAGTTTCCTTTTCACAAAATGCATTGTAGAGTTATCTGATGTAATAAAGTTGGAATGAGAAGGTGGATTTATGCCATAACATAGACTTTGCAAGACTCTAAAAACACTTGAGGAACCTTCAAGAACAAGTCAACCAGGGACAATAGTGACTTCTGGGGCTAAAAAAAAGGTCACCTTGCAAAATTCTAGGAAGTTTCCTTTCACAAAATGTACTGTACAGTTATCTGATGTAGGAAAGCTAAGTGCTTCCTGCATAAGAGGGGCTCAGCTAAGCTACTTGGGGTATGCCGGCTGGTCACAGGATTGCTGACTGTTTCTAAGCAGCAGAACTGTATGAACACTGACATATAACATACTGAATCATCGATGTGAAGAGTGAAGTGTCGGCCTGGGCATCCTGCTCTGCATGGAGTCTGTACCCAGCGCTGTAGACACATCACAATAAATGTTCTGGTGCTTAGTAAGCAGCGCGCTCCGTCAACTGGAGATGAGGCCGTAAAACGAATCTAAAGATGTAATTAATTATAATTGGCCACTGAAGTGTGACTATTCCCGTTTATTTCTGCATTGTGATGGATTCTACGGCTGAGCAAATATTACATTAGAGCTGAATTAATAAGACTGGAACACACGGGGTACGCAGGACACCTGCACGGAGCACAGGCCAGGGTAGAGTCCGCTGAAAACAGCTCTGAATGTACAGTTATCTTCAACAAGGTAGAAAACATCCTATGCAGCCGCTGCTTAGTTATATCTTGTTCTAGGAAAGCTGGGTTACAATAAATATGGCCGTCATTACAGCTCTGCAGGGGTCATACCCAGCTTTCCCAGACCCCTGAATGCCGAATCTGCAATGTTAAATCCACAATAAACAGAGAGTCTTTGAGTTATATGTATCTTTTCTGTAGCCTGCTGAATCCTAGAGTAAATAAAAAAAATTATTTAAACCCCACCCTCGCTTACCAATGAACACCCCCAAGGAACCTCGGTGTATCAGATTACCATAAACCATGCACCTTTTGCCATTTGGTTCATGGCACAGTCCCCAAAAAATAGGGACTATTAGCAACTGCTTCTAGAAAAGCTGTATGGCAACTGGTATGACCACGACAAGAGTTCTTTAAGAGGATCACTCCACCGGCATATAAGAAAGTGCCATTGGTAGATTTAGAGGAACAGGGACCTTGCCAATGCCCTGAACATGAGGGTATCTGTACTGGTTTTCCAGTAGGTAGACAATTCAAAACTTCTCCGAAACCTTGGGTGTACACTTAGCAGTCACACTTGGGCCCTGGTGCCTGAGGGGGCCCAAAACTCCCTCTGCCATATAAGAAGGCACTAGTATGCATATGGCTCCTGGTTGGTGAGGGCCCTACCTTAGGACCCAGAATGGTTTGTAGACTACACATGGAAACCAACAATAAGATGCTGTTGATGGATCTGCTTGCTTAGTTGGGCTTCTCTCCATGGGAGTCCAGAGAGAAGGTCTCTGTGTCACCTCTATATGCCCTCCCAAGGCATATGGACAGGGGGTGTCATTCATATTGCTGTCCTGAAATGGTAGTCAGACTTTCTAGCCATTTAAGAATTAATGAGTTAACCTGCTGGATGTATTCAGATTAACTATAACGTTCCATCAGCAGCAAATTACCTACTTGTTGATGGTTTCCACACAGAAATCGATTTTTTCTTCTACAGCGCACAAAGTAATAACAAGGTGGCCATTTTTTTTCATCTCAAAAGGTCCACAATTCTTATAAATGTTGGATCTACATGTGACTGATACAGAGCTCCAAATCCTCTGCTGCCTTTTCCTAGTCAAATGATAAACTTCTGTCTTCCTACAATTGCCCCTAGGGGGAGCTCACTGCATAGACATGTATACAGCTACCATTCATCTCAATGCTACATCAATTTGCAGTAAGCTCCCCCTTGTGGTGGAAGAAATATATATATATTATTTTAATTGAAAGGGGTCGCACAGAGACAACCCCTATCCATATGTCATATTAGGGCAAATGGATGCCCGAGAGCAGGTCCCCTACTTAGGACCCCATTCTATGACCCAGAATGGAGAACCCCGTTAATTTAAAGTTACTGATGGTGTAGAGTGACCAGAGTATGATTGATGTCTCATTGGGGTCCATTTGTATCCACTTCTCAGCTGAGAGCAGGATGCAGCGCTGTATAGTGGCTGCGCTCGGTATTGCAGCTCTGGCCCGCTCACTTCAATGGGACTGCTGCGCACCTAGGCCATGAGGCCGCAGCACTCGGTGGGGCACCTGAGCCTCTTCAAACAGCTGATGGCTGGGGGTGTGGGAGTCGGACCCCCACTGATCAGACATTGATGCCCAATCCTGAGGATACATCATCCATATTGTGCTCCTGGAAAACCCCATTAATACAATATGTTACAATGTATCAAACATTGTCTCCATGCAATCCCTCTGCTGACACAATGTATCATTCGCTTCCCGTCACTAATCCCTCATTTGCTGACAGTCCCTCATAATGAACAGACGATGATTTATCAGGAATGTACTCAGTATTGAAAATGACTACATCTCTCATCATTCACTCTAGAGGATAACTTCAATGTATTTCATGGGCAGACGGATTATTCCCTTCTTTACTGTTTAATAATTTACCTGCTAAAGGTTTTATCTCCTTTTTCCTTTATCCAGGTGACTTCATCCCAGTGGGCACTTGGAAAGGTGTAGGGAGAACCTTTGTTCTCAGGACCTCAAATAACGAAAAACGAGGACCCTCAAATAATAAGGCATTATAAGATGGAGATTCGTTTTGTAAAACCGCATTATAAACACGTCCACCAAATCCAGTGGTCACAGCTGGAATCAGTGGACAGTCAGTCCTGCTACACAGTGAGTCACAGAATATAGAAAACTCATATATATATAACCATCAGACGATAGATGAAGGCTGAAAACACTGCGGGAAGATTTATTAAGTCTGTAGATCAGACGATAGATGAAGGCTGAAAACACTGCGGGAAGATTTATTAAGTCTGTAGACCTTAGAACGTAGACTGTCTGGACCTGCACCAGATTCATCACACTGGGGAAGACACGATAGATAGATAGATAGATAGATAGATAGAAGGCCTCATTGTGTTGGGCTTAAACGTTGCAAGTAGGGTAAATAAAGCAGTCCACCTATTATTCCCCATTCTGGGGTGCTGCCTCAATCTATTTCTTTGGATAGATAGATAATTGATAGATACAGTGGGGAAAATAAGTATTGGCGATTTTGCAAGTTTTCCCACCTACAAAAAATGGAGAAGTCAGACGTTTCCTGTAGGTCTTGACCAGGTTTGCACACACTGCAGCAGGGATTTTGGACCAGGCCTCCATGCAGATCTTCTCCAGATCTTTCAAGTTTCGGAGCTCCCTCCAAAGATTTTCCATTGGGTTCAACCTTGAAATGCTACTTACGGAGTCACTCCTTAGTCGTCCTGGCTGTGTGTTTCAGGTCATTGTCATGCTGGAAGACCCAGCCACGACCCATCTTCAGTGCTCCCATCCATCCTCCCTTCAATATGGTGCAGTCGTCCTGTCCGCTTTGCAGAAAAGCACCCCCATAGTATGATGTTTCCACCCCCATGCTTCACGGTTGGGAGGGTGTTCTTGGGGCTGTACTCATCCTTCTTCCTCCAAAAAGTTATATTTTGGTCTCATCTGACCACATGACCTTCTCCCATGCCTCCTCTGGATCATCCAGATGGTCATTGGTGAAGTTCGAACAAGCCTGGACATGTGGTGGCGTGAGCAGGGGGACATTACGTGTCCTGTGGGATTGTAATCCATGACGGCTTAGTGTGTTACTAACGGTAATCTTTGAGACTGTGGTCCCAGCTCTCTTCAGGTCATTGACCAGGTTCTCCGTGTAGTTCTGGGCTAATTCCTGACCTTTCTCAGAATCATCCTTACTCAGTGGCGTGCTAAGGAAGGGACGTGTGTGTGTGGGGGGGGGGGGGCAGTCAGAGTCCAGAAGCCATGAGCGCATCCTTCAATACAGATGGAAGCGCTTATTGCTAGAGGCCGTATCTCATCTTGTATCCAGGCTAGAGGCCGTATCACATCTTGTATCCAGGATAGAGGCCGTATCACATCTTGTATCCAGGATAGAGGCCGTATCACATCTTGTATCCAGGATAGAGGCCGTATCACATCTTGTATCCAGGATAGAGGCCGTATCACATCTTGTATCCAGGATAGAGGCCGTATCACATCTTGTATCCAGGATAGAGGCCGTATCTCATCTTGTATCCAGGCTAGAGGTCGTATCTCATCTTGTATCCAGACTAGAGGTCGTATCTCATTTTGTATCCAGGCTAGAGGTCGTATCTCATCTTGTATCCAGGCTAGAGGCCGTATCTCATCTTGTATCCAGGCTAGAGGTCGTATCTCATCTTGTATCCAGACTAGAGGTCGTATCTCATTTTGTATCCAGGCTAGAGGTCGTATCTCATCTTGTATCCAGGCTAGAGGTCGTATCTCATCTTGTATCCAGACTAGAGGTCGTATCTCATTTTGTATCCAGGCTAGAGGCCGTATCTCATCTTGTATCCAGGCTAGAGGCCGTATCTTATCTTGTATCCAGGCTAGAGGCTGTATCTCTTCTTGTATCCAGGCTACAGGCCGTATCTCAACCTGTATCCAGGCTAGAGGCTGTATCTCATTCTGTATGCAAAATATAAAAACTCTGAAGGGTTCACAAACTTTCAGGCAGCACTTTATCTGTGGAGACCCACTGGTTACTGGTGCAGTAAGGCCAGGACTGGTGATCATGGAGAAGAGCCTGTATTGGGTGGGATGACACGACGAGTCCTCAGATCTATCAGCCAGCTTATTACAGTCATTCAGAAGGACTGAAATGCGGCAGTGATTGCTGGTAATTAATTTTTGATGTCATCGTTCTTTTATGTACAATCTGCCGGCTCAGAAATTTGTATTTCAAAGGATTCCTGCATTTTGTGTCACCCGTCATCTGCTTCAGGAACCTTCATGGAGGGAGTCCCGATGAGCTACAACAGAGGGAAACGAGCAGGAAAGAACAAAGGGTCTGGGATAAATGGGCCCTGAGCCTTCTACTGACCTCAAGTGATGTCACCAAATGTGAATGCAGCCTATCCATTCACTAGAGAACAGCGGTGACATCACTGAGAATGCCACCTATCCATTCGCTAGCGACTGGTGACATCACTGAGAAAGCAGCCTATTCATTCACTACTAGAGACTGGTGACATCAAGCCTATCCATTCACTAGAGACTGGTGACATCACTGAGACCACAGCCTATCCATTTACTAGAGATCAGCAGTGACATCACTGAGAATTCAGCCAATCCATTCACTAGAGACTGGTGACATCACTGAGAATGCAGCCTATCCATTCACTAGAGACTGGTGACATCACTGAGAATGCAGCCTATCCATTCACTAGAGATCAGTGGTGAGTCGGTGACATCACTGAGAATACAGCCTGTCCATTCACTAGAGATCAGCAGTGACATCACTGAGAATACAGCCTGTCCATTCACTAGAGATCAGCAGTGACATCACTGAGAATACAGCCTGTCCATTCACTAGAGATCAGCGGTGACATCACTGAGAATACAGCCTGTCCATTCACTAGAGATCAGCGGTGACATCACTGAGACCACAGCCTATCCATTCACTAGAGATCAGTGGTGAGTCGGTGACATCACTGAGAATACAGCCTGTCCATTCACTAGAGATCAGCAGTGACATCACTGAGAATACAGCCTGTCCATTCACTAGAGATCAGCAGTGACATCACTGAGAATACAGCCTGTCCATTCACTAGAGATCAGCGGTGACATCACTGAGAATACAGCCTGTCCATTCACTAGAGATCAGCGGTGACATCACTGAGACCACAGCCTATCCATTCACTAGAGATCAGCGGTGACATCACTGAGACCACAGCCTATCCATTCACTAGAGATCAGTGGTGAGTCGGTGACATCACTGAGAATACAGCCTGTCCATTCACTAGAGATCAGCAGTGACATCACTGAGAATACAGCCTGTCCATTCACTAGAGATCAGCAGTGACATCACTGAGAATACAGCCTGTCCATTCACTAGAGATCAGCGGTGACATCACTGAGACCACAGATTGCAGGTTGAAGAAGTTACTTGAAGGGGTATCCTCATCTTACGCATTGATTCTTGATGGGAGTAAGTCCCGTCAGCTATCAGGAGAATGACAGGCCCACAACTCCCATCAGCTCTTTCCATAACTTCCATAGACTACAATGGAGAGATGCACATGCCAGCTCATCCACCTCTCTATTGATTCCTTTGGGGAATGCGGCCATCATGAATTGGCAGACGGGTGTGATAGGTGGTGAGGATCCCAGAGGTGACAACTGGTATGGATACCCTATAAATGTCTGTGATGGGAGTGTCCCTTTAAGAATGTAACTCCATTTTGTGCGCAACTGGAGATATATGACATCTTAAGGCGTGTTTTTCCATGACTTATTATTGATCCTCACCTTCAAGTCTATGTCAATCCAGCTGTTGTGAGACTACAACTCCCAGCATGCTACATTTACTGTTATTGGACTTCTGAGAAAAGCCAAGCAAGTGTTCATGCTGGGAGTTATAGTTTCCCAACACATGGGACCTCCTGCCTCTCCAGATGTCGGGGGAGAGAAGGATCAGGCAGTTAGATTTCATCATGCCCAATCCTTTTGATCTCAGAGGAGATAAGCTGCTGTCAGAGTTGCCGTCTCTCTCATTGAAAATGTATGCTTCACTCAACCGAGCATGCATGTGTGTGTGGGGGTCTGGAGGAATAGCTCTTGTACGGCTGACAGGTATCTGGCATATATGGCCAAATTTGACTAATTGACAATGTGCATCAATGAGGACCACCTGAAAGACCCTCAACAAGCATAGGAAACCATCATCCGACCATCTGTTAAATCCTACTTCTTCCCCTGGGATTAGGGGTTAGAGGTGACTTGCAGACATGTATCCCCCCCCCCCCCCTTTATCCATCATCTTATTAATACACCACTCCTATTCAGCAGAGCTGCTTGTGCTCCGTACTGGAGTAGTGGAGACTGGTGCTCCAAGCTTGCTGACCAGTGATTTCCAGCGGACTTTCCATGCTGACCCTCCAGCTCGCTGCTGCCCTCTGCTGCCTCACCCCGTGTGTCCAGCGTGTGCTCTACTGCACTGCTCTCCGCTAGTCGTAGACCCCACAACAATCCCATGACTTTACAATGAGCACAAACATAACAGACCCCAGCTCTAGAAGATTACACCGTCACAGTGTCCACTGGACTACAAACCCCATCATCCCTGCTAGTAGTCAGGATTATTAATTTTGGTAAATTGCAACATTGCAGCAGCTGCATCACATCACATGATAACAGTAAAGACAATTATTTACAAACAATTCAAAATTGAAACATTTTACATTAAATACATAAACAATTATGAACCACACCTCCCGTCCGCTGCCGCTCCATTCATCTCAAGTTCTGTATATAGCTGAGCGCTGTCTCTGGAGGTCCCTTTCAGATGCATGGAGCGGTGTGCATGCCTGACCTGCCGCTCCATTCGTCTCAAGTTCTGTATATAGCTGAGCGCTGTCTCTGGAGGTCCCTTTCAGATGCATGGAGCAGTGTGCATGCCTGACCTTCCGCTCCATTCATCTCAAGTTCTGTATATAGCTGAGCGCTGACTCTGGAGGTCCCTTTCAGATGCATGGAGCAGTGTGCATGCCTGACCTGCCGCTCCATTCATCTCAAGTTCTACATATAGCTGAGCGCTGTCTCTGGAGTTCCCTTTCAGATGCATGGAGCGGTGTGCATGCCCGATCTGCCACTCCATTCATCTCAAGTTCTGTATATAGCTGAGCGCTGTCTCTGGAGGTCCCTTTCAGATGCATGGAGCGGTGTGCATGCCCGACCTGCCACTCCATTCATCTCAACGGGAGTTCTACATATAGCTGAGCGCTGTCTCTGGAGGTCCCTTTCAGATGCATGGAGCAGTGTGCATGCCCGACCTGCCGCTCCATTCATCTCAACGGGAGTTCTGTATATAGCTGAGCGCTGTCTCTGGAGTTCCCTTTCAGATGCATGGAGTGGTGTGCATGCCTGACCTGCCACTCCATTCATCTCAAGTTCTGTATATAGCTGAGTGCTGTCTCTGGAGGTCCCTTTCAGATGCATGGAGCGGTGTGCATGCCCGACCTGCCACTCCATTTATTTTGGGGACTCTGAGAGGTATGAAGTCCCCGTTTTTGTGATGGGTGTCCTACCACTGGGACCGCCACCAAACTGATCTAACCTTTATCCCTCATCCAGTGGCTAGGGGATAACTTGTAACAACCGGAATACCCCTTTAACTAGTTTATGCAGTGGGGCACAGTGTTATACTATACAGTCAGTGCTGCCAGATTGTGCTGGGGGGGGGGGGGGGGTAACTGGTAACTCCTAGCTGGACCTTTATTGCAGTCCTAACTTCTAGCAGGAATAACAGAGGAATGGCACGTCATAGATTCACAAGAATACATGGTCCGGAATTGTTATTACACGGGGAGTGCAAGTAGTTACTAAAACAGACGTGTCATGGGAGACCAGAGGTCCCTTTAAGTTTACAAATTGACCGGAATCTACAACGCCGATGCAGCCTGCAGCCTCCGACCATTCCTAAATAGTTGTCACCTGTAGCTGGACCTCAGGAGGTCCCCATCCCCTGGCCCACCAGGACTAGAGATTAGAGATTCAGCAGGTGGTAAATCCTAAAGCTTTGCATAGTCACCCTAGGATGGTACCTGTCCCTACACCAGGGCACCGGGAGATTTCAAGCTCTCCAAAACTTTACCAAGCGGAGCTCCCCTTTAAACTTTCACACAGAGCAGATGTCTCTTACCTGTCATGGTGCAGGACAGGATGTAGCATACGGCCCCCGCCACTGACAGCCCGCCCGCCATGCTGTCAGGTGAGGAGCTGCTGATATTCCGAGTGCTTTTCTTGTAACCTCGGGGGACCCTCCTAACCTGAGCGGAGGCCTGAGCCCGCGTGCATCATACTGTCCATTAGTGGAGCGGCTGCCGGCTGAGTGCGCTCTCTGCGCGGTCCAGGAGCGGCCCCAGGGGGCCCCGGAATCTGCGCAAGGCTTCACATTCTCTTTGTTCCAAGGAAGATGCCCTGAAAGCAAGAAGACCGCGCAGATTAGAATAGAAGCTGGCGGGATTAACCCCTTGTCTGCTGCAAGTCACTGGAAGACCCTCAACAGGGACGAGGGGGTGCACACATACAGCAGATTCCTACGGTCTGTGCTTTCCCCATAGACACAGTGCATGTTTGCAAGCCTCCCACCAGGACTAAAACTTCGGGGGCAAACCCCCTAAAAATGAGTTCCTGACAGATTAACCCCTTATCTGCTGAAAATGCTTAGGAAAAGCCCAGGGAACATGTACGAGTTAGGCCTCATGCACACGACCGTTGTTTTATTCCGTGTCCGTTCTTCCGTTTTTCGTGATTTTCTGCGGACCCATTGACATTCAATGGGTCCGTTGAAAACTCGGCTAATGCACAGTTTGTCATCCGCGTCCGTGGTCCGTGGTTCCAGTCCGTCAAAAAAATATAACCTGTCCTATTTTTTTCACGGTAAACGGTTCGCGGACACATTCAAGTCAATGGGACCGTGAAAAAACGCGGAGGCACACAAGATTGTCGTCCGCGTCCGTTTTTTTACTATCATTTGCATGGCAAACTTGACTTAGACTTTTTTTTTTACTTTCCTTCATGTCTGGTGATCCTCCAAAAATAAAGGAAGACACACGGAAACAAAAACGGATCACCTAACAACGGAACCCCATTTTGCGGAACGGAACACAACAACGGTCGTGTGCATGAGGCCTTATAAGCACAAAGAACCCAATGAACAGCCCTAGTCCATAGACACAGTGCATGTTGGCAAGCCCCCCCCCCCCCCCCAAGACTAAAACATCGGGGGCAAACCCTCTTAAAGGGTTTCTATCACTTTGTTTCACCTATTTAGCTTTCAGACACTAGCGATCCGCTAGTGTCTGCTTTATCTAACCATCCTAATATAAGAGCTTATTGTCCTGCCGTTTAGCTAAAAAAAAGAACTTATATAGATATGCAAATGAGCCTCTAGGTGCTATGGGGGCGTGATTAGCACCTAGAGGCTCCGTCTACCTTAACAAACTGCCGCCGCCCAGCGCGTCCCTCCAGCCCGCCCATCTCCAGCTGAAGCGATCCTCTCCGTGCGCGTCTCTGTTCTGCGCATGCGCAGTGAATGTCTGATCGCTTCCCTGCTCAGACATCTCCACTGCGCCTGTTCCTCGGAGCACTATGACGTCATCGGCGCAGGCGCAGTGGAGATGTCTGAGCAGGGAAGCGATCAGACATTCACTGCGCATGCGCCGAATACGAGGAGCATCGCATTCCGGAGGAGATGGGCGGGCTGGAGGGACGCGCTGGGCGGCGGCAGTTTGTTAAGGTAGACGGAGCCTCTAGGTGCTAATCACGCCCCCATAGCACCTAGAGGCTCATTTGCATATCTATATAAGTTATTTTTTTAGCTAAACGGCAGGACAATAAGCTCTTATATTAGGATGGTTAGATAAAGCAGACACTAGCGGATCGCTAGTGTCTGAAAGCTAAATAGGTGAAACAAAGTGATAGAAACCCTTTAAAACGGGTTCCTGGCAGATTAACCCCTTATCTGCTGAAAACGCTTAGGGAAAGCTCATGGAACATGGATGAGGTATACCTCCACATAGATCGCTATGGTCAGTGTTAGTCCATACACACAGTGCATGTCAGCAAGCCCCCCACCAAGACTAAAGCATCGGGGGCAAACCCCCTTAAAACGGGTTCCTGGCAGATTAACCCCTTATCTGCTGAAAAAGCCTAAGAGAAGCCCAGAGAAGATGGATGAGATATACGCACATAGATCGCTATGGTCAGTGCTAGTCCAGGGACAGTGACACAGGGCATGTTGGCAAGCCCCCCATCCCCACCATGACGTAGGGTTCGGCTACATGGAAGTCTTGGTCGTGTGACAAGTGTTGCACCCAAGTATCGCAGCCATAGAAATGAATGACTCGCATGTTTGCTGCGACCGTGACCCCAGAATTGCAAAAAAAAAAATCTATCTTGTGTCACATGACTTTTCTGCGACTTGCTGCTGTTGCGCGACACAATCCCCTTAACAAGTGCTGCTTGTAGAGTGACCCTTTATCAGTCCCTGGGCGAAGGAAAGTTTCCTACATAGACATTGGGGGTTATTGCAAAGACAAAAACAGGACAGCTTTCAGGAGCTGCTTGACACTAGCACCACAGGTCCTGCTCCCCTCATCCCGGCATGAAACAAGACCACAACCCCCCAAGTATACCCGACTGGACCCCTAGAGTGTCCTAGCTGATTAACCCATTCAGTGCAGCTCCAGACACAGTAGAGTTGGGGGTGATGGTGTGTCGTCCCCCTAGCAGCCCCTTCAGCCCTGTGTCACTCTACATCCAGAGGAGTAGACGTCTGGCTCCAGGTGCAAAACTACAACTCTCAGCCAGTCCTGGCAGCCACATGCTGGGAGTTATCATTTTGCATAAACTGGAAGTGGATAATATATAATGTAAAACAGAATATGCGAGATAGAGCAGAGCTGGGTTTGTCATTTGGCATGCTCTGATGAGGTCAGGATGAGTGTCAGCGGTTTTTACATAGGACTGCCGGTAAACCCACTGCATTACAGGGTACTGAGAGGTATTAACATGCAAAGAGTACAAATTCAGCTCTGCTACATCTGTGTGTATGCGGGAACCGAAGGGAGGATTGCATACAGACTTATGAAATGCATAGTATGCTGTTCTATAAAGAAGGCAAAGGGAGGATGATATACAGTATAGAAATAATAATAATATGAAAAATAATTAATAATATGAAAATAATCTAAAAATAAATCATTGAAAAATATTAACAATATTAAAATAATAAAAATATAACATAAAATAATAATACGATAATATAAAAATCATTATACATTAATAAATCAATATGTATTTTCATATTTCCTATGCTTCTCTCCCATAATCGTCTCTTCTCAGCTGCTTTTTCCATGTCTAACAAGCGCAAAACTGACAGCAGAGCGGGGGTTGTGTGCACTACACACATGTAGCAGAGTGCAATGCATCCTTTAACCTTTTTGGGGCCGTATTGTTTGTTAGGAGTTTTACCGTTAACCCTATGTAAGACCACAGATCACTGTAACAGAGTCATCTCTGCTACATCTGACATACTCAGCTCTACTACATTTCATAACCCCCGCTTTCTTATAGCTTTCCACACCTTACAAACACTACTCTACTACTCTGCTATAATGGACGTATCAGGCTCAGCTGTATCCAACAACAAAAAATAAACTACCACTGGACTGCATGTGACATAACTGACTCTGCTACATAATCTCCGCTCTGTCTAACATCATTATGTCCAGTAGGTCAGATGGACTCATCCTTGATTAATTTGACATAATAATCTGCTACTCCATCAGACAAACTCATCTCCCCTGCACTGAACACACAATACCCATGTCAAGTTTAATATATCTATGTCTGCTACATCAGACATACTCATCTCTGCTACATCAGCTATACCCCACTCTGCTCCATCACACATAATCATCCCTTCTACGTAAGATATTCTCATCTCTTCTACATCAGACAAACTCATTCTTTCTAAGTCCGATATACCCAGCTCTGCTACATTAGACATACTCATCCCCTCAACGTTTGATATGCCCAACATTGCTTCATCAGACATAACCATCCCTTGTAAGTCAGCTTTTCTCATCTCTTCTACATCAATCATACTCATCTCTTCTATGTCAAATATACCCAGCTCTGCTACATCAGATACAGATAAACCCTGCTCTGCTGCATCACACATACTTATCCCCTCAACATCTGATATGCCCAGCTCTGCTACATTGGACATAACCTGAGATATGCCCAGGTATGGTACATCATACGTATCAGATATACTTATCCCTTCAGTGTCAGCTCTGCCCAGCTCTGCTACATTGTTAATAAACATCTTTTTCACATCCAAAAATACTCAGCTCTGCTACATTGTTAATAAACATCTTTTTCCACATCCAAAAATACTCAGCTCTGCTACATTGTTAATAAACATCTTTTTCACATCCAGAAATACTCAGCTCTGCTACCTCAGAGATACTCATCTGGGATGCATAAAACAAACTCATCTCTGCAACACCTGGCCACACCTGGCATAGTTTTGAGTAACACCTGACAGCATCAACACTGCTACATCCAGTAAACCCCAGAAGAACATAGGGAGCAGGAGAACTTTACCTTCTTGCCTCAGATCCCCAGATTCCTCCAGAAGATTAGGAGCTCCCTGACTGGATCCACCACCCTCCTGCTGTAGCTTCAGGAGGACAGGCTGGTGCAGAAGTATTCACACCCCTCACTTGACCTGCCAGTTGCACTTGAGGAAGGTTCTGCAGAAGACCCCAGCTCCTCCTGGACCTCCTCCACACCTGGGCTCCTTGCTCTACACTCCAGACCATTGAAGGAGGTAGTCCCTGGCTCAGCTGAGATAAAGCAGCTCCAGACCTGACCATGGATGGAGAGAAGCTGGAGGAGGAGCAAGCAGAGGGCTACCCAACCTGTCAGGAGGAGGGGGTGAAGACATTCCAGGGGGGGCCATCGTCTAGAGTTAACCCCTGAGATGCCAGGCTGCAGAGCTGAGCCCAGGATGTGCAGGTGCAGAGAAGACAAACTGCAGCTGCTGACATCATTGTATTGGCAGGGAAGAGCTGAGTTAGCACAGATATAGCAGAGCTGAGCATGTACAGGGTAATGAGAAGGATAGGCACTGGTGTAAGATATAGCAAGCCTAGTCCTGGTGTAGCAGAGCTGAGTATATGCACTGTTGTAAGATATAGCAAGCCTAGTCCTGGTGTAGCAGAGCTGAGTATATGCACTGTTGTAAGATATAGCAGGCCTAGTCCTGGTGTAGCAGAGCTGAGTATATGCACTGTTGTAAGATATAGCAAGCCTAGTTCTGGTGCAGCAGAGCTGAGCGTGTCATATGCAATCAGATGAAGCAGAACTAAGTTGGCAGAGTGTAACATATAGGAAGACTGAGTAAGGTACAGCAGAGCTGAGCTAGTGGTGGCAGGTTAATAATAATGATAGGCACTGTTGTGAGAGTAAACCTGGTTCTGGTGTAGCAGAGCTGAGTGTTTCATATGTGGCAGGCTGGGCTTAACAGATGAAGCAGAGCTCAGTTAGTGCATCATAAAGGAAGTCTGCGTCAGGTAAAGCAGAGGTGAGCTAGTGGTAGCAGGATGATGCGAATGACAGTCACTGTTGTAAGATAGAAGAAGTAAGGTCCTGGTGTAGTTGAGCTGAGTGCGTCATGTATATCAGGCTAAGTTTATCCGATGAAGCAGAGCTGAGTTGGCACAGCACAGATGTATGACAAAGGAAGGCTGCCTCAGGTAAAGCAGAGCTGGGGTAGTGGGAGAAGGATAATCCAAATGATAGGCTCAGCTGTAAGGTATAGCCAGCCTGGTTCTGATGTAGCAGAGCTGAGATTATAAGTGCAGTTCAGTGTGTCCTATACAGCAGGCTGTGTTTATCAGATAAAGCAGAGCTGAGTATGTCAGAAATAAATCTGTTACTGTGATCCTAGAGGTCTTCTGTGGTTTTGCCTAGGACTGGGGGTAAAGCAACGATTTGTGACTGGACCCTTGGGGATGTCATGATATGTCACGACAACAGGTAAATATACGGAATGATGCATGGCTGCCAATTATCAAGATGCACAAGCAATGCCGGCTTACTTTATAAACTCAGCTCTGCTACATCAGTACAATACATGAAATACTCATGAGATGGTGGCCTCCAGGTACTTATAGCTGAACACTATGCCGTCCCCTCCCCGGGTGCCCTAACACACAGTGACGAGCTGCGCAGCTCTACAAGCTGACCCCACCATCCAGCAGATCAGTCACTCCTGTGCAGTCCCTGCTCTGCACACCAGGGGGCGCTGGGGACATGCAGACATCTGGATGTATCCAGGAGCTGGACCTGGATCTTCTACGTTTCATTTCGAGGCCCCATAAAGCTGGGAGGTTATTTATGAGGGTGACATAGTGATGTGTAAGACGCTGGAATCAATGGATGGAGAAATGATTTACGCTTCATCGAGAGCGAAGCCTCCAGAGAAAATCCGAGAGAGCGCAATTAAATAAATGTATCTCCACAAGGCAGAAGAGACACGCAAGAGTGACCCTAAGGGGAGACCCCCAAATGTATCTACATATCCAAACTAGTGAGCCCCAAACCATATCTACATATCCAAACCAGTGACCCCCAAACCATATCTACACATCCAAACCAGTGACCCCCAAACTGTATCTATAGTCGTGGCCAAAAGTTTTGAGAATGACACAAATATTAGTTTTCACAAAGTTTGCTGCTAAACTGCTTATAGATATTCGTTTCAGTTGTTTCTGTGATGTAGTGAAATATAATTACACGCACTTCATACGTTTCAAAGGCTTTTATCGACAATTACATGACATTTATGCAAAGAGTCAGTATTTGCAGTGTTGGCCCTTCTTTTTCAGGACCTCTGCAATCCGACTGGGCATGCTCTCAATCAACTTCTGGGCCAATTCCTGATGGATAGCAACCCATTCTTTCATAATCACTTCTTGGAGTTTGTCAGAATTAGTGGGTTTTTGTTTGTCCACCCGCCTCTTGAGGATTGACCACAAGTTCTCAATGGGATTAAGATCTGGGGAGTTTCCAGGCCATGAACCCAAAATGTCAACGTTTTGGTCCCCGAGCCACTTAGTTATCACTTTTGCCTTATGGCACGGTGCTCCATCGTGCTGGAGAATGCATTGTTCTTCACCAAACTGTTGTTGGATTGTTGGAAGAAGTTGCTGTTGGAGGGTGTTTTGGTACCATTCTTTATTCATGGCTGTGTTTTTGGGCAAAATTGTGAGTGAGCCCACACCCTTGGATGAGAAGCAACCCCACACATGAATGGTCTCAGGATGCTTTACTGTTGGCATGACACAGGACTGATGGTAGCGCTCACCTTTTCTTCTCCGGGCAAGCCTTTTTCCAGATGCCCCAAACAATCGGAAAGAGGCTTCATCGGAGAATATGACTTTGCCCCAGTCCTCAGCAGTCCATTCACCATACTTTCTGCAGAAGATCAATCTGTCCCTGATGTTTTTTTTGGAGAGAAGTGGCTTCTTTGCTGCCCTTCTTGACACCAGGCCATCTTCCAAAAGTCTTCGCCTCACTGTGCGTGCAGATGAGCTCACACCTCCCTGCTGCCATTCCTGAGCAAGCTCTGCACTGGTGGCACTCCGATCCCGCAGCTGAATCCTCTTTAGGAGACGATCCTGGCACTTGCTGGACTTTCTTGGACGCCCTGAAGCCTTCTTAACAAGAATTGAACCTCTTTCCTTAAAGTTCTTGATGATCCTATAAATTGTTGATTGAGGTGCAATCTTAGTAGCCACAATATTCTTGCCTGTGAAGCCATTTTTATGCAACGCAATGATGGCTGCACGCGTTTCTTTGCAGGTCACCATGGTTAACAATGGAAGAACAATGATTTCAAGCATCACCCTCCTTTTAACATGTCAAGTCTGCCATTTTAACCCAATCAGCCTGACATAATGATCTCCATCCTTGTGCTCGTCAACATTCTCACCTGAGTTAACAAGACTATTACTGAAATGATCTCAGCAGGTCCTTTAATGACAGCAATGAAATGCAGTGGAAAGTTTTTTTTGGGATTAAGTTAATTTTCATGGCAAAGAAGGACTATGCAATTAATCTGATCACTCTTCATAACATTCTGGAGTATATGCAAATTGCTATTATAAAAACTTAAAGGGAACCTGTCACCAGTTTTATGGTGTCCTAACTAAGGGCAACATAAATAAGTGACTGATTCTCTTAGCAAAATGCTGGGTCACTTTCTTTAATTGACCCAGTCAATCTGCCAACATCTTGTATTGAAAAGCTCCAGCTGATAATGATGAGTCCTGAATATTCATGAGCTCCTGACTCTCCCCGCCCACCTGCTGCAGAATGACAGTTTGTTTCCATAGGAACCAGCAGCAGGTGGACAGGGGAGTGGCTATAGCTCTGAATTAAATATACGCTGGACTCAATGACATCACGCTGGACTCAAATCATCTCATTAGCATGCAGCATGTGGCATCTTTGTGTGTATATTATGAGGTAACCATCTGTCACACCAGTAAGTGAATACATCTAAGGTACTTTTTAGTAGTTAATGATTGTATATAATTAGTTAGATTATAATCAAATATCCACATGACAGGTTCCCATTAAGCAGTAACTTTTCCAATTTCCAATATTTATGTAATTCTCAAAACTTTTGGCCACGACTGTACATATCCAAACCAGTGACCCCCAACCGGTATCTACATATCCAAACCAGTGACCCCCAAACCGTATCTAAATATCTAAACCAGTGGCCCCCAAACCATATCTAAATATCCAAACTAGTGGCCCCCAAACCGTATCTACTCATCCAAACCAGGGGCCCCCAAACCGTATCTAAATATCCAAACCAGTGTCCCCCAAACCGTATCTACTCATCCAAACCAGGGGCCCCCAAACCGTATCTAAATATCCAAACCAGTGACCCCCAAACCATATCTACTCATCCAAACCAGGGGCTCCCAAACCGTATCTAAATATCCAAACCAGTGACCCCCAAACCGTATCTAAATATCTAAACCAGTGGCCCCCAAACCATATCTAAATATCCAAACCAGTGTCCCCCAAACCGTATCTACTCATCCAAACCAGGGGCCCCCAAACCATATCTAAATATCCAAACCAGTGACCCCCAAACCATATCTACTCATCCAAACCAGGGGCTCCCAAACCGTATCTAAATATCCAAACTAGTGGCCCCCAAACTGTATCTACTCATCCAAACCAGTGGCCCCAAACCCGTGTCTAAATATCCAAACCAGTGACCCCTAAACCGTATCTAAATATCCAAACCAGTGGCCCCCAACCCGTATATACATATCCAAACCAGTGACCCCTAAACAGTATCTAAATATCTAAACCAGTGGCCCCCAACCCGTATATACATATCCAAACCAGTGACCCCCAACCCGTATCTACATATGTAGTGTACGGGGACTGTAATGCCCGTCACTACAAAAGTGTCACTTGGTGTGCTGTCGTCCCTCCTTAATTATGGGGAAGTTGGTATATGTCATCTTTATAAATTGTCATGTAATGTAATGTTATGTATTTCCCTGTTACTATGACACTTGCATGTACAGGCCTGCTAGGGGTGTCATTCCAGCTTCTAGTCACTAGAGGGAGCTAGGGAGCCCTAGTTTATATAAGGCCCAGACAGGGAAAGGAAGGGCAGTTGAGTCTAGAGTTGAGTCTAGAGTCTAGTCTAAAGTGAGAGTCTAGAGTTGTGGTTGGAGACTAGACAATGTCGGAGACAAGTCCAGGCCTGAAGCCTGCGGTCCAGAAGAGGGTTTTGCAGTCCCTGTAACCGGGTTCCAGATTCAAGGAGAAGGTTCCCCTCCTGAATTCCCATATGCCGAAACAGGAATACCTCAGTTAAAGAGCCTGAGGAAGCTGAGAGGGAGACAGAGGCAAAGCGCAGAAAAGCGAGAGGTACTCAAGATAACAGAGGAGGTACTTTATAAAGAGAGAACCAAGGATATACGCCAGAGTTAAGGTATTGGGCCTTGGAGAAGATTTTCTATGTCCCAGGATCAGTCAGAAATAGAGTGCAAGCTCCTGTACTGCAAGTCCTGTGTTTCACACTCTGAGGTCACCTTGCTTAATCTGTATTGCCTGCATCGACCGTATTGAAAAATCAACTGTATGCAAAGGAACTGTGCTTCCATTAATGTCTCTATATGGAAACTACTAAAGTTGGAGTTTTGTTTTAACATCACGTGGTTCCTCAGTTATTCCTGCTATCAGCAAACGGCGTGCCACCGTTTAATTGGCACTGGCGTCACGAACATTTCTTACCATCACCTGCCCTTGCAGAGAGTCAGCCGTCTCAGGTTAGTGTCTATTGCACTACAACACCCAGGAACACTATTAAACACAACTTGAGTACGCTGCACCTCTCTTTTGGCGTCACGAACAGGATACGCACGCTTTATAGTGCAAGAAGCGTGAACTTTGTGCCTTATACAGTTGCCCTGTGACCAAAGTGACAAATTGCCTGTTTATTTAAAGTGGACTTTGTGAACTGAAAATCATACCAAAAGTGTTCCTAAAACCTCTAAAAAGCGCTGTGCAGTGTTGCGCTACCAAGAGGAAGAAAATCGCCACATCGGAGTGTGGTTTTGTGGACTTTTCATCATCCTGCTTGCTGTCAGTGAATAGACAGCGTTTCTTGCTAAAGATGGCCGCTGAGCTTGCTGAATTTACTGCTGCGTCATCTTCGTCCCGAAAAGGCGGGAAAAATTGGCGCCTTTTTGAGGAAATAGCGGGAAGGAGTTCAAGGTCAGGCGCCACTGCTTATCTGGACATTTGCATGTCTGCCAGCATGGACACCACCTTCCATATACTGGAATACCTGGGGGGCGGCCTCCCAGTGCAAGGGGAGGAGCTGGCTGATTTAATTGACGCGACCCTATCGCTCTCCAGAGAAGGATCGAGCATGTTGGAAAGTGAACAGAGCGTTGCTGCAGCGTCCGCGCCTGAGATCCCAAAAATGTATGATATTGGTGTAGAGCCAGAGGAGGCTCCACCGGCCTACTCTCCGGGACCGGAGAAACCCGCCTGCCGCCCACGGGAGAAAGAACCAGAGCATCATTACAGCTCATGGAAAGACTTCTTTCAACCCTCTTTCAAGTGGTCGTCACTTATGGCAGAGATCCGGGAGGCCGCTATAAAGCGGAATACAAAGACCAAGATCTATTATGAAGAGTTGACCAAGACAATCCATGAACGACACACCAACACCCAACCCCGCCTGGAAAGGAGAAAGGGGTTGGTGGTGTCCTTTGACAAAGCCCGTGGCTATGGGTTCATACAAGATTACCTGACTGGCAGAGACCTATATGTTAATAGAAGGTCTGTCAAGAGAGACTACCTCCCTTCCTATCAGCACAGCCTCCGCGAGGGAGAGGAAGTGGAGTTCACCCCTGCCGAGAGCCTGAGAGGCCCTTATGCCACTGCCGTGACCCGTCCCAAGCGAGTACCTGAGGACTGGGAGGCAGAAGAAGAAGACTACTCTGGCTGCGAGCGGGAACCGGAACGCTCTCCAGAGCCGGCCCATCACGCCTTCCAGGAGCGGAGCTCCTTCATTGGGCCTAACGTCTTCTGGCAGCCAACCGTGTTGGAAAAATGGGTGAGCCCTTACCCTTCCCCCGAGCTGCCTCGTCGGGAGAAGACCATGCAAGAGATGGAAAATCTAAAGGGACTTCGAAATACCTTTGAGAACATCCGGAGGGGTCGGAGACCCGATGCATCACCAGAACCTGCAGAGGCCGAGTCCGCGCCATCGGTGACTGTACCTGCGCCGGCGGCGCCAGCAGATGACAGCAACTCTGACACGGAGAGCATCGGTGAGCAGATTGTCCGGCTGGAGGAGAAGTTGCGGGAGCTGCGCAAGATCGCGACCGCCAGGATCCAGACGCCGCCGAAGAAGGACGAGGTAAGGGTGCCTGTCACCACCCGTAGACTACCTTCTGCTGCCACCGCTCCACCAGTGCCCCAAAGAAGACCCCCTGTTGCTGTGAATTGCTGCACAGAGCCCACCGGACCGCTTGCGGCGGCGGTATCCACTCCACTTCATCCCACAATTATCATGCCGGGACTGGTACGGTCCACCCAAGGGTTTACCCCTAGGCCCATGGGGCCAATACCTATTAGGGGTCCCTTCACGTTGCAGCTGCCCCCTAACACTGTTATGTGGGCACATCCTCCTGTAGAGGACTACTACAGGCCGTACTTGCCAGCAGAGCCGGGTAATGGTGATATACCACTGTGAATCAGCCTGCTAGGCCTTTGATTTATTTCACCAACGAAATATGCTGTTAACCCTTCCAGGACAGGAGTCCTATGTTCCCTGGTCGTTTGTTGCTGCTGCCAGTTTATCCATGGCTCAGTGGTAGGTGTTGACCACTGAAGTATTAAAGTCAACAAAGCCAAGTTTGTTTCCAGGACCTCCTGCCTGCTTTTGCTATCCCACGCCAAGTTGTGCCTGTTCCTTTGTTGCACCTTTTACCCTTTACCCCCTTTTCAGGTTGATCAGGGGTATTACCGCACTTGTCTTTGCTGTCATTTTATTGTGCAACTTTATACTAAGGAACCGTGCCCGGAGATAGACTCAAAAGGACCTGAGCCTCTGAGATTTTTGCTCTTTTAAAAGGAAATGTGCCCAGAGATGGACTCCACCTCATGAGAGCCTCTGTGATTTATAGGAAAATAACCTGGGTACGGACTCATGTTTGTTCTTTGAGCCTCCAAGAACTTTTATACTGTTTTATCTATTGTGCTGTTCTATTATGGACTTATTCATTGTCATGGACTATCCTGGTTATAATGTTACGCTGTGCCAGGTCAGCGCCCCAGTTCCATTCACTATCCTGAGAAGAAGAGAACGACGCCCCTTGTCACCACCCTTCACCTTTGCCAATTGGACCTGATATCAACGTAAATGCAGATGAATTACATAAATGTATGCCTGCATGTCTCTTTTTTTGTTTCAGGTAGAGATTCCAGTTGGGCGAGTCCTGATGGAGTACGAGGTCGTACTCAGCTTAAAGCAGTGGGGTATGTAGTGTACGGGAACTGTAATGCCCGTCACTACAAAAGGGTCACTTGGTGTGCTGTCGTCCCTCCTTAATTATGGGGAAGTTGGTATATGTCATCTTTATAAATTGTCATGTAATGTAATGTTATGTATTTCCCTGTTACTATGACACTTGCATGTACAGGCCTGCTAGGGGTGTCATTTCAGCTCTTAGTCACTAGAGGGAGCTAGGGAGCCCTAGTTTATATAAGGCCCAGTCAGGGAAAGGAAGGGCAGTTGAGTCTAGAGTTGAGTCTAGAGTCTAGTCTAAAGTGAGAGTCTAGAGTTGTGGTTGGAGACTAGACAATGTCGGAGACAAGTCCAGGCCTGAAGCCTGCGGTCCAGGAGAGGGTTTTGCAGTCCCTGTAACCGGGTTCCAGATTCAAGGAGAAGGTTCCCCTCCTGAATTCCCATATGCCGAAACAGGAATACCTCAGTTAAAGAGCCTGAGGAAGCTGAGAGGGAGACAGAGGCAAAGCGCAGAAAAGCGAGAGGTACTCAAGATAACAGAGGAGGTACTTTATAAAGAGAGAACCAAGGATATACGCCAGAGTTAAGGTATTGGGCCTTGGAGAAGATTTTCTATGTCCCAGGATCAGTCAGAAATAGAGTGCAAGCTCCTGTACTGCAAGTCCTGTGTTTCACACTCTGAGGTCACCTTGCTTAATCTGAATTGCCTGCATCGACCGTATTGAAAAATCAACTGTATGCAAAGGAACTGTGCTTCCATTAATGTCTCTATATGGAAACTACTAAAGTTGGAGTTTTGTTTTAACATCACGTGGTTCCTCAGTTATTCCTGCTATCAGCAAACGGCGTGCCACCGTTTAATTGGCACTGGCGTCACGAACATTTCTTACCATCACCTGCCCTTGCAGAGAGTCAGCCGTCTCAGGTTAGTGTCTATTGCACTACAACACCCAGGAACACTATTAAACACAACTTGAGTACGCTGCACATATCCAAACCAGTGACTTCACGGACTGTATCTAAATATCCAAACCAGTGACCCCACAGACCGTATCTACACATCCAAACCAGTGACCCCATAGACTGTATCTAAATATCCAAACCAGTGACCCCACAGACTGTATCTAAATATCCAAACCAGTGACCCCCCAAACCGTATCTAAATATCCAAACCAGTGACCCCACAGACTGTATCTAAATATCCAAACCAGTGACCCCCAAACCGTATCTACATATCCAAACCAGTGGCCCTTAAACCGTATCTACTCATCCAAACCAGTGGCCCCCAAACCGTATCTAAATATCCAAACCAGTGACACCCAAACTGTATCTACTCATCCAAACCAGTGGCCCCCAAACCGTATCTAAATATCCAAACCAGTGACCCCCAACCCGTATCTACATATCCAAACCAGTGACCCCCAAACCGTATCTAAATATCCAAACCAGTGACTTCACAGACTGTATTTAAATATCCAAACCAGTGACCCCTAAACCGTATCTAAAAATCCAAACCAGTGACCCCCAAACCGTATCTAAATATCCAAACCAGTGACTTCACAGACTGTATCTAAATATCCAAACCAGTGACTCCCAAACTGTATCTACTCATCCAAACCAGTGGCCCCCAACCCGTGTCTAAATATCCAAACCAGTGACCCCTAAACCGTATCTACACATCCAAACCAGTGACCCCACAGACTGTATCTACACATCCAAACCAGTGACCCCACAGACTGTATCTACACATCCAAACCAGTGACCCCACAGACTGTATCTAAATATCCAAACCAGTGACCCCACAGACTGTATCTACACATCCAAACCAGTGACCCCACAGACTGTATCTACACATCCAAACCAGTGACCCCACAGACTGTATCTATACATCCAAACCAGTGACCCCACAGACTGTATCTACACATCCAAACCAGTTACCCCACAGACTGTATCTAAATATCCAAACCAGTGACCCCACAGACTGTATCTAAATATCCAAACCAGTGACCCCACAGACTGTATCTACACATCCAAACCAGTGACCCCACAGACTGTATCTATACATCCAAACCAGTGACCCCACAGACTGTATCTACACATCCAAACCAGTGACCCCACAGACTGTATCTACACATCCAAACCAGTGACCCCACAGACTGTATCTAAATATCCAAACCAGTGACCCCACAGACTGTATCTACACATCCAAACCAGTGACCCCACAGACTGTATGTAAATATCCAAACCAGTGACCCCACAGACTGTATCTAAATATCCAAACCAGTGACCCCCAAACCGTATCTACTCATCCAAACCAGTGGCCCCCAAACCGTATCTACTCATCCAAACCAGTGGTCCCCAAACCGTATCTAAATATCCAAACCAGTGACCCCCAAACTGTATCTACTCATCCAAACCAGTGGCCCCCAAACCGTATCTAAATATCCAAACCAGTGGCCCCCAAACCGTATCTAAATATCCAAACCAGTTACCCCCAACCCGTATCTACATATCCAAACCAGCGACCCCCAAACCGTATCTAAATATCCAAACCAGTGACTTCACAGACTGTATCTACATATCCAAACCAGTGACCCTCAAACCGTATCTAAATATCCTAACCAGTGACTTCACAGACTGTATCTAAATATCCAAACCAGTGACCCCTAAACCGTATCTAAATATCCAAACCAGTGGCCCCCAAACCGTATATACATATCTAAACCAGTGACCCCCAACCCGTATCTACATATCCAAACCAGTGACTTCACGGACTGTATCTAAATATCCAAACCAGTGAATCCACAGACTGTATCTAAATATCCAAACCAGTGACCCCACAGACTGTATCTAAATATCCAAACCAGTGACCCCATAGACTGTATCTAAATATCCAAACCAGTGACCCCACAGACTGTATCTATACATCCAAACCAGTGACCCCACAGACTGTATCTAAATATCCAAACCAGTGACCCCACAGACTGTATCTAAATATCCAAACCAGTGACCCCACAGACTGTATCTAAATATCCAAACCAGTGACCCCACAGACTGTATCTATACATCCAAACCAGTGACCCCACAGACTGTATCTACACATCCAAACCAGTGACCCCACAGACTGTATCTAAATATCCAAACCAGTGACCCCACAGACTGTATCTAAATATCCAAACCAGTGACCCCCAAACCGTATATACATATCTAAACCAGTGACCCCACAGACTGTATCTACACATCCAAACCAGTGACCCCACAGACTGTATCTAAATATCCAAACCAGTGACCCCACAGACTGTATCTAAATATCCAAACCAGTGACCCCCAAACCGTATCTAAATATCCAAACCAGTGGCCCCCAAACCGTATATACATATCTAAACCAGTGACCCCCAAACCGTATCTAAATATCCAAACCAGTGGCCCCCAAACCGTATCTACATATCCAAACCAGTGACTTCACAGACTGTATCTACACATCCAAACCAGTGAATCCACAGACTGTATCTAAATATCCAAACCAGTGACCCCACAGACTGTATCTAAATATCCAAACCAGTGACCCCACAGACTGTATCTATACATCCAAACCAGTGACCCCACAGACTGTATCTAAATATCCAAACCAGTGACCCCACAGACTGTATCTAAATATCCAAACCAGTGACCCCACAGACTGTATCTAAATATCCAAACCAGTGACCCCACAGACTGTATCTACACATCCAAACCAGTGACCCCACAGACTGTATCTATACATCCAAACCAGTGACCCCACAGACTGTATCTAAATATCCAAACCAGTTGCCCCACAGACTGTATCTAAATATCCAAACCAGTGACCCCACAGACTGTATCTAAATATCCAAACCAGTGACCCCCAAACCGTATCTACATATCCAAACCAGTGGCCCCCAAACCGTATCTACTCATCCAAACCAGTGGCCCCCAAACCGTATCTAAATATCCAAACCAGTGACCCCCAAACTGTATCTACTCATCGAAACCAGTGGCCCCCAAACCGTATCTAAATATCCAAACCAGTTACCCCCAACCTGTATCTACATATCCAAACCAGTGACCCCACAGACTGTATCTAAATATCCAAACCAGTGACTTCACAGACTGTATCTAAATATCCAAACCAGTGACCCCCAAACTGTATCTACTCATCCAAACCAGTGGCCCTCAACCCGTATCTAAATATCCAAACCAGTGACCCCTAAACCATATCTAAATATCCAAACCAGTGACCCCACAGACTGTATCTACACATCCAAACCAGTGAATCCACCGACTGTATCTAAATATCCAAACCAGTGACCCCCAAACCGTATCTACATATCCACACCAGTGGCCCCCAAACCGTATCTACTCATCCAAACCAGTGGCCCCCAAACCGTATCTAAATATACAAACCAGTGACCCCCAAACTGTATCTACTCATCCAAACCATTGGCCCCCAAACCGTATCTAAATATCCAAACCAGTTACCCCCAACCTGTATCTACATATTCAAACCAGTGACCCCCAAACCGTATCTAAATATCCAAACCAGTGACCCCCAAACTGTATCTACTCATCCAAACCAGTGGCCCTCAACCCGTATCTAAATATCCAAACCAGTGACCCCTAAACCGTATCTAAATATCCAAACCAGTGACCCCACAGACTGTATCTACACATCCAAACCAGTGACCCCACAGACTGTATCTACACATCCGAACCAGTGACCCCACAGACTGTATCTACACATCCAAACCAGTGACCCCACAGACTGTATCTATACATCCAAACCAGTGACCCCACAGACTGTATCTATACATCCAAACCAGTGACCCCACAGACTGTATCTAAATATCCAAACCAGTGACCCCACAGACTGTATCTACACATCCAAACCAGTGACCCCACAGACTGTATCTATACATCCAAACCAGTGACCCCACAGACTGTATCTACACATCCAAACCAGTGAATCCACAGACTGTATGTAAATATCCAAACCAGTGACCCCACAGACTGTATCTAAATATCCAAACCAGTGACCCAACAGACTGTATCTACACATCCAAACCAGTGACCCCACAGACTGTATCTACACATCCAAACCAGTGACCCCACAGACTGTATCTATACATCCAAACCAGTGACCCCACAGACTGTATCTATACATCCAAACCAGTGACCCCACAGACTGTATCTAAATATCCAAACCAGTGAATCCACAGATGGTATGTAAATATCCAAACCAGTGACCCCACAGACTGTATCTACACATCCAAACCAGTGACCCCACAGACTGTATTTACACATCCAAACCAGTGACCCCACAGACTGTATCTACACATCCAAACCAGTGAATCCACAGATGGTATGTAAATATCCAAACCAGTGACCCCACAGACTGTATCTAAATATCCAAACCAGTGACCCCACAGACTGTATCTACACATCCAAACCAGTGACCCCACAGACTGTATCTACACATCCAAACCAGTGACCCCACAGACTGTATCTACACATCCAAACCAGTGACCCTTAGTGTTGATCGTGAATATTCTAAATGTGAATTATTTCTATCGCGAATATTGGCACTTCAAGAATTCGCAAATATGTAGAATATAGTGCTATATATTCGTAATCGCAAATATTCTAGATTTTTTTTCATCAGTAACCTCCTTTCTTGCTTGTGGGCCAATGAGGAGGCTGCAATGTCTTTGTCTGAGCTTAGCAACATCCCTAGCAACCAATAGGAAAGTTGCCTACCCCTTACTATATAAGAACCTCCCCCGCAGTTCTGAGAGAGAGAGCAGTGACATCGCTGTGCTCTGTGCTTTCATCGGGATCCTATTCCTTATCTAATACATTAGTTAGTTAGTTAGTTAGTTAGTTAGTTGGTTAGTTAGCTCATATATATAATACAGATAGTTCGGGGGAGATAGTCAGTGTAGGTTAGTTAGTGATATAGTGGAGCTGATAGGTCCCAGTGCAGGGTGTTAGGTAGTGTGATAGGGATTACTGTTTCTCTGCTGTCCATACATACAGGCTACAGACACAGTGCTGTGATGTCACAATAATAGTTAGTGCACCAATCAGTAATATCTACTCAGACCTTATAAAATGTGAAGTGGCACGTATTGCGCAAAAAGTATGCGCATCATTTTGGAATTTGCTAATTTATTGCAAATATTATGCATAGGTGATCTCCTTATCTCCATGTATGTACATATCCAGACTGGCGACCTCCTCTTCTCCATGTATGTACAAATCCTGATCAGTGACTTTTTTATCTTCATGTATCTACATATCGTGAACAGTAACCCCCTCATCTCCATATACTGTATCTACATATCATGTCTGGTAACTCCCTAATATCCATATATCTATATATTCTGACTGGTGACCTGCTACATATTCCGATCAGTGATTTCTTCATCTCCATGTACAGTATGTACATATCCTGACTGTTGACCTCCTCATCTCCATGTATCTACATATCATGATCGTGATCTCTGTGGCAGGCGCAGCACTATGAAGTGCCTTTTGCGCTGTGGCATTAGAAGAATTTTGATATCTCTGACTTTTAGTCTAACCAGACTGTCTATTACTCTGTAATTCCTCTAGCTCCGTTCTATGGAAATAGTGGGTTTAAAGAGCACACCAAATGCTCCAAATAACTTCTTTATTAACTTCAACTTTTCTTCATATATAACACTGCCACCTCCGCAGCAGATAGTCCATGTACATAACACGTGTTGAAAAGATATCACAAAATGGCGGTATGCATAAGATGGTGGCTCAACTGTTCAATCTTGTCATTCAACATAAAATGGTGGATATATTTCAGTATCTGTTCTGTCACTTTAAGTTATTTAAGCACTTTATGATCTCTCTGAGAGGTATATCTGAGGTCTAACCAATAGTTAACTTACTTTACTTGGTTTGCAGTTTGCTATATTGCTTATGATCTGGTATGAGCAGTTCGCATTTGTATGCAATTTGTTTGGATTGTATGATTGTATGGCTGTAAGTTGTATGGTGGAACTGTAAGTAAACACACATATAACTGGTTCAGTATACAGTTCTAATCACTATAATAAAAGTAAGAACATTATATAACTGTTTTAAATACCTATTTTGGCCTCTTGCTTTCATAAAACACAGCTCTTAGTGGAGTGTGTGTCTGTTCAGCTCCTCTCTCTGGTGAATAATGATTCCAGCTAGGGGAATTCCCCACATAAGCTGTGTGTGAGGCTGGCTGTAATTGGTCAAAACTCCTGGGCTGTGTGAGGCTAGCTAGGATTGGTCAAGACTCCTGCTTAGCAACAACAGTTTAACTCTATGCTGCCTGTTGTGTCTGCTGTGTCATTGAGCTTACCTTACATTATATAATGAATCTTAAAGGCACATTATCTTTTTCTGCCTCTAGGGACACAAAATATAACTATTACATGACATCCAAACATGAAGTCACTGTAAATAACTCTGATTTTGTCTTTAACACACAAACATAGGAACTGTATTAAGGTTATTGGCAGGTATAGCTGTATAAACATATAAGCTATGTTAGCAACCTCTCATGAACGATGACCTCCTTCTCTCCATAGATCTACATATACAGATACGTGATCTCCTCATCTCCATGTATCCACATATCTTGACCACTGACCTCCTCATCTCCATGTATCTATGTATTTTGACTGGTGACCCCCTCATCTTCATGTATCTACGTATCTTGACTGGTGACTTCCTCATCTCCATGTATCCACATATGCTGACTGGTGACCTCCTTATCTCCATATACAGTGGCATAGCTAAAGGCTCATGGGCCCTGGTGCAGGAGTTCAGCTTTGGCCCCCCACCACCACCTTCCCTCAGTGCTTTATGGCAAGTGGCAGGGGTGCACCTAGCCTTTCTGGTGCCTGAGGCAAAAATTCAAACATTCCCCTCCCATGCCAAATTCTCAACCTAACCCATTACCTATAGTCCTACTGTTAAAGGGGTTGTCCTCTTTTTACTACTGACGACCTATCCTAAAGATAGGTCATTAATATCACTCCGACAGGGGTGCCGGGAGATCAGCTGTTTGAAGAGAGGGCAGTGCTGATATGAGAGCTGCTTTCTCTGCTCTGTTCACCTGCTCACCGCAGCAATTGCAGTGATGAGCAGGTAAACAGAGCAGAGAAGGCAGCGTTCGTACGAAAAATAAAGTGGACAACCCCTTTAAAGACATACTTGGAAAACATTACATACAGCACTACAGAACATACAGGGTCATACAGCCCCACATATATACCTCTTCCACCCAGTGATGTCTCCTCTGATGTAGATATTCTCTTTCCTCATCTTCTCCTTCAGACCAGACCGCCATGGTGACTTCTTTCAGCTGCGTCTCGTCTCTGCAGAGTTTAACAAACAGACATCTTACTTTCCTACTTTTCCATCATCCTCCTCACCTTTTGAACACCCCATTCTGCCCCCCCCCCCCATCCCCAATACTATACTGTAGAAACAGTCCCCCTGAAAATACTGGTACCACACAGATAGTGCGTCAGTACAAAAAAATACCCCCTTACCTTTCAGATCAGAACCCCATATTAAACCCCAGATGAGACCCCCCTATCTCAGACCATACCCCCTTTAGACCTCTGTCAGACCCCCATTAGACCTTAATGTCAGACTCTGCCCCAATATCAGACCTTAGATAAGACCCCCATTAGACCTCCAGACCCCCATATAAAACCCTCATTAGACCTCAGACCAGACCTCCAGACACCCATTTGACCTCCAAACTCCCATACCTAACCCCTATTAGAGCTCTAGACCCCCAATCAGACCCCCATTAGACTTCCAGACACCCATTCCGACCCTCATTAGACCTCCAGACCCCCAATCGGACCCCCATTAGACTTCCAGACCCCCAATCGGACCCCCATTAGACCTCCAGACCCACAATCAGACCCCCATTAGACCTCGAGACCCCCTTTAGACTACTCTAGACCCCCAGTCAGACCCTTCAGACCACTAATCAAACCCCCAATCAGACCCTTTAGACCCCAATCAGACCCTTCAGACCCTTTAGGCTCCTAAACAGACCTTTCAGACCCCTAATCAGACTCTTCAGACCCCTAACTAGACCCCCAGTCAGACCATTTAGACCCCCAATCAGACCCTTTAGACCCTCAATCAGATCCTTCAGACCCCCAATCAGACCCTTCAGGCCCCTAATCAGACCCCTAATCAGACCCCCAATCAGACCCTTCAGACCCCCAATCAGACCTCAGATCAGACTATAAAATAAATAAACAAACTTACCTCTCCTGCTGTGCCGCTCCTCTTCCGGTCAGGCTGTCTCCTGGGCTCTCATCTTTTCTCAGGTCCCGCACTGCAGTCACCTGACCTCCTGCAGCATCAGGTCAGAGTGCACTATGTACGTCATGACGCTGCAGGCAGCCAGGATACAGCAGCGCGGGCCCCGGGAAGAACGAGCAGGAGGAGGGGGGAAGGACTGGACAGCGCTTCTCTCCCCCTCCTCCTGCAGACTAGTGAGAGCTTTCGTTATGGAAGCGCTCACTAGTATTCCCTTTATAAGATGCACTGCATCTTATAAAGGGAAATATACAGCACCACTGGCAAGGAGGGTCCCTCTGGCTTAGGGGCCCGGTCGCAACTGCAACCTCTGCAACCCCTATAGTTACGCCAGTGTCCATATATTGTCACCGTCAGTTCTGTGAGAAGGTCTGGCAGACATTCTTCTCTACCTCTTGTATGATGTTCTTTGTTTTGGTTTCACTTTCTCATCTCCTTTACTTCTGCCAGGTGTCACTTATTTAGACTAATCGTCTTCCTTTATATTCCCTCCCATACTGCCTCACTTTGCGGTTTATACTACTTCCTGGATGAAGTGTTCACTGCTGGAGGCTGCTTCTGCTGTTTGTTCAGATAAGTCCTTTACTTTATTGTGTTTCCTTGCTGGCTTGATTCTAGGTGACCCTGACTCCGTCCGTATTAAGTGCAGGGAGCCGGTGGTCGTGTCCCCTCACTATTATAGGGTTTTCAGGTGTCACACAGACTTAGGTACGTGGGCATGCAATCGTCTACCATCGAGACCCTTGCATGTGCATAGCAGTCAGGGAGAGCTCTTAGAGTTTTATAGGGCTCACCTATAAGCTCCTTAGTTTGGGATCAAGCCAGTCGCTCGTTTATTCATAAGTTCCAGCGATCTGCAAACTTCACCCGTGACATATATCTACAGATCTTGACTGGTGACCTCCTCATCTCCATGTATCTACAGATCATGACTGGTGACCTCCTTATCTCCATGTATCTACATAGCTTGACTGGTGACCTCCTCATCTCCATGTATCTACCGGTATATAGCTTGACCGGTGATCTCCTCCTCATCTCCATGTATCTCTTTATCTTGACTGGTGACCTCCTCATCTCCATGTATCCACATATCTCGACCGGTGACCTCCTCATCTCCATGTATCTACATATCTTGACTGGTGATCTCCTCATCTCCATGTATCTACATAGCTTGACTGGTGACCTCCTTATCTCCATGTATCTACATATTTTGACTGGTGACCTCCTTATCTCCATGTATCTACATATTTTGACTGGTGACCTCCTCATCTCCATGTATCTACATATTTCAGATGTCCTAGTCCCTAAATGACTGAAGTCACACGTAAGTTGTAATGACCACTTACTTTTTGTTAGTTTTCAAAACTACTTGTAAGTTTTAGTTGTCAGGACCACTTAGCTTTCATGTCTCTTGTACATTGTTAAACAGTTTATGGTCCATAATGTATGTTTTACTCAGGAACATGTACACATGCAAGTTGTCAGAATCACTTTTTTTCCATACACGTTAAGGTCTTACATTTATTAATGTTTGTTGTTAGGAAGACCTAAGTTTCATCATTGTCAGGTTGTCAGAGCAAAACTTTCACTTAATATTGGTCCTGATCATGTTGTTAACATGCTAGGTGTCAGAACTATCTCCAAAACGGAGATGTGAACGTAGCCGTAGTTGTCAGAACTGCCCTCTGTGTCCACTTTGTGTCAGCTGTCAGGATCACACTATCTACATGTTAGTTTTCAGGACTTTACATGTCAGTTGTCAGAACCGCCCTCTCTGTCCACTTTGTGTCAGTTGTCAGCACCGCATGATCCCTGTGGTCTTTGACAGAAGCACAAACTGTGTAAATGACAAGCTTTGGAGATCTGCCGAGGATGTTCATCCGTAATTCATCCCATCTTTAATTCATTTCACCGGAGAACGACTTCCAAACCGCTGACTTAATGAGCATTTTGTCTAAATGTACGTCAGAGGAGATCTGCCGGGCGAGTCCCCGGACGCCCCCAGTAATGGAGCCATCAGTTACTGGGAGCGCCTCCACCAGGGAGATGGGGAAAAATGTCACCGATACATACAAGACGCCGGCAGTGATTGTCGCTCTACTCCAAGGGGATTGTGAGATGTAATCAGCGGCTCCCCGGCATCCTCTGTAAATGGCGCCAGCTCAGCGCACGCCACGCTGCCACCTGCAAGTAAATTGTATTTTATTTTAACGCTCAGAATACAGAATATATCACAATAATACAGCAGTGACGCAGCCCCGCCCCTGCGTAAATATACAGAATAATATCTTAATATGGCAGTGACACGGCCCCGCCCCCGCGTAAATATGCAGAATAATAGCACAATAATACGGCAGTGACACGGCCCCGCCCCCACGTAAATATACAGAATAATATCATAATATGGCAGTGACACGGCCCCGCCCCCGCGTAAATATGCAGAATAATAGCACAATTATACGGCAGTGACACGGCCCCGCCCCCGCGTAAATATACAGAATAATATCATAATATGGCAGTGACACGGCCCCGCGTAAATATGCAGAATAATAGCACACTAATATGGCAGTGACATGGCCCCGCCCCTGCGCAAGTATACAGAATAATAGCACAATAATACGGCTGTGACGCAGCCCTGCTCCAGCGAAGATATACAGTATAATATCACAATAATATGGCAGTGACACGGCCCAACCCCCAGTGCAAATATACAGAATAATATCATAATATGGCTGTGATGTGGCTCCGCCCCACGTAAATATAGAGAATAATATCACAATTATGCGGCAGTGACGTGGCCCCACCCCCACGCAGATATGCAGAATAATATCACAATCATAGAGCATATATATAGGCAAAACTTCGTGGCACTCTGCCGTCTGTTTGCCGCTGGAAGTCGGGTTCCCACCCCGTATAAACAATAATATAAGAACTCCAGCAATAGCGTTGCAAAAAAGGAATCTTTTAATAGACACGTGCGGCTGTTTACAATTCATGACGTTTCGGCCCTATATTGGCCTTCATCAGACTACAGCAAAAAAGGAAAGAAAGAAAAATGAAATAAATAATGCGATCACATCTTGTATGTACATATTTATAAAGTGTGCCAAGGCAAGTGACATGGAGTAGGACACACAGGTATTGGGCAATAATCAAGGTCCAGAGGGTTCTGTGGTCATGTCCTCCTGTCAGTCCGTGGACGGACATATCATCGGTGCAGGTATTGTAATTCAGATCCATCATCATTGGGAGCATGTTAAGGTATATAATGTTCAACTAAACAGAAGTCCATAAAGTGCTGAAAAGTCCATGGGTATCAGCAACGCAACAGGAGTGGAAAAATGGTCTAGGTGGAGCTTAAATCAAAGTAAAATGTCCCTATATTGAGGATAGAACGCTGGTGTATAAAACCACTGGGGGTGAGAACAGTTGGCAGCAAATCCATGGATAGATAAAAGGGATTTGGGAGGGGGAAGGGGGGGAAAGAGAGAGAGAGCGTGCAGGGCAGGAAAAGAGATAATGAAAATGCATAGATATGTGGCTGGGTATCCAGGAAGGATTACATTGTCATTAGATACTAAACTAATATACACTGTTGGCATTATGCAATTGAATGATGTCCTACCTTCTGCCGCTTTGGGGTAGATATCCAGGATACAGGCGTCTGTGTGGATGTGCAATTGCACTGTCTGGGATGCGCCTCTGGTGTAGTCGGACGCGCGCCCTTATTTAAGAGAGCGCGTCCGGTGGTAAAGGGGATGGCGCATGCGCACTCAATTCCAGTGCGTGTCGCGCCTCGTTCCTGTTTCTGGATGAGATCCGGTGTGTCTGTGCCGATGCATCTCAAGCCTCGCTTGTGATGTTAGTGTTGCGCATGCGCAGATGATGTTAATGCGTACCAAGCCTCGCTCTGAACCCCGGCAGGAATATAGGGGATAGTTGGAACGTGTGGAATATTAATAGCTGGTACAGAGGGAAAGTACAAATAGGGAGATATAATGGAAAGACGACATGCTTACATAGGGGAAGGGTAAAGTGGGGAGATGAAATAAAAAGATATAGGAAACATGAGATTTCATCTCCCCACTTTACCCTTCCCCTATGTAAGCATGTCGTCTTTCCATTATATCTCCCTATTTGTACTTTCCCTCTGTACCAGCTATTAATATTCCACACGTTCCAACTATCCCCTATATTCCTGCCGGGGTTCAGAGCGAGGCTTGGTACGCATTAACATCATCTGCGCATGCGCAACACTAACATCACAAGCGAGGCTTGAGATGCATCGGCACAGACACACCGGATCTCATCCAGAAACAGGAACGAGGCGCGACACGCACTGGAATTGAGTGCGCATGCGCCATCCCCTTTACCACCGGACGCGCTCTCTTAAATAAGGGCGCGCGTCCGACTACACCAGAGGCGCATCCCAGACAGTGCAATTGCACATCCACACAGACGCCTGTATCCTGGATATCTACCCCAAAGCGGCAGAAGGTAGGACATCATTCAATTGCATAATGCCAACAGTGTATATTAGTTTAGTATCTAATGACAATGTAATCCTTCCTGGATACCCAGCCACATATCTATGCATTTTCATTATCTCTTTTCCTGCCCTGCACGCTCTCTCTCTCTTTCCCCCCCTTCCCCCTCCCAAATCCCTTTTATCTATCCATGGATTTGCTGCCAACTGTTCTCACCCCCAGTGGTTTTATACACCAGCGTTCTATCCTCAATATAGGGACATTTTACTTTGATTTAAGCTCCACCTAGACCATTTTTCCACTCCTGTTGCGTTGCTGATACCCATGGACTTTTCAGCACTTTATGGACTTCTGTTTAGTTGAACATTATATACCTTAACATGCTCCCAATGATGATGGATCTGAATTACAATACCTGCACCGATGATATGTCCGTCCACGGACTGACAGGAGGACATGACCACAGAACCCTCTGGACCTTGATTATTGCCCAATACCTGTGTGTCCTACTCCATGTCACTTGCCTTGGCACACTTTATAAATATGTACATACAAGATGTGATCGCATTATTTATTTCATTTTTCTTTCTTTCCTTTTTTGCTGTAGTCTGATGAAGGCCAATATAGGGCCGAAACGTCATGAATTGTAAACAGCCGCACGTGTCTATTAAAAGATTCCTTTTTTGCAACGCTATTGCTGGAGTTCTTATATTATTGTTTATACGGGGTGGGAACCCGACTTCCAGCGGCAAACAGACGGCAGAGTGCCACGAAGTTTTGCCTATATATTTACTCTCCCTGACGGAGTGGTGCACCTGCCTAACCATGGCAAGTGGCACATTATCATACCAACAGGAGGAGATTTCTGAAATCCTGTCCCATGTCAAACTCTCCGGGAATTTTCTACAAACACCGCCTTCTGAATTCAAGGCACGCGACCTAGAGCGAGAATCACGGCGATTGCTCAACTACGAATTGCACAGCGTAACGATAGCCGAATACTTAAAGGTACAACGGATCCCGCGAGGGTTACGTATACGCACTAGACCAACATTCTTCAAAGAAAACCAGGAATACTGTGAGAAATTCGAGCAAATACTTAATAAGTGCTCTTTTGACCTGATGGCTCTAACCCTTTCATATCTACATAACGCTATCAGCACAACCAAAACAGAAATTCATGCAATTGAAGAACAACTACAAGATATCATAACACCAGAAGACTACAATCAACTCAAGGAGAAATTAACGACATCCCTGGCACAGCAACGCAAAGAAGTGGAGACAACAAAGAGGAACAAATTCTTCAGGGATACTGAAGACTACAGACACAACCGAGTTTACAGATGGTCAGATGTCACCAACAACCGACCCAACTATGCCAACCGACGATCATCATCCAGGGACTCAGCGCAGTCAGGTTCAAGTGGCGACACCAATTTCCAATACAGATCGGACAACCGACAACAGCGATCCCAGGGCAGAAGAGGCCAAAGAGGAGGAACCAATACCACAACACGAGGAAATTCCGGCATCACCACAAGATCACAGGTACAATCATTAGTGATTAACATATCCTCACACACACTTGGGCCGGCAGAGTTGTCCCTATTGGAAAAGGGGCTCTCTTACTGTCCATCTAATCAATTGGATACCTTCCAACTTGATATAGATCTACAGAGACTATTTAGGAACATTAGACTTAAGGTCCATTTCTCCGGTAATCCTATTGATACCAACAGAGGAGACCCCTTGCCTAAATCAGGGATATCCATCCGTGACCTTGGTCTACGCAACAAAAGTCATTTCACACCCCCCAAAACTCAACCTGCCATTGAGACCTTCATCACCCTTATCCAACGTGACATGTCCCTATTCAGGAAAAACTTAACCATGGGCAAATATAAATTTATGCACAACCTAGATAACACAGAGAGACAAGCTCTTTCAACTCTCATACAGAAGAAAGACCTTGTCCTCAAACCAGCTGACAAGGGAGGGGCCTTGGTCGTCATGGACAAACATAAATATATAGATGAAATCAATCGCCAACTAAGTGATCAATCCGTATACATCAAATTAACAAAAGATCCCACTAAATCAGTGTCAGAAAAAATACAAACAGTCCTACAACACTACCTTGGACAAGGAGTTATTGACGAGTCGATAGTGACCTTTCTATCCAAATCTAATCCAACTATGCCAGTCATTTATATACTACCGAAGGTACACAAGGATCTCTTGAATCCTCCAGGCCGACCAATAGTGGCCTCTACTGACTCGGTTCTCTCACCCCTGTCCATTCTACTGGAAAAAGTCCTCACCCCGATCATTAGAAGCACTAAATCATTCCTGCTTGACACATCCTCCTTCTTAACTTTACTTCACAACCTACCCCCAGTATCCACAAACACCCTTTTAGTCACATGGGACGTAGTAAGTCTATATACATCCATCCAACACTCAAAAGGCCTACAAGCAGCTCGTAGACTACTCTCTTCACAGGACATACAACCTAGTTTAACTGACTTCTACATGGACCTACTTGAGCTCGTCCTATTGAATAATTTCTTCCTGTTCCAAGATACTTACTATTTACAACAACAGGGTACCGCTATGGGGTCCAATGTGGCGCCCCCTTATGCAAATTCGTACATGGCAGATTTTGAAGAAACCCACGTTTACCCACATCCACTTTTCACACAAGTACAAATATGGAAACGTTACATTGACGATATTTTTTGCATATGGGATGGCCCATTGGACTCCTTACTGGAATTCCACACCTTCCTTAATTCTATATACCCAGAATTACAATTCACTATACACTACCACTCTGATTCCATTAACTTTCTTGATACCATGGTCACCAAACTTCCTACCGGTTCCCTTACCACAGATCTATACAGAAAATCAACAGATCGCAATAGCCTATTACACTTCTCCAGTTTTCACTCCTTAAACACCAAAAAGTCACTCCCACATTCTCAATTCGAACGGATACGCCGTATAGTTAAAACAGCCCCACTTCAAGAAACCAGAATCACCGAAATGAAACAACGATTCCTAGCACGCGGTTATCCACAACATCTTCTCCATGAAACATCCAAACCCAAATCAAAAAAACAGACAGGAATAGCCAATAGGATACCGTTCGTTCACACTTTTCACCCGAGTGTTAACAAAATAATCAACAGCATTAGTAACCACTGGCCCCTTTTACAAAAAGCCTATCCAGACATCAACGAATTTAAAAATCCAATATTACCTTGTACACGCCGTCCCAAGAATCTACGGGACCTAATTGTGAAGGCTGACATTGGCCCGGCCAAGACTACCCTGAGACAAACATTCATGCAAAAACAAAAGATAGGAACCTTCCCCTGCATACATTGCACCCAGTGCTCGAATGTACTAAAAGGACCCCAATTTCATCACCCACAGTCAGGCAAAAGCTTCCCGATCCGCGGTTTCTTTACATGTGAAACTAATTTTGTCGTCTACTTATTAAAATGTCCCTGTGGGAAGATATACGTGGGGGAAACAACCCAGAAAATACGCGATCGGGTTTGCCAGCACAAATCCAACATTAGACGCAAAAATTTACTACTCCCGGTACCAGCACACTTTGAATCAGCAGGCCACAATCTTTCGCAACTCAAATACCAAGTAATTGAACAGATCACACCTAGTAGGAGGGGAGGCGACAGAATTAAACTGTTAAAAAAGAGGGAAGCATACTGGATTCACACACTTGACAGCTTGGAACCCAAGGGGTTAAATAGGGACTATGAAATTCACAGCCTTATTTGATAATACATTACGATACCTAACGGCCAGCATCCATGACGTCCTCCCCTCACCCTACACATTTTACTCCGGCTCTTACCATACCCAATGACCCTCCCACGATCAGTCCACCTAGGTCATTATATCATATATATCATATATACTATATATCGTATAGTCTAGATTTGTGTATCTGTATATCTATATAAGTGGTAGTATGTGGATATATTTTTCCACCACAATCTCATGCTCTCTGTTGTTCCTCTTTAGATGCATTAGTCACACCACCCTTCACAATATTGGGTCATCCATAGTATCCTTTTCACGTTATGGTATAGTATCCTTTTTGGTATGTTACCTATATATGGTTTATGTCTGTATGTCCATATTTCTAATAACATTATCATCTATCTGTACTCATGTTTCCTATATCTTTTTATTTCATCTCCCCACTTTACCCTTCCCCTATGTAAGCATGTCGTCTTTCCATTATATCTCCCTATTTGTACTTTCCCTCTGTACCAGCTATTAATATTCCACACGTTCCAACTATCCCCTATATTCCTGCCGGGGTTCAGAGCGAGGCTTGGTACGCATTAACATCATCTGCGCATGCGCAACACTAACATCACAAGCGAGGCTTGAGATGCATCGGCACAGACACACCGGATCTCATCCAGAAACAGGAACGAGGCGCGACACGCACTGGAATTGAGTGCGCATGCGCCATCCCCTTTACCACCGGACGCGCTCTCTTAAATAAGGGCGCGCGTCCGACTACACCAGAGGCGCATCCCAGACAGTGCAATTGCACATCCACACAGACGCCTGTATCCTGGATATCTACCCCAAAGCGGCAGAAGGTAGGACATCATTCAATTGCATAATGCCAACAGTGTATATTAGTTTAGTATCTAATGACAATGTAATCCTTCCTGGATACCCAGCCACATATCTATGCATTTTCATTATCTCTTTTCCTGCCCTGCACGCTCTCTCTCTCTTTCCCCCCCTTCCCCCTCCCAAATCCCTTTTATCTATCCATGGATTTGCTGCCAACTGTTCTCACCCCCAGTGGTTTTATACACCAGCGTTCTATCCTCAATATAGGGACATTTTACTTTGATTTAAGCTCCACCTAGACCATTTTTCCACTCCTGTTGCGTTGCTGATACCCATGGACTTTTCAGCACTTTATGGACTTCTGTTTAGTTGAACATTATATACCTTAACATGCTCCCAATGATGATGGATCTGAATTACAATACCTGCACCGATGATATGTCCGTCCACGGACTGACAGGAGGACATGACCACAGAACCCTCTGGACCTTGATTATTGCCCAATACCTGTGTGTCCTACTCCATGTCACTTGCCTTGGCACACTTTATAAATATGTACATACAAGATGTGATCGCATTATTTATTTCATTTTTCTTTCTTTCCTTTTTTGCTGTAGTCTGATGAAGGCCAATATAGGGCCGAAACGTCATGAATTGTAAACAGCCGCACGTGTCTATTAAAAGATTCCTTTTTTGCAACGCTATTGCTGGAGTTCTTATATTACAATCATAGAGCAGTGACGGCTCCAGACCCCACATAAATATGCAGAATAATATCACAATAATACGTCACTGACGCAGCCTCGTCCCAGTGCAAATATACAGAATAATATCATAATATGGCAGTGACATGGCCACGCCCCCGCGCAGATATGCAGAATAATATCACATTATTACGGCAGGGACGTGGCCCTTTCCCTGGGCAAAAGTTTACAGGATAATATGACAAAAGCACAGCAGTGATACGGCCCCACCCTCGCGCAAATCCTATTACACATCAAAAGCTGCACCTCAAGTCCAAGTATGGTGTAGACAGCCGTGCTTAGGTCTCTCTATTGGGTCAGATGTTCCATTGGGTCAGAGCTCTCAGAGTTGTCCCTCAGCCTCACCTGTGTTGTCTTGGCTGTGTACTTAGCGTCATTGTCTTGTTGGAAGGTGAACCTACGACCCAGTCTGAGGTCCAGCGCAACGTGGATCAGGTTCTCATTAAGAATATCTCTGTACTTTGCTCCATTCAGCTTTCTCTCCACCCTGACCAGGGGTGCACCACCAATGAGGTCAGGTGAGGCGATCACCTTAGGCAGCACCAGGTAAGGGCAAGAGGGGGGGAGGCAGCGAAAGGGCCATGGGGAAAGGAGGTTAGGTTAAGATATTGGCATCGGAGGGGCGCCGTTTCAGTTTTCGCCTCAGGCAGCAGAAAGGCTAGGTGCAACCCTGACCCTGACTAGTCTCCCTGTCCCCCCCTCCCCAACCTGATGCAGAGATGGTATTAGGCAGGTGACTAGCGGCACCTTGTTTCCTCCAGACATGATGCTTAGAACTGAGGCCAAAAAGTTTTATATCTTGGTTTCATCAGACCAGAGAATCTTGTTTCTCACAGTCTTAGTCTTTTAGGTGATTTTCTTTTTTTTGCAAACGCCAGATGGCCTTCGCTTGTCTTTTACTGAGGAGAGTCTTCTTTCTGGCCACTCCGCCATAAAGCCCAGATTGGAGGAGGCTGCAGTGATGGTTGACCTTCTGGAAGTTTCTCCCAACTACACACAGGATCTCTGGAGCTCAGCCAGAGTGACCATTGGGTTCTTGGTCATCTCTCTTACCAAGGTCCTTTTCCCCCAATTTCTTAATTTGGTGGGACGGCCAGTTCTAGGAAGAGTCCTGGTTGTTCCAAACTTCTCCCATTTAAGAATTATGTAGACCACTGTGCTCTTGGGAACTTTCTTGCAGCAGAAATTTGTTTTTCCCCTTCTCCAGATCTTTGCCCCCACACAATCCTGTCTCTGAGCTCTACAGGCAGTTCTTTCCTCCTCATGGTTTGGTTTTTGCTCTGATATACATTGTCAGCTGTGAGACTTTATATAGACAGAGATGTGTCTTGACAAGTCATGTCCAGTCAACTGAATTTACCACAGGTGACTCCAATCAAGATGTAGAAACATCTCATAGATGATTAAGAGAAATGGAAGGCCCCAGAGATAAATGTCAAGTGTAGTAGCAAAGGGTCTGAATACTTATGTCCAGGAGAAATTGTAGTTTTCCTTTTTCAATAAATTCGCTGAGAATTCAAAAATTCCGTTTTCACTTTCTCATCATGGGGGATTGAGAGCAATATGATGGGGACCTTGATTTTTATTTTATTTTAGGACAAGAAGAAACATAACAAAATGTGAAAACAGTGAAAAGTTCAGAAGGCTTTCCGAATGCACTGTGTTACTTACGTCTTGGAAGACGCGTCTTTTTCAAGGGTTTTGTGCTCATTTTTCTGCATACGTGTGATAAAGATGAAAATCTGAAAACAATGTGATTTTAAAACTATTCCAGAAAATGGTTCATGAGATTAAGAAAATTGCAGGATTATAGGAATTTTTATTCAATGGTTGATGAAGCCAGGGCTTCAGTTATACAGATGGTAACAAATCAGAAACGACATTCCATCGACTATTGACTAGACTGTCCACCAACTCCACCAACTCCCAAGGAAAATGAGTGACTTGGATATGCCATTACTTTATGATTGGTGGAGGTCTGACCTCTGAGACCCACATGATTCTGAGAATGAAGAGGAGGTGTCACTCATATAGTGCAGCATCTCCTTGTACTTTTTTCTTGGCACTTCTGGCCATACAGCTGTAGCTGGGGCCATGCCCTGGCCACCCACTTTGCAGGGGGAAACAATGAAGGGGGCAGAGTGCTAAACCAGTGTTTCAACCCCTTCTAAAAAATTGTGGGGGTCCAGGATAGTGGACCCCCACCGATCATAAAATGATAACATATCCTATTAATAAGACACATGAACCCCCTTAAGAGTGTAACTGTCATATTTTTTTTATTTGCTAGTTCACTAGAGCTCGGCATGTATACCCGAGTTAGTCTGTCAATAATTGCCAAAAGATCTGTAATTACCTTATAATAACAGCTTTCATTAATGTGCCCTGTCCCTTTACACTAGTCCCTTAAAAGACCGTTGCTATGTCTTATCTGTCTCCGGCTAAGAAGACAGGAAGACCGTGGGGGCGGTCCTTCACACTGCATGGCTGATTTAGGCTTCAGATTGAGGAGGCGTGTCTCTCAGTAATCCAATCTCATTGGCTGACAGGAAGCTGCTGGCTACAGCAAGTGTGTATGGGAAGTGAGGAAAAGCAGTTTTGGCCTCAGAGAACTGGCAGAGGAGCCATCTTGAGAAGGTCTGTATATATAACTGTATATATAACTTATAACAAGTACTAGATACCTCTGGGGAATCTTCCTTCACTTTTCTTCTAGTGCCCCCTCCCTCCTTTGTAGATTATGTTGAGTTCAGTTGTCAGACACTTGTCTTCTAGGTGAACATTTGTATCATTACATGTGTGTGGTAACTATATAAATACCTACAGTACATAAACTGCATATATAACTTCTAATTAGTATTAAATACCTCTGGGGCATCTTTTTTACTTCCCTTCTGGTGCCCCCTCCTTTCTCTGTAGATTATGTGGAGTTCTGTTGTCAGTCACTTATCTTCTAGGTGAACATTTGTATCATTACATGTGTATCTTGACTGGTGACCTCCTCATCTCCATGTATCTACATATTTCAGATGTCCTAGTCCCTAAATCACTGAAGTCACACGTAAGTTGTAATGACCACTTACTTTTTGTTAGTTTTCAAAACCACTTGTAAGTTTTAGTTGTCAGGACCACTTAGCTTTCATGTCTCTTGTACATTGTTAAACAGTTTATGGCCCATAATGTATGTTTTACTCAGGAACATGTACACATGCAAGTTGTCAGAATCACTTTTTTTCCATACACGTTAAGGTCTTACATTAATTAATGTTTGTTGTTAGGAAGACCTAAGTTTCATCATTGTCAGGTTGTCAGATCATGTTGTTAACATGTAAGGTGTCAGAACTATAATATGATTTGTATATTCTTCTCTGGATTGCTGAAATAAATGCACACATCGCCCTATCTCAGTGATTAGGTCACGTTCACACCTCAGTTATTTCCATCAGTGATTGTGGGTCAAAAACATGGAACAGGTTCAAATTTTTCCTTTAAACATTATGTCTGTGGAGGCTTCACTACTTGTTTTGGCTTACAATCACTGATGGAAATAACTGACTAAATAACTGATGTGTGAACTGGGCCTTAAAGGGCTTGTCCCATGAAAAATATTCTACAGTTTTCAAAAACCAGCACTTGGATCTGTAAACTTCTGTGCTGTGATAGGTAGAGAGCTACAGCAGAATGGACATGCCCCCCTAAAATATGATAGAGAGAGGGTTGCAGCAGAGAGGACATGCCCCCAGAGAAAGTGTATATCCCCTGTGCTGTGATATTGAGAGAGCTGCTGCAGAAAGTGCACGCCCCAGCTTGAAATAAATCTAGAAGAACAAATGGAGCAATGAATGTGGAGATCTCTGGATCCATGTGAGGTACAGGGCTGGTTCCAGCTTTGTTAGAAAGAGATTGTCATGTCCTATATGATCTCTGATTCTCATTTTTTACATTAATTATAGGATAACCCTTTACAGTCTAAGAGCTTACACGTGCTCCACAATATGAGTGGAGTGCCACATATCCTTCCACGATTGTCAGACATGTGTCCTCTTATGGTTATCAGATCTCCAAAACGGAGATGTGAACGTAGCCGTAGTTGTCAGAGCTGCCCTCTGTGTCCACTTTGTGTCAGCTGTCAGGATCACACTATCTACATGTTAGTTTTCAGGACTTTACATGTCAGTTGTCAGAACCGCCCTCTGTGTCCACTTTGTGTCAGTTGTCAGCACCGCATGATCCCTGTGGTCTTTGACAGAAGCACAAACTGTGTAAATGACAAGCTTTGGAGATCTGCAGAGGACGTTCATCCGTAATTCATCCCATCTTTAATTCATTTCACCGGAGAACGACTTCCAAACCGCTGACTTAATGAGCATTTTGTCTAAATGTACGTCAGAGGAGATCTGCCGGGCGAGTCCCCGGACGCCCCCAGTAATGGAGCCATCAGTTACTGGGAGCGCCTCCACCAGGGAGATGGGGAAAAATGTCACCGATACATACAAGACGCCGGCAGTGATTGTCGCTCTACTCCAAGGGGATTGTGAGATGTAATCAGCGGCTCCCCGGCATCCTCTGTAAATGGCGCCAGCTCAGTGCACGCCACGCTGCCACCTGCAAGTAAATTGTATTTTATTTTAACGCTCAGAATACAGAATATATCACAATAATACAGCAGTGACGCAGCCCCGCCCCCGCGTAAATATACAGAATAATATCTTAATATGGCAGTGACGCAGCCCTGCCCCTGCGCAAGTATACAGAATAATATCTTAATATGGCAGTGACACGGCCCCACCCCCGCGTAAATATGCAGAATAATAGCACAATAATACGGCAGTGACACGGCCCCGCCCCTGCGCAAGTATACAGAATAATAGCACAATAATACGGCAGTGACGCAGCCCTGCTCCAGCGAAGATATACAGTATAATATCACAATAATACGGCAGTGACACGGCCTCACCCCCAGTGCAAATATACAGAATAATATCATAATATGGCAGTGATGTGGCTCCGCCCCAAAGGTTTCAGTTATACAGATGGTAACAAATCAGAAACGACATTCCATTGACTATTGACCAGACTGTCCACCAACTCCCAAGGAAAATGAGTGACTTGGATATGCCATTACTTTATGATTGGTGGAGGTCTGACCTCTGAGACCCACATGATTCTGAGAATGAAGAGGAGGTGTCACTCATATAGTGCAGCATCTCCTTGTACTTTTTTCTTGGCACTTCTGGCCATACAGCTGTAGCTGGGGCCATGCCCTGGCCACCCACTTTGCAGGGGGAAACAATGAAGGGGGCAGAGTGCTAAACCAGTGTTTTAACCCCTTCTCAAAAATTGTGGGGGTCCAGGATAGTGGACCCCCACCGATCATAAAGTGATAACATATCCTATTAATAAGACACATATACCCCCTTAAGAGTGTAACTGTCATATTTTTTTTATATTGCTAGTTCACTAGAGCTCGGCATGTATACCCGAGTTAGTCAAAAGATCTGTAATTACCTTATAATAACAGCTTTCATTAATGTGCCCTGTCCCTTTACCCTGGTCCCTTAAAAGACCGTTGCTATGTCTCATCTGTCTCCGGCTAAGAAGACAGGAAGACCGTGGGGGCGGTCCTTCACACTGCATGGCTGATTTAGGCTTCAGAGTGCGGAGGCGTGTCTCTCAGTAATCCAATCTCATTGGCTGACAGGAAGCTGCTGGCTACAGCAAGTGTGTATGGGAAGTGAGGGAAAGCAGTTTTGGCCACAGAGAACTGGCAGAGGAGCCATCTTGAGAAGGTCCTCATATTGTAGATGTTAAAACAGATGTAACTAAGGGAAATACTCAAAGAAAACTGTGGTATGTGAAGAAACTAAAGATTGCTTTATGCATAATCTCCACCAGCAGTAAAACATGTTAAAATTGATTTTTTTATGAAAACATGACGGTTAAACTTTAAGTAAACTCATTCCATTCCTTATTAGATCCTTGATTAGATGGCTCTCCAAAAGCCAACACTTTTTCTAAGAAGATGCCCTTGAATATTCAGATAGCATTCAAAGCCTAAACCCTTCATAGTAACTGTATCTATAACTTCTAACAAGTACTAGATACCTCTGGGGAATCTTCCTTCACTTTTCTTCTGGTGCCCCCTCCCTCCTCTGTAGATTATGTTGAGTTCAGTTGTCAGACATTTGTCTTCTAGGTGAACATTTGTATCATTACATGTGTGTGGTAACTATATAAATACCTACAGTACATAAACTGCATATATAACTTCTAATTAGTATTAAATACCTCTGGGGCATCTTTTTTTTACTTCCCTTCTGGTGCCCCCTCCCTCCTCCGCAGATTATGTGGAGTTCTGTTGTCAGTCACTTATCTTCTAGGTGAACATTTGTATAATTACATGTGTGTTGTAGCTATGTAATTACCTACATAAACTGCATATATAACTTCTACTTAGTATTGAATACCTCTGGGGCATCTTTTTTTACTTTTCTTCCGGTGCCCCTTTCCTCCTCCGCAGATTATGTTGAGTTCATTTGTCAGTCACTTCTCATCTTCTAGGTGAACATTTGCATCATGACCTGTAGGTGGTAGCTATATAAATACATACATTTGTATCTGCTGTGCTGAAGACTTCTTCTCCAACTTGTCCAAGGATCCTCCTACTCAGGGAAGAGGAAAGAATCTGAAGAAACTTCTTCAGGGCAAAGGCAAGTGGGGAAATTTGCAGGAAGGAGAAAACTTGTAAGTTGTTTGCTATCTCATGGGGGTGCAGCAAAATGGAGGTAGACTTTTCAAAATGTCAATGAGCTTAGTATCCTACTATCCAACCCTCACAAATTGTTCAGGAGCCTCCCAAAAATCGGGATAGCTTCCTGACCAACAGAAGGACAGGAAAGTCTCCAAAAAAGCCAGGAGTCTTCTATAGAAGTGGCCAGTGGTCAGGATACCTCCCTAGTGCGTACCTCTGCGGAAGATCGGACATGGCATGGGAGCGGCCACATATCTGGCGCAGTTTATGGGGGCACTCTGGCCCTGTTAATTGGAATGTTAATTGGCTGATATGATTAAAACAATTCTCACTAGACCCTATCAAGAAAAAAGAGGGGACTTCAGGCACTCCCCAACACAGCTATGGAAGGGGCAAGGCTCGATTACATATGGAAGAAGGGCATCATACACCTGTGGATCCCTATGGATATACCCCAAGTCTGCAAATGATCAAACATAGAAGTGCCATTCATAAAGGAGAGGGGGCCCCATAGCAAAGATCAATATGGGCCCCCATTACTGTGCCACGTTTGAAAACCTTGAACAGTTCTCTCCAAGCCTTATCTATGACCTTTGGACCAGTTCCTCAATGCTTTGCTCCTCTAGAGAGGGGAGTCCTGTTCAGGTCCTTTCCACTCGGTCACATAGGGGATGGGATCAACCAGGACTGGGTCCATTATCTCTAAGGTATCTATGGTAGCCACATGGACTGCATCTATGGTGTAAGGACCATTGACCCATAGGGACCTACAAGTGTAATCAGTCCGTGATTGAGCATACACAGCATCAACATGTCCTGTATCCATAAGTATCAGTGTATGTGGATATATCCTCATTCATGTCACTGTAAATCTGCACCGTTTATCTTGATGTCATTTCTAGATTCAGCTTTCTGTTCTGAACAATTTCCTAATATTTATTTATAAGGGCCGGAGCTCCATTTCTCACAACTCCAAATCCTAGACATGTATTTAAAAGATAATATTTGGACTACCAGCAGTCACCACTAGAGGGAGCTCATTACACACTCTAGTATAAAACAGCAAGCAGAAAGCTCCTAAGCTCCATCTAGTGGTGGGAGGATTTGAAAACATCCATGGCATCCTCTGTCTAAGCAGAGGAAACGGAGCTTTGTATCAGAAAAACAGAGCTCCGACCGTTATAATAAAGAAAGACACATTAAGAATTCATACAGAATTCTGAACCTATTTAATAAAAAAAAAGAAAAATCTCATTGAAGACAGAAGACTGACGCCATGTGTTTTCATTTCTATTTTCTAAGACATATTTGGTTGAAGGACAGGCTTTCTTCACCATCTTTATACATACATAACATGAGTACACCGCATGATTACTAATCCGCTATCACATCAGCTACATGAATGACATACATATCTATAAATCTGCATTAAAGATATTTCACAGCATACACTTATATAGGAAAATACACATTTCTGAGCACAATGTCTGAAAGAGGCAGCTGATGCCAACGAACAACCACCATTGTGTGGATTACATGAAAGCCACCATTGTGTTCAACACATAAAGTACGTCAAAACTGTAAGTAAGTGAAGATGAAAGCCGCCATTGTGTTGAAGGTACATAGTGTAGCTTTGACCAGATACATGTTGGCTGAGATTACGTGAGCCCTCAGTGGTGGTCCAAGGTGTCTGTACCATACTGGTAGCCCATGTGGCTAGTATGGGGCACACGGAGAGGGAAATCCAACTCAGGTTGGCCCATCACCTCTGGTTGGTTTGAACATACACAAAGCTTCTCCTCTGAAGGGCACCGCAACATTGGCCACACATAGGGGAAACCAGCCAAGGGTCGTAGTGCCTCTCCGAGCGTGGAGGTAAAAGCCCATATTGATATTTGGTTTGGGACCCACTCTCCTCTCTGTGAATCCCTAGTTGTGCTTGATGGTCCATAATCAGGATTTCAACATGTTTCTGTAGGCTAAAGCAGTGGATCTTTCCAGCTGTTTCTCCAGAAGGACGTCAAGATCTTGAGACTTCTTGTCCAGCTTCTCCGCCATGTAGAAGGTCGTCTGTAGAAGATCATCCATCATTAGGAAGTTTTTCTTGATTCTAAGGAAGAAGAAGAGTCAAAGAAGAAAATGAGAACTGGATTAAAGAAAAAATGGATTAAGAGTAAGACTACACTAATATGGTTATAAGAATGATGACAGGTGTATACAAACAACCAAAATAATTATATGGCGGGTATTGGTATAACCTGGGCATCTCCTGTGTATAATTATATATGTACAGCTGGTATAAGTTATACATCTTCTTGTATATAGTGATATGGAGCATGCTGGTATAACCTGGGTATCTCCTGTATATAATTATATATGTACAGCTGGTATAAGTTATACATCTTCTTGTATATAGTGATATGGACCATGCTGGTATAACCTGGGTATCCCCTGTATATAATTATATATGTACAGCCGGTATAAGTTATACAACTTCTTGTATACAGTGATATGGACCATGCTGGTATAACCTGGGTATCTCCTGTATATAATTATATATGTACAGCTAGTATAAGTTATACATCTTCTTGTATATAGTGATATGGAGCATGCTGGTATAACCTGGGTATCTCCTGTATATAATTATATATGTACAGTTGGTATAAGTTATACATCTTCTTGTATATAGTGATATGGAGAATGCTGGTATAACCTGAGCATCTCCTGTATATAATTATATATGTACAGCTGGTATAAGTTATACATCTTCTTGAATATAGTGATATGGACCATGCTGGTATAACCTGGGCATCTCCTGTATATAATTATATATGTACAGCTGGTATAAGTTATACATCTTCTTGTATATAGTGATATGGAGCATGCTGGTATAACCTGGGTATCTCCTGTATATAATTATATATGTACAGCTGGTATAAGTTATACATCTTCTTGTATATAGTGATATGGACCATGCTGGTATAACCTGGGCATCTCCTGTATATAATTATATATGTACAGCTGGTATAAGTTATACATCTTCTTGTATATAGTGATATGGAGAATGCTGGTATAACCTGGGTATCTCCTGTATATAATTATATATGTACAGCTGGTATAAGTTATACATCTTCTTGTATATAGTGATATGGAGCCTGCTTGTATAACCTGGGCATCTCCTGTATATAAATATATATGTACAGCTGGTATAAGTTATACATCTTCTTGTATATAGTGATATGGACCATGCTGGTATAACCTGGGTATCTCCTGTATATAATTATATATGTACAGCTGGTATAAGTTATACATCTTCTTGTATATAGTGATATGGACCATGCTGGTATAACCTGGGTATCTCCTGTATATGATTATATATGTACAGCTGGTATAAGTTATACATCTTCTTGTATATAGTGATATGGAGAATGCTGGTATAACCTGGGTATCTCCTGTATATAATTATATATGTACAGCTGGTATAAGTTATACATCTTCTTGTATATAGTGATATGGAGCATGCTGGTATAACCTGGGCATCTCCTGTATATAATTATATATGTACAGCTGGTATAAGTTATACATCTTCTTGTATATAGTGATATGGAGCATGCTGGTATAACCTGGGCATCTCCTGTATATAATTATATATGTACAGCTGGTATAAGTTATACATCTTCTTGTATATAGTGATATGGACCATGCTGGTATAACCTGGGCATCTCCTGTATATAATTATATATGTACAGCTGGTATAAGTTATACATCTTCTTGTATATAGTGATATGAAGCATGCTGGTATAACCTGGGCATCCCCTGTATATAATTATATATGTACAGCTGGTATAAGTTATACATCTTCTTGTATATAGTGATATGGAGCATGCTGGTATAACCTGGGTATCTCCTGTATATAATTATATATGTACAGCTGGTATAAGTTATACATCTTCTTGTATACAGTGATATGGAGAATGCTGGTATAACCTGGGTATCTCCTGTATATAATTATATATGTACAGCTGGTATAAGTTATACATCTTCTTGTATATAGTGATATGAACCATGCTGGTATAACCCGGGCGTCTGCTGTATATAATTATATATGTACAGCTGGTATAAGTTATACATCTTCTTGTATATAGTGATATGGAGCATGCTGGTATAACCTGGGCATCTCCTGTGTATAATTATATATGTACAGCTGGTATAAGTTATACATCTTCTTGTATATAGTGATATGGACCATGCTGGTATAACCCGGGCATCTCCTGTATATAATTATATATGTACAGCTGGTATAAGTTATACATCTTCTTGTATATAGTGATATGGAGCATGCTGGTATAACCTGGGTATCTCCTGTATATAATTATATATGTACAGCTGGTATAAGTTATACATCTTCTTATATATAGTGATATGGACCATGCTGGTATAACCTGGGCATCTCCTGTGTATAATTATATATGTACAGCTGGTATAAGTTATACATCTTCTTGTATATAGTGATATGGACCATGCTGGTATAACCTGGGTATCTCCTGTATATAATTGTATATGTACAGCTGGTATAAGTTATACATCTTCTTGTATATAGTGATATGGACCATGCTGGTATAACCTGGGTATCTCCTGTATATAATTATATAGGTACAGCTGGTATAAGTTATACATCTTCTTGTATATAGTGATATGGACCATGCTGGTATAACCTGGGTATCTCCTGTATATAATTATATAGGTACAGCTGGTATAAGTTATACATCTTCCTGTATATAGTGATATGGAGCATGCTGGTATAACCTGGGTATCTCCTGTATATAATTGTATATGTACAGCTGGTATAAGTTATACATCTTCTTGTATATAGTGATATGGAGCATGCTGGTATAACCTGGGCATCTCCTGTATATAATTATATATGTACAGCTGGTATAAGTTATACATCTTCTTGTATATAGTGATATGGAGCATGCTGGTATAACCTGGGCATCTCCTGTATATAATTATATATGTACAGCTGGTATAAGTTATACATCTTCTTGTATATAGTGATATGGACCATGCTGGTATAACCTGGGCATCTCCTGTATATAATTATATATGTACAGCTGGTATAAGTTATACATCTTCTTGTATATAGTGATATGAAGCATGCTGGTATAACCTGGGCATCCCCTGTATATAATTATATATGTACAGCTGGTATAAGTTATACATCTTCTTGTATATAGTGATATGGAGCATGCTGGTATAACCTGGGTATCTCCTGTATATAATTATATATGTACAGCTGGTATAAGTTATACATCTTCTTGTATACAGTGATATGGAGAATGCTGGTATAACCTGGGTATCTCCTGTATATAATTATATATGTACAGCTGGTATAAGTTATACATCTTCTTGTATATAGTGATATGAACCATGCTGGTATAACCCGGGCGTCTGCTGTATATAATTATATATGTACAGCTGGTATAAGTTATACATCTTCTTGTATATAGTGATATGGAGCATGCTGGTATAACCTGGGCATCTCCTGTGTATAATTATATATGTACAGCTGGTATAAGTTATACATCTTCTTGTATATAGTGATATGGACCATGCTGGTATAACCCGGGCATCTCCTGTATATAATTATATATGTACAGCTGGTATAAGTTATACATCTTCTTGTATATAGTGATATGGAGCATGCTGGTATAACCTGGGTATCTCCTGTATATAATTATATATGTACAGCTGGTATAAGTTATACATCTTCTTATATATAGTGATATGGACCATGCTGGTATAACCTGGGCATCTCCTGTGTATAATTATATATGTACAGCTGGTATAAGTTATACATCTTCTTGTATATAGTGATATGGACCATGCTGGTATAACCTGGGTATCTCCTGTATATAATTGTATATGTACAGCTGGTATAAGTTATACATCTTCTTGTATATAGTGATATGGACCATGCTGGTATAACCTGGGTATCTCCTGTATATAATTATATAGGTACAGCTGGTATAAGTTATACATCTTCTTGTATATAGTGATATGGACCATGCTGGTATAACCTGGGTATCTCCTGTATATAATTATATAGGTACAGCTGGTATAAGTTATACATCTTCCTGTATATAGTGATATGGAGCATGCTGGTATAACCTGGGTATCTCCTGTATATAATTGTATATGTACAGCTGGTATAAGTTATACATCTTCTTGTATATAGTGATATGGAGCATGCTGGTATAACCTGGGTATCTCCTGTATATAATTATATATGTACAGCTGGTATAAGTTATACATCTTCTTGTATATAGTGATATGGAGCATGCTGGTATAACCTGGGCATCTCCTGTATATAATTATATATGTACAGCTGGTATAAGTTATACATCTTCTTGTATATAGTGATATGGACCATGCTGGTATAACCTGGGTATCTCCTGTATATAATTGTATATGTACAGCTGGTATAAGTTATACATCTTCTTGTATATAGTGATATGGAGCATGCTGGTATAACCTGGGCATCTCCTGTATATAATTATATATGTACAGCTGGTATAAGTTATACATCTTCTTGTATATAGTGATATGGACCATGCTGGTATAACCTGGGCATCTCCTGTATATAATTATATATGTACAGCTGGTATAAGTTATACATCTTCTTGTATATAGTGATATGGACCATGCTGGTATAACCTGGGCATCTCCTGTATATAATTATATATGTACAGCTGGTATAAGTTATACATCTTCTTGTATATAGTGATATGGACCATGCTGGTATAACCTGGGTATCTCCTGTATATAATTGTATATGTACAGCTGGTATAAGATAGCCTTCACTTTTATATAATTTCGCTGGTAAACTCCCAGCCAGTAATTCTCATAGAGATTTTGCTCATAGAGAAATAACCTACGGTACATTTTGTTCATTCAATGGAAGAAACCTCTTGATGAATGTTTTCTGTTGTGTCACTTCTCCCTCTGTTCATTAACCCCTTAAGGACATAGGACGTACCGGTACGCCCTATTTCCCGAGTCCTTAAGGACACAGGACGTACCGGTACGTCCTGACTTAAAATCGGCATTCCGGCGCCGCGGGGGTTAATCGGAACGGGATGCCGGCTGAAATCATTCAGCCGGCATCCTGTAACAATGCAGGGGGGGGGGTCATTTGACCCCCCCGTATCGACGATCGCAGAAAACCGCAGGTCAATTCAGACCTGCGGTTTTCTGCGTTTCCGGTCCATTCGGGTGTCCTGTGACCCGATGAACCGGAAAAAGACTGCGATCGGTGGCGTAATTATACACCACCTATCGCAGTCCGAGGATTTGGAGAGGCGGTGCTGGCCCTGGTGCTGAACGCCGCTGTCCAGAGTGCTGATTGGAGCAGGGGAGAGAGGCGCGAGATTCAAACTTCCTGCGCTCCTCTCTCCCCTCCTCTTCCTGTCCAGCACCCTGACCGTGCAGCATCGTCCAGCACCAGCTCCTGTGTCCCCCTAATCGGCATCCATCACCCTCCTGCACCCATCGCCACCCAGGTAGGTTAGGGTCAGTGAGGGAGAGGCACCGTTAGGCAGGGAAAGAAGGGAAAAGTTTAAAAAAAAAAGTTCTTTTATTTCAAAACTTTTTTTGATCCATCCATCAGACCCCCCCCTGCCACTTTGGGGCCAAATTCATGGAGGCCTACGTACCTGGAAGGGAGGTCGCGGTTGATGAGTCTCTCGTTGCGTTCAAGGGGAGACTCAGTTTCCGCCAATACATTCCCACAAAGCGGGCGAGGTATGGCGTGAAGCTATACAAAATTTGTGAGAGTACCTCAGGGTACACTTACAAATTTCGTGTGTACGAGGGGCGAGATTCCCGTATTCAACCCCCAGAATGTCCCCCCACTCTGGGTGTTACCGGGAAACTCGTGTGGGACCTTATGTACCCACTGCTGGATAATGGTTACCACTTGTACGTGGACAACTTTTATACCAGTATCCCCTTGTTCAGGTCCCTTGCCGCCAGATCCACGTTCGCTTGTGGGACCGTGCGGAAAAATCAACGCGGCCTCCCTGCCTACCCCCTCCAGGTACCTATCCCCAGGGGTGAGACCTGTGCCCTTACCAGTGGAAACCTGTTGCTGGTCAGGTATAAGGACAAGAGGGATGTCCTTATGCTGTCCACAATCCACAGTAACAGCACCACCCCAGTCCCTGTGCGAGGTACCGCGGCAACGGTCCTCAAGCCCGATTGTATCGTCGCCTACAATCGGTATATGGGAGGAGTTGATCTCTCTGATCAAGTCCTCACGCCATATAACGCCATGCGCAAAACCCGGGCATGGTACAAAAAAGTTGCGGTCTACTTGGTGCAGGTTGCCATGTACAACTCTTTTGTACTATCCCGAAGCGCTGGCAGCACAGGGACATTCCTTCAGTTCTATGAGGCAGTCCTCAAAGACCTGATCTTTTCGGACCGGGAAAGAGCAGGCCGGAGTACCTCGGGAACTGGAGGCGCCCGGATCGTCCCTGGCCAACACTTTCCAGGTGTGGTCCCCCATACTGGAAAGAAGGGACGAACCCAAAAAAAGTGCAGAGTGTGTCACAAGAGGGGGATACGGAAGGACACCACCACTCAGTGTGACACGTGCCCCGATCATCCGGGCCTCTGCGTTATCGATTGCTTCAGGGAGTATCACACTTCCATGGAGTACTAAATTTTTATAATCCCCAACAGTCCACTAGAGAACATAAAAAACTATGGCTCTCAGACTTTGGAGACACGGAAACATTTTTTTTTTCCCAAAAAAATATTAGTTTTAGTGCAGGCATCCTCAAACTGCGGCCCTCCAGATGTTGTAAAACTATAACTCCCAGCATGCCCAGACAACCTACAGCCATCAGCAGGGCATGGTGGGAATTGTAGTTTTAAAACATCTGGAGGGCCGCAGTTTTTAGGATGCCTGCTTAGTGTCTCCAAAGTCTGAGAGCCATACATATTGGGCATCGTCGCGTGCGTAAAAGTCGTCGCTATAAAAATAACTTTTGACCAAACGCCTCGGATGAACGGTGTTAAAAATATAAAATAAAAACGGTGCCAAAACACCCATTTTTGGGCAAAATTTCCATTTGAATCCTTTTTTGCCGGTAATAAAGCAAGGGTTAACAGCCAAACAAAACTCAATATTTATGGCCCTGATTCTGTAGTTTGCAGAAACACCCCATATGTGGTCGTAAATGGCTATATAGCCGCACAGCAGGGCATAGAACGAAGGGAACTCCATATGGTTTCTGGAAGGCAGATTTTGATGGACAGTTTTTTTTTTGACACCATGTCCCATTAGAAGCCCCCCTGATGTAGCCTAGACTAGAAACTCCAAAAAAGTGACCCCATCTAAGAAACTACACCCCTCAAGGTATTCAAAAGTTACTTTACAAACTATGTTAACCCTTTAGGTGTTCCACAAAACCAAATAGTGAATGTAGAAACAATTTTAGAATTTAATTTTTTTGTTACATTGCCTCAAAAAGAGTAATATAGAGCAACCAAAAATCTAATTTACCCCTAAAATAGTCCCAAAACAACAACCACCTTATCCCGTAGTTTCCTAGATGGGGTCACTTTTATGGAGTTTCTACTCTAGGGGTGCATCAGGGGGCTTGAAAGGGTACATGGTGTCAATAAACCAGTCCAGCAAAATCTGCCTTCCAAAAACCATATGACATTCCCCTTCTTCTATGTCCTGCCGTTTAGCCAAATAGTAGTTTATGACCACATATGGGGTGTTTCTGCAAACTACAGAATTGGGGCAACCCATTTTGAGTGTTGTTTGGCAGTTAACCCTTGTTTTACTCCTGGAAAAAATTTATTATATTGGAAAATTTTCCAAAAAATAGAAATTTCAAAATTGTTTCTCCATCTGCCATTAACTCTTGTGGAACACCTAAAGGGTTAACAAAGTTTGTAAACCCAGTTTTGAATACCTTGAGGGGTGTACTTTCTTAGATGGAGTCACTTTTTTGAAATTTCTATTCTAGGGGTGCAACAGGGGGCTTCAAATGGGACATGGTATAAACAAAACCAGTCCTGCAAAATCTGCCTTCCAAAACCCATATGGTGTTCCCCTCCTTCTATGTGCTACCGTTCGGCCAAACAGTAGTTTACGACCACATATGGGGTGTTTTTGCAAACTACAGAATCAGGGCAACCCATTTTGAGTGTTGTTTGGCAGTTAACCCTTGTTTTACTCCTGGAAAAAATTGATTATATTGGAAAATTTTCCAAAAAATAGAAATTTCAAAATTGTTTCTCCATCTGCCATTAACTCTTGTGGAAGACCTAAAGGGTTAATAAAGTTTGAAAAAACAGTTTTGAATACCTTGAGGGGTGTAGTTTCTAGAATGGGCATTTTTGGGAGGTTTCTATTATCTAAGCCTCACAAAGTGACTTCAAACCTGAACTGGTCCATAAAAAGTGGGATTTTGAAGATTTCTGAAAATTTCAAAATTTGCTTCTAAACTTCTAAGCCTTGTAACATCCCCAAAAAATAAAATATCATTCCCAAAATGCTACAAACATAAAGTAGACATATGGGGAATGTAAAATCATCACAATTTTTGGTGGTATTACTATGTATTACAGAAGTAGAGAAACTGAAAGTTTGAAATTTGCTAATTTTTCAAAATTTTTGGTAAAAATTGTATTTTTTTATGCAAAAAAATTAACTTTTTTGACCCAATTTTAGCAGTGACATGAAGTACAATATGTGACGAAAAAACAATCTCAGAACGGCCTGGGTAAGTCAAAGCGTTTTAAAGTTATGAGCACTTAAAGTGACACTGGTCAGATTTCCAAAAAATGGCCTGGTCCTTAAGGTGAAAATGAGCCCGGTCCTTAAGGGGTTAATGAGTGATGAATATAAACAGTATATATATATCAGGTCAGTGGCTTGGTCTGCGTGTAATGGGTGTATCAGAGTATAAGATTATGGGGGATCTCAGATGACGGAAAGATAATAACCCCCTTACGCCTAAGGGAATCACATCGTCCATGTATGTTCAGAAACAATATCTTAGCCACCCACAAGTATGCACAGATGTAGCAGAGTTGACTTTGCAATTTAAAGCAACAAAGGCCCATTTATTTAAAGGGCTTGTCCCATGAAAAATATTCTTCGGTTTTCAAACCAGTCCCTGGATCTGAATATTTTTGTAATTGTATGTAATAAAAAAAATTGCATAGCCACTGAGTTATTTAATAAAATGTATATATATGGCGCCACCTGCTGTCTCTTTTTTTTCTAGTTTCTTTGTCCTGCTCACTGAGATGGCCGCACATGCTCAGTTTCATTTTTCCACTGCCTCCTGAGCTTTGATAGGAAGAGAGCTCCAGCAGAGTAGACACGCCCCCTGAGCTGCAGCAGAATGGACACGCCCCTTATGCTGTCAGCTTGATCTAAATCTAGCCGAGTAATGAATGTGGAGATCTCTGGATCCATGTGAGGTACAGGGCTGGTTCTAGCTTTGTTAGAAAGAGATTGTCATGTCCTATATGATCTCTGATTTTCATTTTTTATATTAGTCATGGGAGAACCCCTTTAGCTTTTTTAGCACTTGCCGACAATGTGCTTCCTTCACACGTGAGTTTTGGGGCATCTTGTAAAACTACCAAGCATCTTTTAGCATTTTAGCACTGCTAATAGCTTCTTTATTGTAACTTTTTAAACGTTTATTTTTTTATTTCTTTTTTATATATGTCTATTTTTATTAAGGTTTTGGTTTGTATAGGAATTTTTAAGTCTTCCAGAGAAGGCTATTGGAAAAATTGCTAGGAAATAAAGAATAATAATTCAACTGCAATGCAAACATATATTTTTTTTGCATGTATTGCATTTAATAATGCACTATAGACTTTAAGGTAACATCTGGCTATGTAAAAACAGGGGATGAAAAGCTGCAAAAACATCAAAAACAGCAACAACAAAAAAATAATTGGTGTGAAACTAGTAGCAACATCAGACAATAAAGAAGTTTGTGTCACCATACATTTTTTTCCCAGCTGTGAGATATTCTCTTTACTTAATTATAATGGTGCCCCTTGGTGTTACATCTGTATAATAATGTGAACGTCCACCTACTAAGGTGGTCGCGCATGATCAGTTTCATCCTTTAACTGCCACCAGCTGGATTTACTGATAGAAGCTGTAATAGTTTCAGGGAGAAAGCTGCAGCAGAAAGCACGAGTCCCCTGAGATGTGATAAGGAGAGAGCTGCAACAGAAAGGACACACCCCAAAAGCTGTGATAGGGAGAGAGCTGCATAAAACATATTCTTATAATGCGTGGTTTAGGGGTTAGTTATCATATTCCTATTACATGCCTGGTGGTCTAGAGTGTCATAATGGTTAATACCTAGTATCTCTGGTGGTGTAGGTTGATGAAGGGCTAATATTGATATCCATTGTTCATGGTGGTCTAGGGAGTTTATGTGGTAACATCTAATATCTCTGGCAGTCTAGTGGGATTTTGTGATAATATTATAATCACAAATATGTCTGAAAAGTCAGAAGCCCCCTTCCCCCCCCCCCCCCCCCCAATCTTTCCCTCTATTGTAGGGTGTTGATTGTTTGCCATGGCAGCCAGGGGCCAAGTGAAGATGCCAGGCTTGCCATGTTAGTGCTGTTATTACAGCTTGTGTTACACTGGTTGTCACAGCTCTGCTACTTCTATTAGAAACATTACCCAGTAAACACTACTACTCTCAGTTCTGCGACCACCACTCCCCTCGTTTTCTTGCTGCCTATAGTTGCTAATCAGCATGCAGCTATAAGACTGTGGTGCTGACCTCATTGCCTTGTCAGAGCAGTAAGGTTCCTAGTTTGCTAGGTTTCTGTTGTCTGGCATCGATCCGTGCCTGTTTACTGGATTCAGACTCCCAGCTGCCTGCCCTGACCTGTGCCTGTTTACTGCTGCCTGCCCTGACCTCGGATCTTTATCACATATTCGCAAGAACTCAGCCTGCCATCCAGCCAGCCTGACTCCGGCCTGTTTCTGACTAAGGGTTTGCACTCTAACACCCATGGATCAGCTGCCAGCCATAGCAATTCTCCTATCCCAAGAGGTAGCAGCTTGGAGGTTCTCTGCAGTGAAGTCCTGATCCCTGTATACCGGAGAGTCGCCAGGATAACGCCCTTAAGTTTATCCCAAAGTGAAACTGGTTGGTTGACACAGTGGTTCCACTACAGAACTATGCAGTGTATTACGCACGTGATCTACTTCATGTTCCCGCACTAATGGGCATTAAAAAGAACTTGTTACCAGTGAGGCCAGTGAATGACTGCAGTGGCACACATGACCCTGTCTGGAAGTTAACATGTTGGGGAGTCAAATCACCTATGCACTGGTACCGACTGTCACGGTGGGGAGTGGGGGAAAGAACTAGGCCTGGACATCAGGAAAAGGGAGCAGGTCACCTCTTAAGCCGCCCTAATCCTGGCACTGACTCCTAACCGTATGAGCAGACCCAGATGGTAGGTGGGCTCATACACAGGAACCTAGGACCCTGAGTCACCCTGATGATCTCTGAATAAAGGTTAGAAGCAAGAGACGACCTGTTCCTCCAGAACACGGAAGAACAGGAGTCTCACAGGCCAAGCGGCAAGGGTAAGGGAAGACAGTGAGCAGCAACTGGGTCGGCAGGTAAGAACCCAGTGATACGACAACACACCGGAACGACAAGCACTTACCTGCCGCAGCAACAAGGTGGGACACCAGCACCAAGACTACCTGAACCCCCTGCGGACTGAATGCATGGCGGCACCAGGCAGAGCTGCTCACTGACTAGTGGTTCCCCCTGCGGGGAACCCAGGGGCCCACTCACCGAAGGCACAGACAGACAGGGGAATGTCTAGACATAACAACACACCCTGTACATAAACCCTCACTAAACAAATACAAGGGAAGGAAGGGGAAAATACGTAAGGATGACATAGAGAAAACAACGGATGACCTTGATGACTAACTAGGTGGCCCTCACACTGAAAGGATGGAATATCCAGGGCAGGAGCATAGCTCCAGCACACACCAAGGCTGGATAACTACTGACCTCACGCTCAAAGCACCAGATTAAGAAGAGCCATGAGGCCACACCCAGAACAAACAGCCAGGAAGTTAACCCCTCCAGCACCAGACAGGCAAAGAACCACAAGAAGGAGGAAAGCACAAACATGCTGCACCACAACGCGTTTCCCCCTGGCAACCAGCATGCACGGCTAACGTGTCACGGTGCACAACAACAAGACCATGACACATCCGTAACACAGACTGGCGGGGAGCAAGTCAGTTGATTACTTATTTTACATGGGCCACATTCCAGGGCCTAAATAAAAAAGGTCTCAAAGCTGGAATACCCCTTTTATGTTACAGAAATGCACTGTCCAGATCCTCTGAAGTAGGAGTTAATGGCCACAGAAGCCGAGTGAAGCCCCATCACTTGGGATAATGGCACTATTATAACCTCATTAATTGTAGACGGTTTCTGCTATTATTTTGCACTTTTTGGAATTGATGATTTCCAGGCCGTTACCTGAGAGTGCAATCAGAAGATCATCAATCATCCTAACAATCAGGTTGTGTCCTGATGATTTGTATCTAATTATTCTTTGGTGATCTGTAGACAGATAGGATCTGGAGGACTACTAGACATTTACAAAATAATGAGCGATGAGACCGTTCATGACCAAGACAGGGATGAAATGAAGTGCACCCCTTCTTACAAGAAAAGTAATCTCTTTTACCATCATTTACCGTTGATTGTTGCGGTTGGTACCTCCACCTAGTTGGACTGTTATGTGATAGCTGCTATAACTTTTTATTGCTTTTTATTTACATGCTGCATTATAAACCGTCAGATGTGCTTGCATTTACATTGATGCAACAGTCACATAACCAATTGTGTTATTACTGTTGGATAACGTGGATGCAAAAGGGTCTTTTTAGGAACACGTAACTTAATCTGATTTATTCAGGTTCTTAAATTGTAGAGAGTATGTGGCTGGAAGAACATAAATAGAAGTGCAGCCATATGTTCAGAAGCAGCAGTGCCCGAGACAGAGCTGCTGCTGTAAACAAAGCCAGCAATAATCCTGCGTGTAGCTAGCTAGCAGTGAAGGTGGTACTAGTCATAAGAGTACAACACAGATAAGCTGAGCATTGTAGCTTACACACCAACACCTTCAACATAGAGCATTAGAGAAAGTCTCCATTCAAGGACACAACCTTTACTGGTGCCCAAGGCATGTGTGCCCTAACTGACAGCCATCTCTATAGTGTCTCATGAAGTCTTGATAACCATTTTTTCCTATAATTCTACCAATTAACAGTCACATGTTGATATACAACCCTAAGTGGTTTTACAGAAATCGAAAACCATGGCTACTTTCTACTCGAAACAGTACCACATCTCCAATGTAGTGTCAGCGCTTAATAGCTTCACTGTGCAGATGTATGGCGCTGTTTTATGGAAGGACAATTCTGCACAACACTTTTAATGGCAAAATCCATTCACTTTTTTAAATATTCAACACTCCTTGAGCCCAGCTGCCATGTTTTCTGATAGGAAGTACCTGCTTTCAATGCTTTAAAGTGAATGGCGCTCAGCTGCAGTACCAGGCAGTGCCAGACGTACGGGCCAGCTGCTATGTCCTTGGCAATAGATTCAGGTCTTGGGCACAAGACTTTCACTAATCACACAATGATGACCTATTCTTAAAGGGGATGTGACATAAAAGTCTTCCAGGATGGGATCTGCACCTGTGTCAAGAACAATACTCCTTTAACCATTATTCCATTGGATAAGGTGGTGGCCACCCTATCTAGTTGGAGAAAGAATGGAGAATAAGCCATTCATGTCTTCTACTCCAGTCACATCTACACTTGAGCTCTTAACCTTGACTAACCACAATCTAATATTACTATTGCAGAGTTTTCGAGGAAATATCCATTGCTGGATTAACCTTTAAAGGGGTTGGCCAGTCTCGCACACTGATGGCATATCGCTAGCATACGCCACCAATGTCAGATAGGTGCGAGTCTCAACTCTGGGACCTGCATCTATCTCTAGAATGTCAGAGTACACTGTGCATGTGTGGCATGCTCTCCAATCACTTCTATGGGACTTCCGAAAAGAAAGAGAATGGATAGTGCACTGTGCAAGTGCAGCCACCTCTCCACTTCTATGGGAGTTCCGGAAATAGCTCTGCAATTTTCGGCACTCCCATACAAGCTAAGGGAGGTTGGATAGCAGATTGTGGTTGGTCCAAGTTAAGAGCTCAAGTGTGGAGGTGACTGGGGTAGAATACAAAATGAAACAAGAAGTGAATGGAAGGTCATAGTCCCTCCATATTATATATAGACTATATCTAACATGCAACATGCAGATTCTTACTTCTTCTTCTCATCGAGCACCTCGGCACCATCATCATCCATCCGAGTGTGAAGCTCGTGAATGATTTTGTTCAGTGTCCCGTAGAATTCCTTGTTGTCCTCCCGGATTCCTTTGTTATGCTCTGAGATGACCTGTTGGTACCCCATGTCTTGGGCGTCGGCATTCACTGTATACTTCAGGCTCTGCAGGACCCGGTTGTGGTCCTGCAGTAGGTCCTGGAGATACTTCAGGTTCTCCTTCACGCTTGGAGGGTTGTCCTTCCTGGCGCACGATTCCTGGCGCGGGGTCACAAAGGTCAGCTGACACTTGTTTGTGTCCTGTGGGTGATATCGAGGCTCTTTGGGTTGGTCTTGAGGATTGTCAAGGATGTAACCGGACCCCAAATCGGCCAGGATGTCATCTCCGCTTTGGCCTGAGCTGAATGATATAGCGACCCATAGGCTCAGAGTCAGACGTAGGGCAAGGAGCTGCCTCATTGTACCCTGGAGATCACACAGAGATGTCAATGTTAATGCTGCGCCGATGGAGTAGACTTTAGTGCATACGCTGACATGTTAAAGGCATTGCCAAAAGTTCAGATAATAAAAGTTCCATTCCTCACCATTTTGAAGATCTCTGCTTGCTGTCAATTAATACAAAACATTCAAAATGACATCTGAGAGCGGAAAACGCTTTTGGAACACATCCTTCCCACACAGCTATATCCAGTAGGGGGATTCCTGTATGAGTGGAAGACAGGAGCAACACAAAACTTTCCCCTGTCCTGAACGTTTGAAAAACGTATCAGTTCAGGAAAAACGTATCAACGTGGAATCCAGGCAACGTGGCTCACAGAAGACTATCTAGACTGGATACAATTGTAACAAAATGCTCAGCTGTGACAAAAATTAGGATACTTTCACTTATGCGATTTTGCTGTCCGGTTTTTACGATCCGGCATGGGACCTTAAAACCAAAGCCAAACGCATCCGTTATTATAATAAAACTGTCTGCATCCGTTCAGAACTGATCCGGTTGTATTATATTGAAAATGAAAAAACCCGATCCGGCACTAAATCCATTGTAAGTCAATGGCCGCCGGATCCGGGGTTTTTTGTGTCCAAAAAAGACGGATCTAGCACCATTGACTTAGGGCTCATGCACACGACTGTTGTTGTTTTGCGTTTTTTTTCCTCTGATTTTAGTCCTCTTCCGTTCCGTTATTCCACAAAACATATCCGTATGGTTTCCATACGCGATCTGTTTTTTGCGGATTGGAAACGGAAACAGTAACTTATTACCGTAATCACCAAACACATGAGCAATATGGGCTTGGCATAGCATTTCTACAGTATGGATCAGCAAAATACAGATGTGTTCCGTGTGCGTTAAATATTTTTTGCTGACCCATTGACTTGAATGGGGCCTCAGATTTGCGGACAATAATAGGACACGCACTACTTTTTTGCGGAACGGAAATACAGAAACGGAATGCACACGGAGTACCTTCGGGTGTTTTTGCTGACCCATTGAAGTGAATGGTTCCGCATATGGTCCGCGCAAAAAAACGGAAGGAAGCGGAAATAAAATACGTTCGTGTGCACGAGCCCTTACATGGGTTTTGGTGCCGGATCCGGAATGTTCATTTTCCCATGCCGCAGACAAAAAAAACGCTGCTTACATCTATTTTGTGTCTGGCATGGGAACTCTACAAAACGGAACCACATTTTGGCGCACTCCGTTCTGGTTTGTTCAGTTTCTTCCCCATTGACAATGAATGGGAACAAGACTGAAGCGTTGTGCTGCGGTTTTTAGACCCTGTGCCGGATCTTAGAACCAGACAGCGCAACGCGGGTGTGAAAGTAGCCTTAGGTATCTGCAGGTTTTCAGCCTCTGGATTCAAATAAGATGGTTCCTATTCACTGATGGCAAGCAGAGATATTGAAGCAGAGATAGGTTCCTATTCACTGATGGCAAGCAGAGATATTGAAAATGGTGAGAAAAATGTATATCTGCTGATTATAAATGGTTCAGAGGGGATGGCCCATCTGAGACAGTGGTGGCATATTGCTAGGATGTTTGTGGGTCCTACCTCTGGGGCACCACACATGTACCGGGCGCTCTCCATTCACTGCTGAAGCGTGCTTGGCTATTTTCGGAAGTCCCATAGAGCTGAATGGAGAGCGCACTGCGCAAGCCCCGCCACCTCCATTCATCACTATGGGAGTACTGAAAATAGCCAAGTGCTGGTTCAGCTATTTTCGGTATTCCCACGAAAGTCAATGGAGGGTTGCTGCGCTTGCGCTGCGCGCTCTCCTTCACCTTGGAGGCCACGTTCTGGAGATAGCTGCTGGTTCCACCTCTGGGACCCGCTGCAATCTGACACCGATGGCATATCCTAGTTAAGTCTGAGATGGGGCATCCCTTTAAGCTTTATTTGCAGAAGTCTGATGAAGTATTGGGGGACGGTCAGATGGCCGACTGCTTGCGGTGACCGCTACAAGATCACATGGCCATTGACCTCTGCATGTTTGGGTGCGGGTGGACACCACAACCTCTGTCCTTGAGGAATCTGTCCTGACATCTCCTAATATAACAGGTAGGACGGGTCTATGGCAGCGGTGACACCAGCACAATGTGATGCTGTTTCTGCGGGTGCACGCCCCTCCCCCCACAATGATATACGTCATACAGGGTCTTGTGATGATCTGGCGTCTTATATATTCCTTGGCGTCCAGGTGCACGCACCTCAGGATGCAGGTGTATTTATAGAGATTGGTCTCAGGGAGAAGAAATCCTCCGCTCATCCATTACCGGAATATAAATACTGTCATAACGAAGAGCCAAGACGGTAATTAACGAGGTGCAAATCAATATGGCGTCACTGGCGGGATGTGATGACCTTAGAGGAGGACATGAGGAGTCTTCAGGGAGGTGTTGGGACCGAGCCGCGTCTTCCTCTCACAGAGCATCATTTATTCCGCCAGAAAGGTGTTTGTCTAAGAACATCTGCTGCTCCGGACAGCTGAGCCCTCACTACATCACCAGCAGAAGTGCACAGCTCAGCAGCTACAGATGCAGCAGAGCCCAGTGTGTCACTTAACTCTTACATCATTTATTACCCAGGCTTAACTGAGTACTGATAATGTAGTAGATGTCACCTGCAGTCCTATGTAACACAGTGATAGCTCTCTGAGTACAGATAGTGTAGTAGATGTCACCTGCAGTCCTATGTAACACCACAGATAACATAGTGATAACTCTCTGAGTACAGATAATGTAGTAGATGTTACCTGCAGTCCTATGTAACACCACAGATAACAGTTATAGCTCTCTGAGTACAGATAATGTAGTAGATGTCACCTGCAGTCCTATGTAACACCACAGATAACAGTTATAGCTCTCTGAGTACAGATAGTGTAGTAGATGTTACCTGCAGTCCTATGTAACACCACAGATAACACAGTGATAACTCTCTGAGTACAGATAATGTAGTAGATGTCACCTGCAGTCCTATGTAACACCACAGATAACAGTTATAGCTCTCTGAGTACAGATAATGTAGTAGATGTCACCTGCAGTCCTATGTAACACCACTGATAACACAGTGATAACTCTCTGAGTACAGATAATGTAGTAGATGTCACCTGCAGTCCTATGTAACACCACAGATAACAGTTATAGCTCTCTGAGTACAGATAATGTAGTAGATGTCACCTGCAGTCCTATGTAACACCACAGATAACAGTTATAGCTCTCTAAGTACAGATAATGTAGTAGATGTCACCTGCAGTCCTATGTAACACCACAGATAACAGTTATAGCTCTCTGAGTACAGATAGTGTAGTAGATGTCACCTGCAGTCCTATGTAACACAGTGATAATTCTCTGAGTACTGATAATGTAGTAGATGTCACCTGCAGTCCTATGTAACACAGTGATAGCTCTCTGAGTACAGATAGTGTAGTAGATGTCACCTGCAGTCCTATGTAACACCACAGATAACACAGTGATAACTCTTTGAGTACAGATAATGTAGTAGATGTCACCTGCAGTCCTATGTAACACCACAGATAACACAGTGATAACTCTCTGAGTACAGATAATGTAGTAGATGTCACCTGCAGTCCTATGTAACACCACAGATAACACAGTGATAACTCTCTGAGTACAGATAATGTAGTAGATGTCACCTGCAGTCCTATGTAACACAGTGATAGCTCTCTGAGTACAGATAATGTAGTAGATGTCACCTGCAGTCCTATGTAACACTACAGATAACACAGTGATAACTCTCTGAGTACAGATAATGTAGTAGATGTCACCTGCAGTCCTATGTAACACCACAGATAACAGTTATAGCTCTCTGAGTACAGATAGTGTAGTAGATGTTACCTGCAGTCCTATGTAACACCACAGATAACACAGTGATAACTCTCTGAGTACAGATAATGTAGTAGATGTCACCTGCAGTCCTATGTAACACCACAGATAACAGTTATAGCTCTCTGAGTACAGATAGTGTAGTAGATGTTACCTGCAGTCCTATGTAACACCACAGATAACACAGTGATAACTCTCTGAGTACAGATAATGTAGTAGATGTCACCTGCAGTCCTATGTAACACCACAGATAACAGTTATAGCTCTCTGAGTACAGATAATGTAGTAGATGTCACCTGCAGTCCTATGTAACACCACAGATAACAGTTATAGCTCTCTGAGTACAGATAATGTAGTAGATGTCACCTGCAGTCCTATGTAACACCACAGATAACAGTTATAGCTCTCTGAGTACAGATAATGTAGTAGATGTCACCTGCAGTCCTATGTAACACCACTGATAACACAGTGATAACTCTCTGAGTACAGATAATGTAGTAGATGTCACCTGCAGTCCTATGTAACACCACAGATAACAGTTATAGCTCTCTGAGTACAGATAATGTAGTAGATGTCACCTGCAGTCCTATGTAACACCACAGATAACAGTTATAGCTCTCTAAGTACAGATAATGTAGTAGATGTCACCTGCAGTCCTATGTAACACCACAGATAACAGTTATAGCTCTCTGAGTACAGATAGTGTAGTAGATGTCACCTGCAGTCCTATGTAACACAGTGATAATTCTCTGAGTACTGATAATGTAGTAGATGTCACCTGCAGTCCTATGTAACACAGTGATAGCTCTCTGAGTACAGATAGTGTAGTAGATGTCACCTGCAGTCCTATGTAACACCACAGATAACACAGTGATAACTCTTTGAGTACAGATAATGTAGTAGATGTCACCTGCAGTCCTATGTAACACCACAGATAACACAGTGATAACTCTCTGAGTACAGATAATGTAGTAGATGTCACCTGCAGTCCTATGTAACACCACAGATAACACAGTGATAACTCTCTGAGTACAGATAATGTAGTAGATGTCACCTGCAGTCCTATGTAACACAGTGATAGCTCTCTGAGTACAGATAATGTAGTAGATGTCACCTGCAGTCCTATGTAACACTACAGATAACACAGTGATAACTCTCTGAGTACAGATAATGTAGTAGATGTCACCTGCAGTCCTATGTAACACCACAGATAACACAGTGATAGCTCTCTGAGTACAGATAATGTAGTAAATGTCACCTGCAGTCCTATGTAACACCCCAGATAACAGTTATAGCTCTCTGAGTACAGATAATGTAGTAGATGTCACCTGCAGTCCTATGTAACACCACAGATAACAGTTATAGCTCTCTGAGTACAGATAGTGTAGTAGATGTTACCTGCAGTCCTATGTAACACCACAGATAACACAGTGATAACTCTCTGAGTACAGATAATGTAGTAGATGTCACCTGCAGTCCTATGTAACACCACAGATAACAGTTATAGCTCTCTGAGTACAGATAATGTAGTAGATGTCACCTGCAGTCCTATGTAACACCACAGATAACAGTTATAGCTCTCTGAGTACAGATAATGTAGTAGATGTCACCTGCAGTCCTATGTAACACCACAGATAACAGTTATAGCTCTCTGAGTACAGATAATGTAGTAGATGTCACCTGCAGTCCTATGTAACACCACTGATAACACAGTGATAGATCTCTGAGTACGGATAATGTAGTAGATGTCACTTGCAGTCCTATGTAACACCACAGATAACACAGTGATAACTCTCTGAGTACGGATAATGTAGTAGATGTCACTTGCAGTCCTATGTAACACCACAGATAACACGGTGATAATTCTCTGAGTACAGATAATGTAGTAGATGTCACCTGCAGTCCTATGTAACACCACAGATCCCACAGTGATAATTCTCTGAGTACAGATAATGTAGTAGCTATTACCTGCAGTCCTATGTAACAGCACACATAAGAAATCATTAGTATAAACTCAGATTTGGAGCATAGATGAAAGCTATGTTGAAACTATGTCTTCCTGCTGCCACCACCAGAGGGCAATCTTTATACAACCACTATTCAGGTGAACAGGTGCCATGTCCATCTGTATACAGATCGCCACCTAGCGGTGGAAGCAGGCAGCTGCGATTTATCGGGGAATAGAGCCTCATCCTTATCAGGTACATGAGGAGGTGGCTTCATGTCATTGATGCTGTTGGTTTCTTGACAAAATAAACATTTGATGACAAAATCACTTTGAGAATTTCCGATCAGCTACGTAAGTAATAAGGAAAAATGGAGAATTGACGATAGATGTGATGAGAAGTGAGGACGACGATTACATTCAGATCAGGAAGAGGTCTTCATTGTGCAGAGCAGCAGCCGCGCTCTAGACTCCCCGGGAGGATACAGAACACGCCGCTCCATCACTTAATGGATCACTTACCCAAACGTCTTCTGAGCAATCAGCTCCGCTGACATTTCTTCTGCAGAGCTGACATTTATTACAGCGTGGAGACACCAGACGTTACCGTACCCTGCGTGCCCATGAAAGGGGGGGGGGACTATTATATTATATCCTGGACTACTGGACTCTCTGGATGATAAGACGTGGAGATCAGGCCAAATGCTGCACCATGGTGATAGGTTCTAGAACAGAATAGCGCTCTTCCCTTATTTCACTTGACGTGGCTGAGGTATCGCAACAGAACCGCACGTAACTGCCGCGCAAAACAATACACTTAGGGTTAATCTCAAGGATACTGCGCACTCATCTACCTCGCATATTGTGTGGTCCTCCCTTTTAGAAAGGTACCCACAGTAATACAGTGACTCCTGTTTACCTGACGGATGAAGTCCTTCTCTGTCCGGGCGTATCTCTTTCTGCCAATGGTTCGGGACTCACACTTTCGCGGACCAGGTATTTAGAGTTAACAGCCCCCCCCCCCCCCCCCCGGCCGGGGGCGTGGTGCTGTGCAAATAATTTTTTCATTATTTCCACATAATACACATCAATGAGATTCTCCAATGACATTTGCGTAATAATAGCATCAGAAAATTATTTCTTTTACCGTCTTTACAGGTTTTTTTGGGGTCTTTTTGCTGTCTTACTTATTCCTTTTGCAGTATTTCAGGTCCATGGCACCCGCAACAAAAATAGAAGATGTCCTATTCTTGTCCATATTACAGACAAGGATGAGACTGTTCTATAATGGGCCAGATGATCCGTTCTGTAAAATGCGAAAGGCACATGGGCGGCATCCGTGTTTTGTGGATCTGCAATTTGCGGACTGCAAAAACAGCTCTGGCTGTGTGCAAGAGCCCTTAGTCACTCTTTTTGACGTTGTAGTTGGCCTTTTCCTTATGTAGACGCTCTTTTTGCTGTTTTGGACATTATATTTGCTCTTTTTTCGCTTATAGTCACTCTTTTTGCTGTTATACTTACTCTGTTTTATATGTAGATGCTCTTTTTGCTATTTTGGACATTATATTTGCTATTTTTTCTCTTTTAGTCACTTTTTTGCTGTTATACTTAGGCCTCCTGCACACGACCGTTGTGTGCACCCGTGGCCGTTGTGCCGTTTTCCATTTTTTTTCGCAGACCCATTGACTTTCAATGGGTCCGTGGAAAAATCGGAAAATGCACCGTTTTGCAGCCGCATCCGTGATCAGTGTTTCCTGGCCATGAAAAAAATATGACCTGTCCTATTTTTTTCACGGCCAACGGTTCACGGACCCATTCAAGTCAATGGGTCCGTGAAAGAACACGGATGCACACAAGAATGGCATCCGTGTCCGTGATCCGTGGCCGTAGGTTAGTTTTTATACAGACGGATCCGAAGATCCGTCTGCATAAAAGCTTTTTCAAAGCTGAGTTTTCACTTCGTGAAAACTCAGAACCGACAGTATATTCTAACACAGAAGCGTTCCCATGGTGATGGGGACGCTTCTATTGTGTACAAGACTGCCCCCTGCTGCCTGGCAGCACCCGATCTCTTACAGGGGGCCGTGATCAGCACAATTAACCCCTTCAGGTGCGGCACCTGAAGGGGTTAATTGTGCTGATCACGGCCCCCTGTAAGAGATCAGGGCTGCCAGGCAGCAGGGGGCAGACCCTCCCCCCCTCCCCAGTTTGAATATCATTGGTGGCCAGTGCGGCCCCCCCCCCCTCTATTGTAATAATAGGTTGGTGGCCAGTGCGGCCCCCCCCCCCTCCCTCTATTGTAATAATTTGTTGGTGGCACAGTGTGCGCCCCCCCCCCCCCTTCCTCCCTCTATTGTAATAATTCGTTGGTGGCACAGTGTGCGCCCCCCCCTCCTCCCTCCCTCTATTGTAATAATTCGTTGGTGGCACAGTGTGCGCCCCCCATCGGCCCCCCTCCCTCTATAGCATTAACAACATTGGTGGCCTCCCATCTCCCCCCCCCCCCATCATTGGTGGCAGCGGAGTTCCGATCGGAGTCCCAGTTTAATCGGGCTCCGATCGGTAACCATGGCAACCAGGACGCTACTACAGTCCTGGTTGCCATGGTTACTTAGCAATAGTACAATAGTAGAAGATTCATACTTACCGGCTGCTGCGATGTTCGTGTCCGGCCGGGAGCTCCACCTACTGTTAAGTGACAGGTCTGTGCGGCGCATTGCTAAATGAACTGTCACTTACCAGTAGGAGGAGCTCCCGGCCGGACACAGACATCGCAGCTCCCAGGTAACTATGAATCTTTTACTATTGTACTATTGCTAGTAGCCCGCTGCCACCAATGATCGGGGGGGGGGGGGGGGGGTAGATGGGAGGCCGCACACTGGCCACCAATGTTGTTAATGCTATAGAGGGAGGGGGGGCCAATGGGGGGCGCACACTGTGCCACCAACGATTTATTACAATAGAGGGAGGAAGGGGGGGGGGGGGGCGCACACTGTGCCACAACGAATTATTACAATAGAGGGAGGAAGGGGGGGGGGCGCACACTGTGCCACCAACGATTTATTACAATAGAGGGAGGAAGGGGGGGGGGCGCACACTGTGCCACCAACGAATTATTACAATAGAGGGAGGAAGGGGGGGGGGCCGCACTGGCCACCAATGATATTCAAACTGGGGAGGGGGGGGGGGCTGCCCCCTGCTGCCTGGCAGCCCTGATCTCTTACAGGGGGATATGATAGTACAATTAACCCCTTCAGGTGCGGCACCTGAGGGGTTAATTGTGCTGATCACGGCCCCCTGTAAGAGATCGGATGCTGCTAGGCAGCAGGGGGCAGTCATGTACACAGTTTGTAGTATATTCTAACTAGAAGCGTCCCCATCACCATGGGAACGCCTCTGTGTTAAAATATACTGTCGGAAATGAGGTTTCACGATGTAACTCATATCCGACAGTATATTCTAACATAGAGGCGTTCCCATGGTGATGGGGACGCTTCAAGTTAAAATATACCATCGGATTGGAGAAAACTCCGATCCGATGGTATAAAAGGGACTCCAGACTTTACATTGAAAGTCAATGGGGGACGGATCCATTTGAAATGGCACCATATTGTGTCAACGTCAAACGGATCCGTCCCCATTGACTTGCATTGTAATTCAGGACGGATCCGTTTGGCTCCGCACGGCCAGGCGGACACCAAAACGACTTTTTTTTCATGTCCGTGGATCATCCAAAAATCAAGGAAGACCCACGGACGAAAAAACGGTCACGGATCACGGGAATACGGAACCCCGTTTTGCGGACCGCAAAAAAATACGGTCGTGTGCATGAGGCCTTAGTCTGTTTTATATGTAGATGCTCTTTTTGCTATTTTGGACATTTTGTTTTGCTCTTTTTGCTGTTTTAAACATTATATTTGTTCTTTTTTCTCTTTTAGTCACTCTTTTTCCTGTTATACTTACTCTGTATTATATGTAGATGCTCTTTTTGCTGTTTTAATTGCTCTTTTTGCTGTTTTGGACATTATATTAGCTTCTTTTTTTTCAGTCACTCTTTTTGCTGTTATATTTAGTCTATTTTTATATGTAGATGCTCTTTTTGCTATTTTGGACATTTTGTTTTGCTCTTTTTGCTGTTTTGGAGATTATATTTGCTATTTTTTCTCTTTTAGTCACTCTTTTTGCTGTTATACTTAGTCTGTTTTATATGTAGACGCTCTTTTTGCTGTTTTAATTGCTATTTTTGATGTTTTGGACATCTTTTTTCTGTTTTGGACATTACATTTGCTCTTTTCTTCTCATTCAGTTGCTCTTTTTGCTGTTTCAGTCACTCTTTTTACAGCTCATTGAAAATAGTTGTCCCTAAAGCATGACAAGTTAAATTGGGAATGACTGACAGCGAACAGCTGCACGAAGGCTTCACGTGAAGGACGCTCAGCCCAGCCACGTAATGCATACTAATCGGCGGAGATTATCGTCTGCATTGTGAGCTTCATTTCTAATCAGCGGCCAAACTAATTGATGCCACTAGACAATGCTGTAAAGGTCTTGCAAAAACAAAGCTTTGGCCGTGAACACAGAGGAAGCAAAGCATTCTGGGAGAAACAACTGACAAAAATAAAATCTAACGAACTGGCGGTGTGATAGAATTAATTCATCCATCACGAGTCTCACAATCTAGAAGGAGAGTCAAGTTCAAACATTGAGTGCATGGAATTGCTTAGAAATCAGCACTTGGCACTTGCCGGAGTCGTCCCATGTGACAGTCCCATGTACGATAATAAATGTGTGCTCCTTGCCCGCCAGGGTCCGATGAGATCCAGGGGCCACGTGTGGAATGGCTTCCAATTTATTTCATTCTGATAACGTTGCTATTGTTGGGGTATTCTCCTGTGAATGTTCCTGCATCTACACTGGAGAGAAGCCAACCTCCATTACCTGGACCTATCCATTTCCCTGCTTAACATGCAAGAAACACTGTGAATACACACAAGAAATAATGGACCTGAACATATTCCAGAGGCATTCGCTGCTGCAGACTGGTCTCACCTGCCCCATCCATAGAGCCCAGCACTAAACACAGAGTAATAACAGAACTGCTATCTGATCAACAGGCAGATGCTTCATTAATGGATATGAGTAACTATAATAATCATTCAAAGGGAAACAGTATAGATATCAGGAGGGAAGGGATTCTCTAAATACCATTTCCTTTTTAGTCAATGACTTCTGCGTCAAACTTCAGGGTGCAGCACAATTTCATATGCTTGTTAATAAAAGTAATACAATACTGCCCTCTATGCACAAGAATATAACTACTATAATACTGCCTCCTATGCACAAGAATATAACTACTATAATACTACCTCCTATGTACAAGAATATAACTACTATAATACTACCTCCTATGTACAAGAATATAACTACTATAATACTACCTCCTATGTACAAGAATATAACTACTATAATACTGCTCCTATGTACAAGAATATAACTACTATAATACTGCTCCTATGTACAAGAATATAACTACTATAATACTGCCTCCTATGTACAAGAATATAACTACTATAATACTGCCTCCTATGTACAAGAATATAACTACTATAATACTGCTCCTATGTACAAGAATATAACTACTATAATACTGCTCCTATGTACAAGAATATAACTACTATAATACTGCTCCTAAGTACAAGAATATAACTACTATAATACTGCTCCTATGTACAAGAATATAACTACTATAATACTGCCTCCTATGTACAAGAATATAACTACTATAATACTGCTCCTATGTACAAGAATAGAACTACTATAATACTGCCCCTATGTACAATAATAGAACTACTATAATACTGCTCCTATGTACAAGAATATAACTACTATAATACTGCTCCTATGTACAAGAATATAACTACTATAATACTTCTCCTATGTACAATAATATAACTACTATAATACTGCCTCCTATGTACAAGAATATAACTACTATAATACTGCTCCTATGTACAAGAATATAACTACTATAATACTGCTCCTATGTACAAGAATATAACTACTATAATACTGCTCCTATGTACAAGAATATAACTACTATAATACTGCTCCTATGTACAAGAATATAACTACTATAATACTGCCCCTATGTACAAGAATATAACTACTATAATACTGCTCCTATGTACAAGAATATAACTACTATAATACTTCTCCTATGTACAATAATATAACTACTATAAGACTGCCTCCTATGTACAAGAATATAACTACTATAATACTGCTCCTATGTACAAGAATTTAACTACTATAATACTGCTCCTATGTACAAGAATATAACTACTATAATACTGCTCCTATGTACAAGAATATAACTACTATAATACTGCCTCCTATGTACAAGAATATAACTACTATAATACTGCTCCTATGTACAAGAATATAACTACTATAATACTGCTCCTATGTACAAGAGTATGACTACTATAATACTGCTCCTATGTACAAGAATATAACTACTATAATACTGCCTCCTATGTACAGGAATATAACTACTATAATACTGCCTCCTATGTACAAGAATATAACTACTATAATACTGCTCCTATGTACAAGAATATAACTACTATAACACTGCTCCTATGTACAAGAATATAACTACTATAATACTGCTCCTATGTACAAGAATATAACTACTATAATACTTCTCCTATGTACAAGAATATAACTACTATAATACTGCTCCTATGTACAAGAATATAACTACTATAATACTGCTCTTATGTACAAGAATATAACTACTATAATACTGCTCCTATGTACAAGAATATAACTACTATAATACTGCCTCTTATGTACAAGAATATAAGTACTATAATACTGCCTCCTATGTACAAGAATATAACTAATATAATACTGCCTCCTATGTACAAGAATATAACTACTATAATACTGCCTCCTATGTACAAGAATATAACTACTATAATACTGCCTCCTATGTACAAGAATATAACTATTATAATACTGCTCCTATGTACAAGAATATAACTACTATAATACTGCTCCTATGTACAAGAATATAACTACTATAATACCGCTCCTATGTATAAGAATATAACTACTATAATACTGCTCCTATGTACAAGAATATAACTACTATAATACTGCTCCTATGTACAAGAATATAACTACTATAATACTGCCCCTATGTACTAGAATATAACTACTATAATACTGCCTCCTATGTACAAGAATATAACTACTATAATACTGCTCCTATGTACAAGAATATAACTACTATAATACTGCTTCAATGTACAAGAATATAACTACAATAATACTGCTCCTATATACAAGAATATAACTGTTATAATACATGTGGTGTAAAAGCCTGTATCACTTCTTCCTCTGTTCTTTAGTATACACAGATCAGCGGTATTATATATTTGCAGGTCTTGTTCTGGGCAGTGTAATGATATCAGCATCCTGATAACTCGCCTCTGTAATGTATGCCGCTGTCATTTATGCTGATGTGCTGTACAACGTTATAATAATGGAGGCTCCAGAAGAGAGAAGTGATTTATTAAGTGACTCTCCTGCAGGACCCCTCAGGTCAGACACGCGGGGCCACATGCTGCTCCAGGCATGAGATGCACAATTATTATGTGATTTACACTGTTTGTCCAGATATTTATATATAAGTATGATAGCACACTATCCGATTAACAGGGCCATTCAGTGCTCAAATAATACTGCCATTCAGTCCTCAGCTAATACTGGCATACAGTACTCAAGTAATAATGTCATATAGTACTAAATTAGTACTGCCATAGAGTACTCAAGTAATACTTTCATACAGTATTTCTATAATAGTGTTGTGCAGTACTCCAATGATACTGCCTTAATAGGGTCAAATAATATTGCCATACAATTCTTAAATAATGCTGCCATTCAGTGCTCAATTAAAACTGTCCTACAGTACTCAATTAATACTGTCATATAGTACTTAAGTAATACTGTCATACGGTGTCTTACTTTCTTATATTGTTATCACCAAATAGATCCAAACAATTGTCCGAACCAAATGTCAGAGGAACATTTAATATGTATATACAGTATATCTCATCTAATACGAGTAAAGAACGTTCCTCAGGTCTACTCCTGACGAAGCATAGAACACGAAACGCGCGTTGAGGAACCCTGCCACTTGTACTGCAGCACTTTCGGCGTGCTTTTCTGATAATATTTGACAGCCTGCATTGCATTGTCACCCTTCTTAGGCTAGGTCTTCACGACGACATGTGTCGGTCGACAGACAGGGCACAACTACACTGCAACATCTATCGCGCGTCCTTTTGTCGCGCGACAATTTTTATAATGATAGTCTATGGTGTCGCACTGCGACATGCGACATGCTGCGACTGCAACGCGACAGTCCCAGAAAAATCCATATCAAGTCGCAGCATGTCGCAGTGCGACACCATAGACTATCATTTTAAAAATTGTCGCGCGACATTGGTGCGACAAAGTGTCGCGTGACAAATGTCGTCGTGCAGACCTAGCCTTATTCAGGTGAAGAGAGTACTGGGTCGCATTACTTTTTTACTTTGGTTTGAAGGTGCATATATTCTCCTCTTCCTAAGGCCTCTTTCACACGACCGTTTTTTTTTTCTGTTTTGCGGGCCGTTTTTTGCGTTCCGTATACGGTCCGTATACGGAACCATTCATTTCAATGGTTCCGCAAAAAAAACGGAATGTACTCCGTATGCATTCCGTTTCCGTTTTTCTGTTCCGTTAAAAGATAAAACATGTCCTATTATTGCCCGCAAATCACGTTCCGTGGCACCATTCAAGTCAATGGGTCCGCAAAAAAAACGGAACACATACGGAAATGCATCCGTATGTCTTCTGTATCCGTTCCGTTTTTTGCGGAGCCATCTATTGAAAATGTTATGCCCAGCCCATTTTTTTCTATGAAATTACTGTATACTGTATATGCCATACAGAAAAACGGAACGGAAACGGAAACACAACGGAAACAAAAAACGGAACAACGGATCCATTTAAAACGGACCGCAAAACACTGAAAAAGGGATACGGTCGTGTGAAAGAGGCCTTATAGCATTTGGACACATGTTTTGAATTTGCGGTATTCTAAAATGGTGGCGGCTATTATGGCGATTAGTGCACATTAGGATCAGGCACATTTTTAGTGGCTTGTCTGTATCCCCTACCACATACTGTAGTACTGAATTGTATGTTTGTATTATGAGACTTTAATAAATATTTATTGATTATTCCGGAACGTTATTTACTCGTATTAATTGGTTGAGGTCTTATATTATGCAACTATTAATATCATACAGTAGTCAAGTAGTACTGTCATACGGACCATACAGTATTCTAAAAATACTGTTGTACAGTACTCATAATACCGCCGTATAATACTGCCATAGTGTGATAAAATACAGTCATAAAATGCTGAAATAATTCTGCCATGTACTACTCAGCTAATGCTGACATATGGTACTGAAATAATACTGTTGTACAATACTCAAATAATACTATCACAATAGGTTCAAATAATACTACCATATTGTGTTGAAGTAATACTGCTATACTGTACTAAAGTAAAGTAATACTACCATGCAATACACAAATAATACTATAATGTGCTCAAATCCTACTCCCATACAGGGCTAAAATAATAAACACAGCACCATTATATGTCATACAGTACTCAAGCAATACTGTCATAATGTTGTCAAATAATACTGCTGCCATACAGCGCTCAAATGCTACTGCCATATAATGCTCAAATAATACTGACATTCAGTCCTGAACTGTCATACAGTTCTCAAATAATACTTTCATACGGTACTCAAATAATACTGTTGTGCAGCACTCAAATAATACTACCATAACAGACTCAAATAATACTACCATACTGTGCTCAAATACTTTCATACCGGGCTAAAAAAATTCTGCTATATAGTACTCAAGTAATACCATCATGCAGTGCTTAAATAATACTATAACGTGCTCAAATACTATTTCTAATACAGTACCCATGTTTATGTCATACAGTACCAAAATAATACTGCCATAACGTGGTCAAATAATCTTGCCATACAGTGCTCAAATACTACTGCCCTATAGTGCACAACTAATACTGCCATATTTTGCATATGTGATAGAACCAGAATAAAACTGACCATATAACAGTAACATCCACTTTGCTAACATAACCTGACCAACCCCCACAGTAATCCTCATATAACAGTATCACAGCGCAGATTTACCTGAACCAGGTGCTACGGTAAGTGGCGTCTGCTCTTGTGTGTAACATACGGTGCCCATAGAACAGTATAACCTGTATTGCATGCATGTGGGAACTGGCCATATCAATGGCTAATCTAAAAATACCAGTACCTGCCCATACCGCCATATAGTGGCATTCATATAATATTATCCATATCAGTCCCCGTCTGAAAGTACCAGTCGTAGTGGCAGATAGTACTGCCAACTTTGGTCGCACAAGCCATTTTGCCGTAAAAATAGTCTTAGGCACAGGGAACCTATAGAAGTACCATTTATAGTGCCTATAAAATAGTACCGTATGTAGTGCTCACATAAGGGCCAGCCATAGAAACCACAGTTCTTCTAGCTACGCCCATAAATTACTGTATTGCCAGCCAAAATGCCCTGCTCTAGCACTGACTCTGTCCCGAGAACCAGATGGCGCCTCTTGCGTGTATTTTGACTGCATTGCACATGGAAAAAGTTTGTGGCAGTGTGCAGAGCAGAAATCAAACAGCAGCAGCCAGCACTAGGGCCTGGAGAGGTAAGCAAACCACTGGCCCACATATCAAAGCAATTTTTTTTCCAAAAACAGCGCCACACCAGTCCAAGGGTCATATGTGGTATTGCAACTTATCCCCTTTCACTTTAATGGAGCCTAGCTGCAATACCTGACACAACCCATGGGCAGGTATACTGTGGCGCTGCTTCTGCAAGAAACCAGCCATTTTTTTTCTAATCCTCGGCAAACCCTTTCACTATCCTAGACCACCAGGGATGCAGAAATTAAAGGAGTTGTCTTGTCAAAGACATTGGTGGCAAACTGCTAAACTATTTCACCACCGAGCGGCAACCATAGTCTTAACCAGTGAAGGTCATCCTTGCTACTGCCTATAAAAAGACAAAAAGGAGTGGGGTTTTTGGAAATCCAACTTTTTGGATTATTATCTATTGATAGTTCTGAAAATTCTTACTATGGCGCTATAAAAAAAATTACTCATGGAGTCGTGGATCAAGGAGCCACAAAATTTGGGCACTAGACCACCAGGGCACTACAGAGTGAGTGCAGTGGATACTAATCATGACACTGGACCACAGGGGCCCCGAAAGTAACACATGGGGTCATCAATGTCTGGGTATTATGGCTCATTGCCAACTGGGTAATTCCTTCAAGAGTTTCTCTATGATTAAAAAAAAACAAAAACGTGGGTGCCGTCTTCCAGAAACAGCGCCACACCTGTCCTTGGGTTGTGTTTGGTATTGCAGTTTGTCTCCTTTGATATGAATAAAGCGCAGCTGCATGACTGCACACAACCTGTGGACAGGTGTGGCGCTGTTTTTGGAAGCCTGTGGATGGAGTGATGGAGCCATGACTGTGGACAGGTGTGGCGCTGTTTTTGGAAGCCTGGGGATGGAGCACCAGTTGTTGAAATGTGTGGTGCTGTTTTTGGAAGCCTGGGGATGGAGCGATGGAGCCACTGCTGTGGACAGGTGTGGCGCTGTTTTTGGAAGCCTGTGGATGGAGCCACAGCTGTGGACAGGTGTGGCAATGTATTTGGAAGTCTGTGGATGGAGCCACAGCTGTGGACAGATGTGGCGCTGTTTTTGGAAGCCTGTGGATGGAGCCACAGCTGTGGACAGGTGTGGCGCTGTTTTTGGAAGCCTGTGGATGGAGCCACAGCTGTGGACAGGTGTGGCGCTGTTTTTGGAAGCCTGTGGATGGAGCCACAGCTGTGGACAGATGTGGCGCTGTTTTTGGAAGCCTAGGGATGAAGCGATCTTACCGGTCGTCAACATTTCGTAACATACTTATGAGATCAGATTCCCATTAGCATGCGATGGCGGCACTAAAATAAGGCAATTACGTAAAAAGCTGAAATATTTCCTGCAGGGCGATTAAATGAATATTTCCAGTGATTAATTCGTCAGATCGATTCTGCAAGGTCAAGAAAATTCATAAAACGAGCATATTTACATATCCATCCGATGCCTCATGAGCCGTCATCATGACTTCAGGCACTAATTTATATCCTGCGTGTACCATTATAATTAACGCAACCGCGTGTGTGCGGCGTAGAGGAGCAGAACGTATTGGACAGGCTGTAACCCTGTGATGACTGGACTGATTTATTGGTTTCTAAAAGTTTTACTGTATTTTACAACAGGACATATACAGTCATGTGAAAAAATTAGGACACCCTTTGAAAGCATGTGGTTTTTTGTAACATTTTTAATAAATGGTTATTTCATCTCCGTTTCAACAATACAGAGAGATTAAAGTAATCCGACTAAACAAAGAAAACTGAAGAAAAGTCTTTTCAAGATCTTCTGTAAATGTCATTCTACAAAAATGCCTATTCTAACTGAGGAAAAAGATAGGACACCCTTGCCCCTAATAGCGAGTGTTACCTCCTTTGGCTGAAATAACTGCAGTGAGACGGTTCTTGTAGCCATCTACCAGTCTTCGACATCGGTCTGAGGAAATTTTACCCCACTCCTCAATGCAGAACTTTTTCAGCTGTGAGATGTTTGAGGGGTTGCTTGCACGTACAGCCCTTTTCAAGTCACCCCACAGCATCTCAATGGGATTCAAATCTGGACTTTGACTTGGCCATTCCAGGACTCTCCATTTCTTCTTTTTCAGCCAATCTTTGGTTGATTTACTAGTATGTTTTGGGTCATTGTCATGCTGCATGGTCCAGTTCCGCTTCAGCTTTAATTTTCTAACTGATGGTCTCACATGTTCTTCAAGCACCTTCTGATACACAGTAGAATTCATCGTGGATTCTATGATGGTGAGCTGACCAGGTCCTGCTGCAGCAAAGCAGCCCCAAACCATGACACTTCTACCTCCATGCTTCACAGTTGGTATGAGGTTCTTTTCTTGGAATGCTGTGTTTGGTTTACGCCAAACATGTCCTCTGCTGTTGTGTCCAAATAATTCAATTTTGGACTCATCTGTCCAAAGAACATTATTCCAGAAGTCCTGGTCTTTGTCAACTTTATCGCTGGCAAATGTCAGTCTGGCCTCGATGTTTCTCTTGGAAAGCAAAGGTTTCCTCCTTGCACACCTCCCATGCAAGTTAAACTTGTACAGTCTCTTTCTGATTGTAGAGGCATGTACTTCTACATCAACAGTAGCCAGAGCCTGCTGTAGTTCTCGAGATGACACTTTAGGGTTTTTGGATACCTCTTTTAGCATCTTGCGGTCTGCTCTTGGGGTGAACTTGCTGGGGCGACCAGTCCTGGGCATGTTGGCAGTTGTTTTGAAAGCCCTCCACTTGTAGACTATCTTCCGGACAGTGGAATGGCTGATTTCAAAATCTTTTGAGATCTTTTTAAATCCCTTCCCAGACTCATAGGCTGCTACAATCTTTTTTCTGAAGTCATCTGACAGCTCTTTTGCTCTCACCATGGTGCTCACTCTCACTTCAACAGTCAGGAGCACACCAAACTAAATGTCTGAGGTTTAAATAGGGCAAGCCTCATTCAACATGCAGAGTAACGATCTACTAATTATGTGCACCTGGTGTGATATACCTGTGTGAGATCTGAGCCAATTTAAGAGGGAATACATGTGAGGGTGTCCTATCTTTTTCCTCAGTTAGAATAGGCATTTTTGTAGAATGACATTTACAGAAGATCTTGAAAAGACTTTTCTTCAGTTTTCTTTGTTTAGTTGGATTACTTTAATCTCTCTGTATTGTTGAAACGGAGATGAAATAACCATTTATTAAAAATGTTACAAAAAACCACATGCTTTCAAAGGGTGTCCTAATTTTTTCACATGACTGTACAATATGTCTACACCGTTCAATCTACACTGCTCCGATAGTAGCGCCATCCACACTGCTCCGATAGTAGCACCATCCACACTGCCCCTTATAGAAGCGCCATCCACACTGCTCCGATAGTAGCGTCATCCACACTGCCCCTTATAGAAGCGCCATCCACACTGCTCCGATAGTAGCGCCATCCACACTGCTCCGATAGTAGCGCCATCCAAACTGCTCCGATAGTAGCGCCTTCCACACTTCTCCGATAGTAGCGTCATCCACACTGCTCCGATAGTAGCGCCATCCACACTGCTCCGATAGTAGCGCCATCCACACTGCTCCGATAGTAGCGCCATTCACACTGCTCCGATAGTAGCGCCATCCACACTGCTCCGATAGTAGCGCCGTCCACACTGCTCCGATAGTAGCGCATTCCACACTGCTCCGATAGTAGCGCCATTCACACTGCTCCGATAGTAGCGCCATCCACACTGCTCCGATAGTAGCGCCATCCACACTTCTCCGATAGTAGCGTCATCCACACTGCTCCGATAGTAGCGCCATCCAAACTTCTCCGATAGTAGCGCCATTTACACTGCTCCGATAGTAGCGCCATCCACACTGCCCCTTATAGTAGCGCCATCCACACTGCTCTGATAGTAGCGCCATCCACACTGCTCCGATAGTAGCGCCATCCACACTGTTCCAATAGTAGCGCCATCCACACTGTTCCAATAGTAGCGCCATCCACACTGCTCCGATAGTAGCGCTAGCCACACTGCTCCGATAGTAGCGTCATCAAAACTGCTCCGATAATAGCGCCATCCCCACTGCTCCGATAGTAGTGCCATCCACACTGCTCCGATAGTAGTGCCATCCACACTGCTCCGTTAGTAGCGCCATCCACACTGCTCCGATAGTAGCGCCATCCACACTGCTCCGATAGTAGTGCCATCCACACTGCTCCGATAGTAGCGCCATCCACACTGCTCCGATAGTAGCGCCATCCACACTGCTCCGATATTAGCGCCATTCACACTGCTCCGATAGTAGTGCCATCCACACTGCTCCGATAGTAGCGCCATCCACACTGCCCCTTATAGTAGCGCCATTCACACTGCTCCGATAGTAGCGCCATTCACACTGTTTCGATAGTTGCGCCATCCACACTGCTCCGATAGTAGCGCCGTCCACACTTCTCCGATAGTAGCGCCATTTACACTGCTCCGATAGTAGCGCCATCCACACTGCCCCTTATAGTAGCGCCATCCACACTGCTCCGATAGTAGCGCCATTCACACTGCTCCGATAGTAGCGCCATCCACACTGCTCCGATAGTAGCGCCGTCCACACTGCTCCGATAGTAGCGGCATCCACACTGCTCCGATAGTAGCGCCATCCACACTTCTCCGATAGTAGCGTCATCCACACTGCTCCGATAGTAGCGCCATCCAAACTTCTCCGATAGTAGTGCCATTTACACTGCTCCGATAGTAGCGCCATCCACACTGCCCCTTATAGTAGCGCCATCCACACTGCTCTGATAGTAACGCCGTCCACACTGCTCCGATAGTAGCGGCGTTCACACTGCTCCGATAGTAGCGCCATCCACACTTCTCCGATAGTAGCGTCATCCACACTGCTCCGATAGTAGCGCCATCCAAACTTCTCCGATAGTAGCGCCATTCACACTGCTCCGATAGTAGCGCCATCCACACTGCTCCGATAGTAGCGCCATTCACACTGCTCTGATAGTAACGCCGTCCACACTGCTCCGATAGTAGCGGCGTCCACACTGCTCCGATAGTAGCGCCATCCACACTTCTCCGATAGTAGCGTCATCCACACTGCTCCGATAGTAGCGCCATCCAAACTTCTCCGATAGTAGCGCCATTCACACTGCTCCGATAGTAGCGCCATCCACACTGCTCCGATAGTAGCGCCATTCACACTGCTCCGATAGTTGCGCCATCCACACTGCTCCGATAGTAGCGCCGTCCACACTTCTCCGATAGTAGCGCCATTTACACTGCTCCGATAGTAGCGCCATTCACACTGCCCCTTATAGTAGCGCCATCCACACTGCTCCGATAGTAGCGTCATCCACACTGCTCCGATAGTAGCGCCATTCACACTGCTCCGATAGTAGCGCCATCCACACTGCTCCGATAGTAGCGCCGTCCACACTGCTCCGATAGTAGCGCATTCCACACTGCTCCGATAGTAGCGCCATTCACACTGCTCCGATAGTAGCGCCATCCACACTGCTCCGATAGTAGCGCCATCCACACTGCCCCTTATAGTAGCGCCATCCACACTGCTCCGATAGTAGCGCCATCCACACTGCTCCGATAGTAGCGCCATTCACACTGCTCCGATAGTAGCGCCATCCACACTGCCCCTTATAGTAGCGCCATCCACACTGCTCCGATAGTAGCGCTAGCCACACTGCTCCGATAGTAGCGCTAGCCACACTGCTCCGATAGTAGCGTCATCCAAACTGCTCCGATAATAGCGCCATCCCCACTGCTCCGATAGTAGCGCCATCCACACTGCCCCTTATAGTAGCGCCATCCACACTGCTCCGATAGTAGCGCCATCCACACTGCTCCGATAGTAGTGCCATCCACACTGCTCCGATAGTAGCGCCATCCACACTGCTCCGATAGTAGCACCATCTACACTGCTCCGATAGTAGCGCCATTCACACTGCTCCGATAGTAGCGCCATCCACACTGCTCCGATAGTAGCGCCATCCACACTGCCCCTTATAGTAGCGCCATCCACACTGCTCCGATAGTAGCGCCATTCACACTGCTCCGATAGTATCGCCATCCATACTGCTCCGATAGTAGCGCCGTCCACACTTCTCCGATAGTAGCGCCATTTACACTGCTCCGATAGTAGCGCCATCCACACTGCCCCTTATAGTAACGCCATCCACACTGCTCCGATAGTAGCGCCATTCACACTGCTCCGATAGTAGCGCCATCCACACTGCTCCGATAGTAGCGCCGTCCACACTGCTCCGATAGTAGCGGCATCCACACTGCTCCGATAGTAGCGCCATCCACACTTCTCCGATAGTAGCGTCATCCACACTGCTCCGATAGTAGCGCCATCCAAACTTCTCCGATTGTAGCGCCATTTACACTGCTCCGATAGTAGCGCCATCCACACTGCCCCTTATAGTAGCGCCATCCACACTGCTCCGATAGTAGCGTCATCCACACTGCTCCAATAGTAGCGCCATCCACACTGTTCCAATAGTAGCGCCATCCACACTGCTCCGATAGTAGCGCATTCCACACTGCTCCGATAGTAGCGTCATCCAAACTGCTCCGATAATAGCGCCATCCCCACTGCTCCGATAGTAGCGCCATCCACACTGCCCCTTATAGTAGCGCCATCCACACTGCTCCGATAGTAGCGCCATCCACACTGCTCCGATAGTAGCGCCATCCACACTGCTCCGATAGTAGCGCCATCCACACTGTTCCTATAGTAACGCCATCCACACTGCTCCGATAGTAGCGCCATCCACACTGTTCCTATAGTAACGCCATCCACACTGTTCCGATAGTAGCGCCATCCACACTGCTCCGATGAAACGCCATCCACACTGCTCCGATAGTAGCGCCATCCACACTGCTCCGATAGTAGCGCCATCCACACTGCTCCGATAGTAGCGCCATCCACACTGCTCCGATAGTAGCGCCGTCCACACTGCTCCGATAGTAGCGGCATCCACACTGCTACGATAGTAGCGCCATCCACACTTCTCCGATAATAGCGTCATCCACACTGCTCCGATAGTAGCGCCATCCAAACTTCTCCGATAGTAGCGCCATTTACACTGCTCCGATAGTAGCGCCATCCACACTGCCCCTTATAGTAGCGCCATCCACACTGCTCCGATAGTAGCGTCATCCACACTGCTCCAATAGTAGCGCCATCCACACTGCTACGATAGTAGCGCCATCCACACTTCTCCGATAATAGCGTCATCCACACTGCTCCGATAGTAGCGCCATCCAAACTTCTCCGATAGTAGCGCCATTTACACTGCTCCGATAGTAGCGCCATCCACACTGCCCCTTATAGTAGCGCCATCCACACTGCTCCGATAGTAGCGCCATCCACACTGCTCCAATAGTAGCGCCATCCACACTGTTCCAATAGTAGCGCCATCCACACTGCTCCGATAGTAGCGCCATCCACACTGCCCCTTATAGTAGCGCCATCCACACTGCTCCGATAGTAGCGCCATTCACACTGCTCCGATAGTATCGCCATCCATACTGCTCCGATAGTAGCGCCGTCCACACTTCTCCGATAGTAGCGCCATTTACACTGCTCCGATAGTAGCGCCATCCACACTGCCCCTTATAGTAGCGCCATCCACACTGCTCCGATAGTAGCGCCATTCACACTGCTCCGATAGTAGCGCCATCCACACTGCTCCGATAGTAGCGCCGTCCACACTGCTCCAATAGTAGCGGCATCCACACTGCTCCGATAGTAGCGCCATCCACACTTCTCCGATAGTAGCGTCATCCACACTGCTCCGATAGTAGCGCCATCCAAACTTCTCCGATTGTAGCGCCATTTACACTGCTCCGATAGTAGCGCCATCCACACTGCCCCTTATAGTAGCGCCATCCACACTGCTCCGATAGTAGCGTCATCCACACTGCTCCGATAGTAGCGCATTCCACACTGCTCCGATAGTAGCGTCATCCAAACTGCTCCGATAATAGCGCCATCCCCACTGCTCCGATAGTAGCGCCATCCACACTGCCCCTTATAGTAGCGCCATCCACACTGCTCCGATAGTAGCGCCATCCACACTGCTCCGATAGTAGCGCCATCCACACTGCTCCGATAGTAGCGGCATCCACACTGCTACGATAGTAGCGCCATCCACACTGTTCCTATAGTAACGCCATCCACACTGTTCCGATAGTAGCGCCATCCACACTGCTCCGATAGTAGCGTCATCCACACTGCTCCAATAGTAGCGCCATCCACACTGTTCCAATAGTAGCGCCATCCACACTGCTCCGATAGTAGCGCATTCCACACTGCTCCGATAGTAGCGTCATCCAAACTGCTCCGATAATAGCGCCATCCCCACTGCTCCGATAGTAGCGCCATCCACACTGCCCCTTATAGTAGCGCCATCCACACTGCTCCGATAGTAGCGCCATCCACACTGCTCCGATAGTAGCGCCATCCACACTGCTCCGATAGTAGCGCCATCCACACTGTTCCTATAGTAACGCCATCCACACTGCTCCGATAGTAGCGCCATCCACACTGTTCCTATAGTAACGCCATCCACACTGTTCCGATAGTAGCGCCATCCACACTGCTCCGATGAAACGCCATCCACACTGCTCCGATAGTAGCGCCATCCACACTGCTCCGATAGTAGCGCCATCCACACTGCTCCGATAGTAGCGCCATCCACACTGCTCCGATAGTAGCGCCGTCCACACTGCTCCGATAGTAGCGGCATCCACACTGCTACGATAGTAGCGCCATCCACACTTCTCCGATAATAGCGTCATCCACACTGCTCCGATAGTAGCGCCATCCAAACTTCTCCGATAGTAGCGCCATTTACACTGCTCCGATAGTAGCGCCATCCACACTGCCCCTTATAGTAGCGCCATCCACACTGCTCCGATAGTAGCGTCATCCACACTGCTCCAATAGTAGCGCCATCCACACTGCTACGATAGTAGCGCCATCCACACTTCTCCGATAATAGCGTCATCCACACTGCTCCGATAGTAGCGCCATCCAAACTTCTCCGATAGTAGCGCCATTTACACTGCTCTGATAGTAGCGCCATCCACACTGCCCCTTATAGTAGCGCCATCCACACTGCTCCGATAGTAGCGCCATCCACACTGCTCCAATAGTAGCGCCATCCACACTGTTCCAATAGTAGCGCCATCCACACTGCTCCGATAGTAGCGCCATCCACACTGCCCCTTATAGTAGCGCCATCCACACTGCTCCGATAGTAGCGCCATTCACACTGCTCCGATAGTATCGCCATCCATACTGCTCCGATAGTAGCGCCGTCCACACTTCTCCGATAGTAGCGCCATTTACACTGCTCCGATAGTAGCGCCATCCACACTGCCCCTTATAGTAGCGCCATCCACACTGCTCCGATAGTAGCGCCATTCACACTGCTCCGATAGTAGCGCCATCCACACTGCTCCGATAGTAGCGCCGTCCACACTGCTCCAATAGTAGCGGCATCCACACTGCTCCGATAGTAGCGCCATCCACACTTCTCCGATAGTAGCGTCATCCACACTGCTCCGATAGTAGCGCCATCCAAACTTCTCCGATTGTAGCGCCATTTACACTGCTCCGATAGTAGCGCCATCCACACTGCCCCTTATAGTAGCGCCATCCACACTGCTCCGATAGTAGCGTCATCCACACTGCTCCGATAGTAGCGCATTCCACACTGCTCCGATAGTAGCGTCATCCAAACTGCTCCGATAATAGCGCCATCCCCACTGCTCCGATAGTAGCGCCATCCACACTGCCCCTTATAGTAGCGCCATCCACACTGCTCCGATAGTAGCGCCATCCACACTGCTCCGATAGTAGCGCCATCCACACTGCTCCGATAGTAGCGCCGTCCACACTGCTCCGATAGTAGCGGCATCCACACTGCTACGATAGTAGCGCCATCCACACTTCTCCGATAATAGCGTCATCCACACTGCTCCGATAGTAGCGCCATCCAAACTTCTCCGATAGTAGCGCCATTTACACTGCTCTGATAGTAGCGCCATCCACACTGCCCCTTATAGTAGCGCCATCCACACTGCTCTGATAGTAGCGTCATCCACACTGCTCCAATAGTAGCGCCATCCACACTGCTACGATAGTACCGCCATCCACACTTCTCCGATAATAGCGTCATCCACACTGCTCCGATAGTAGCGCCATCCAAACTTCTCCGATAGTAGCGCCATTTACACTGCTCCGATAGTAGCGCCATCCACACTGCCCCTTATAGTAGCGCCATCCACACTGCTCCAATAGTAGCGTCATCCACACTGCTCCAATAGTAGCGCCATCCACACTGTTCCAATAGTAGCGCCATCCACACTGCTCCGATAGTAGCGCTAGCCACACTGCTCCGATAGTAGCGTCATCCAAACTGCTCCGATAATAGCGCCATCCTCACTGCTCCGATAGTAGCGCCATCCACACTGCCCCTTATAGTAGCGCCATCCACACTGCTCCGATAGTAGCGCCATTCACACTGCTCCGATAGTAGCGCCATCCACACTGCTCCGATAGTAGCGCCGTCCACACTGCTCCGATAGTAGCGGCATCCACACTGCTCCGATAGTAGCGCCATCCACACTTCTCCGATAGTAGCGTCATCCACACTGTTCCGATAGTAGCGCCATCCAAACTTCTCCGATAGTAGCGCCATTTACACTGCTCCGATAGTAGCGCCATCCACACTGCCCTGATAGTAGCGCCATCCACACTGCTCCGATAGTAGCGTCATCCACACTGCTCCAATAGTAGCGCCATCCACACTGTTCCAATAGTAGCGCCATCCACACTGCTCCGATAGTAGCACTAGCCACACTGCTCCGATAGTAGCGTCATCCAAACTGCTCCGATAATAGCGCCATCCCCACTGCTCCCATAGTAGTGCCATCCACACTGCTCCGATAGTAGCGCCATCCACACTGCTCCGATAGTAGCGCCATCCACACTGCTCCGATAGTAGCGCCATCCACACTGCTCCGATAGAAGCGCCATCCACACTGCTCCGATAGTAGCGCCATCCACACTGCTCTGTCAGTAGCGCCGTCCACAATGCTCTGATAGTAGCACCATCCACACTGCCCCTTATAGAAGCGCCATCCACACTGCTACGATAGTAGTGCCATCTACACATCTTCATGGCAGTGCCCTCCGCATCTATAAATGTCACTCTCACCTCCCCCAGAAATGGCAACTGGTTTTCAAGCGGTCCCTGCATCCACCAGCCATAGACACATCTGCTGCATGCCGCGTGTGAGAGCATTCATGTTACAGACTGGCTACGGCCGATACATATTATAATGGTGATGTAATTGCGGTTGCAGAATCCGACCCGATGTCCACAGTGCAGTACATGGTAGGTGAATCCGCAGCAGTTCGGTGTGTTACACAAAAAGGCTGAGGTCTTCACTGCAGAGCTAGTGTATATCACAGACTGAGAGCTATATCATGCAAAAAGCATGGCTCACAGACGCGCAGAGGATTTCAGGAGTGTGCTATGAGTGTTATATATGCACACCGCACCGGAGATGTCACTTCCCCATAATTACTGACGCTTTGTAGATTGTCATGTTGTAGAACACAATGCTCCCATCTCTCCTGCTATGTAATGCCGCCTTGTGTATATCACTTTATTCCTCAAGGTCTCTCCACCCACATTTGTCTCAGCCCTGGAGCACTTAGTCTTCCATACAAAGTTAAGGGCAGTGAACATCTGCTCTGTTCACATGAGGACACAGAAGAGCACAGGATCTGGAGAGGAGCACAGAACGTGGATCTGTCAGAGTATATGGACTCGCCAGGAGACAGGAGGGTCCAGTCACCGACAATGACATTGGGGAGGACACCTTATGTGCACCAGAGTCCAATAACTAAAAGCAGATATCGCACTAGTGCATTTCATAGTTCCTAACACATGGTTGTGGGAGAGAATTATGGGAGGTGACCCTCCTCTACCGGAACATGAGCGAAGAACACCTGGAAACCTTCAAGAGATTGAGCGGAGACTGACTAAGTATAAACTGCTGGTGGTGCTTGGTCAATAATCACACAAGGTGGGGCCCCCTTTATTTTGGGTTCTGGACCAGGGTATATTTGGAGGCAAGGTCACGTAAATGCTGGGTGGCATCTCCCCTTTCTGTGGTATAGTAGGCCACTGTGGTGTGGTAGCAGTCATACAGATCCTCCTTTGGTCATTGTAAACTCTTTCAGATTGAACCCGTAGTTTAGCTAAGTTAGTTGTTGGCTTCTGTGCATGGGATATCCATCGCCCCATCCAGTCCCAGACGTTCTTGATGAGGGAGAGATCTGATGATGGAGATGGTCAGGGAAACTTCTGGATACCCTCAGGTTTACATTCTGTAATGAGGGCAGTTTTTTTGTTCGTTATCTTGTTGGAACACCACATTTCCTGAGTCAAAAAACACAGTATGTCATAGACATACTGAAGACTGGTCAATGTTCCCTCCACAAATACCAGAGGAAAAACGGGTATGTAATCTGGTGGTGCCCCACACCATAACACCTGGTGTTGGTCCTGTGTGTCTCCACACTATGCATGATGGCAGTAGAACTGGTTCCATGGTGTCCTGGACATACCAAAGGCTAGTCAATGTTCACATTGTGAATACTAGACGGGAACTACCATGGAATCTAATGGCGCCCGACACCATGACATCTGGTGTTGTTCCTGAGTGTCTCTGCACACCAGAGTTCACAGGAAGGCTGGAGAGTGCCAGCTGCCATCATGCATAGTGCGGAGTCACTCACAACCAACACCAGCTATCACGGTGTAGGGCATAATTTAAATTTATGGCCGTTCCTATCTAGTACTCATCGAAGGAACATTGACCACACTTCAATATGTCCAGAACACCATGGAACCAGTTCTATTGCCATCATGCATAGTGTGGAAACACAAAGGACCACCAGCAGATGTCACGTTGGGAAGTGCAATTAGATTTCATGGCTGTTCCTGTCTAGTACTCGTGGAGGAAGAGACACACAGGACCAACACCAGATGTCATGGTGTAGGGCACTATCAGCTACTATCAACATTTCCATCTGCTACAGGGATAGATTGGGAACTTAAAGTGGAGCTGGCGCTGTTGCGGGTGGTTCCAAATTGACGGAAGATAGGACAAAACAAGTAGGCAGGGACAACAGAAGTAGGCAGAGCCTGCAATACCGTAGAGCAGCACAGAATACTGTCCCAGCAGAACCAAATACCACAGGGCAGCCGCCCCAACCACAGTATTCGATTGTATCACCGTCATGAGGACAGTAATACAGTTGAGTTCAGCAGGGTACCTGTGGCCTTTGAGCATCAGATCATTATGTTCCTGGCCTGTGGCCATCAAGAAGGCTTGAGTGGCCCCCTGGGCATCGGCTCTCTGGGAAATTTCCCTGTAGGGTCTATGGCCAATCCGCCCCTGGTGTGATTTAATCTTATAGGGATGTAGGTCCAGATAGATAAATCTTGAGTCCTATCCCTCTACCTTTGCTCGTTGGGACCAGGTCGCTCTTCTTTGATATGGTCACTTGGATATATTGATGTATGCTATTATTTGTTTACCACGAGAGGTATTTATAATACTTTGATGTGACTTTGTATGTTTATATTATCTTCTCAAGTCCTGACTATTGACTGTATGTAGGGTGTTTGCATTTCCTTGAGCCTGAAGAAGGACCAGTGGTCAAAGACGTTGTTACCATGTACCTCTACAACATTACATGTAAATCTAATGAAATATCAAATGAATAACTGCAACAAGTCTGGAGCGCCATGGGGTCTTCTTGGTAACAATTGTGCCCAGAAAAGGCACACAGCGCACAGTTACTGACGTGGCTTCTCTTACTACATCCTTGGAAGTGTTTCTAATGTTTCTATAATTACTTTTTTCTTAAAGGGAACCTGTCACCAGGATTTTGGGTATAGAGCTGAGGACATGAGTTGCTAGATGGCCGCTAGCACATCCGCAATATCCAGTCCCCATAGCTGTGTGTGCTTTTATTGTGTAAGAAAAACGATTTGATACATATGCAAATTAACCTGAGATGAGTCAGAGCTTGAAAATATGACTCTTCTCTGGTCACACAAGTAAGATATGACTCTTTTATGGTAATTTGCATATGTATCAAATTGTTTTTTTTTACACAATAAAAGCACACAGAGCTATGGGGACTGGGTATTGCGGATGTGCTAGTGGCCATCTAGCAACCCATATCCTCAGCTCTATACCCAAAATCCCGGTGACAGGTTCCCTTTAAGGAAATGTTTAATATAGAAATAATTATTTATGTATTTGAGTGCTATGAAGAACTACTGCGCTGCCTTCTGATTACAGTCATTAATTGCTCATTTACTTATAAACAAGTTGATTAAGAATCCAATACTGTGACAGTAAAAATAACAATGCAGCAAATATAAATAACATAAAAACAAACAAACACTAAATCCACGGCCACAGTGCAGTCACCAGATGTCATGCCAGATGTGTACCATTGTAAATGCTTGTAGTCTCATACATCTACTGTACTCCAGATGTATGTAATCCTGTCATCATGGAAAATTACTAATCATAGCAGCTACACGTAGATAGGAGGTAGTATTATAGTAGTTATATTCTTGTACATAGGAGGCAGTATTATAGTAGTTATATTCTTGTACATGGGAGCAGTATTATAGTTCTTATATTCTTGTACATAGGAGGCAGTATTATAGTAGTTATATTCTTGTACATAGGAGCAGTATTATAGTAGTTATATTCTTGTAGATAGGAGGCAGTATTATAGTAGTTATATTCTTGTACATAGGAGCAGTATTATAGTAGTTATATTCTTGTACATAGGAGCAGTATTATAGTAGTTATATTCTTGTAGATAGGAGCAGTATTATAGTAGTTATATTCTTGTACATAGGAGCAGTATTATAGTAGTTATATTCTTGTACATAGGAGCAGTATTATAGTAGTTATATTCTTGTACATAGGAGCTGTATTATAGTAGTTATATTCTTGTACATAGGAGCAGTATTATAGTAGTTATATTCTTGTACATAGGAGGCAGTATTATAGTAGTTATATTCTTGTAGATAGGAGCAGTATTATAGTAGTTATATTCTTGTACATAGGAGGCAGTATTATAGTAGTTATATTCTTGTACATAGGAGGTAGTATTATAGTAGTTATATTCTTGTACATAGGAGCAGTATTATAGTAGTTATATTCTTGTACATAGGAGGCAGTATTATACACTACGTGCAGAATTATTAGGCAAATGAGTATTTTGACCACATCATCCTCTTTATGCATGTTGTCTTACTCCAAGCTGTATAGGCTCGAAAGCCTACTACCAATTAAGCATATTAGGTGATGTGCATCTCTGTAATGAGAAGGGGTGTGGTCTAATGACATCAACACCCTATATCAGGTGTGCATAATTATTAGGCAACTTCCTTTCCTTTGGCAAAATGGGTCAAAAGAAGGACTTGACAGGCTCAGAAAAGTCAAAAATAGTGAGATATCTAGCAGAGGGATGCAGCACTCTTAAAATTGCAAAGCTTCTGAAGCGTGATCATCGAACAATCAAGCGTTTCATTCAAAATAGTCAACAGGGTCGCAAGAAGCGTGTGGAAAAACCAAGGCGCAAAATAACTGCCCATGAACTGAGAAAAGTCAAGCGTGCAGCTGCCAAGATGCCACTTGCCACCAGTTTGGCCATATTTCAGAGCTGCAACATCACTGGAGTGCCCAAAAGCACAAGGTGTGCAATACTCAGAGACATGGCCAAGGTAAGAAAGGCTGAAAGACGACCACCACTGAACAAGACACACAAGCTGAAACGTCAAGACTGGGCCAAGAAATATCTCAAGACTGATTTTTCTAAGGTTTTATGGACTGATGAAATGAGAGTGAGTCTTGATGGGCCAGATGGATGGGCCCATGGCTGGATTGGTAAAGGGCAGAGAGCTTTAGTCCGACTCAGACGCCAGCAAGGTGGAGGTGGAGTACTGGTTTGGGCTGGTATCATCAAAGATGAGCTTGTGGGGCCTTTTCGGGTTGAGGATGGAGTCAAGCTCAACTCCCAGTCCTACTGCCAGTTTCTGGAAGACACCTTCTTCAAGCAGTGGTACAGGAAAAAGTCTGCATCCTTCAAGAAAAAACATGATTTTCATGCAGGACAATGCTCCATCACACGCGTCCAAGTACTCCACAGCGTGGCTGGCAAGAAAGGGTATAAAAGAAGAAAATCTAATGACATGGCCTCCTTGTTCACCTGATCTGAACCCCATTGAGAACTTGTGGTCCATCATCAAATGTGAGATTTACAAGGAGGGAAAACAGTACACCTCTCTGAACAGTGTCTGGGAGGCTGTGGTTGCTGCTAGACGCAATGTTGATGGTGAACAGATCAAAACACTGACAGAATCCATGGATGGCAGGCTTTTAAGTGTCCTTGCAAAGAAAGGTGGCTATATTGGTCACTGATTTGTTTTTGTTTTGTTTTTGAATGTCAGAAATGTATATTTGTGAATGTTGAGATGTTATATTGGTTTCACTGGTAAAAATAAATAATTGAAATGGGTATATATTTGTTTTTTGTTAAGTTGCCTAATAATTATACACAGTAATAGTCACCTGCACACACAGATATCCCCCTAAAATAGCTAAAACTAAAAACAAACTAAAAACTACTTCCAAAAATATTCAGCTTTGATATTAATGAGTTTTTTGGGTTCATTGAGAACATGGTTGTTGTTCAATAATAAAATGAATCCTTAAAAATACAACTTGCCTAATAATTCTGCACTCCCTGTAGTAGTTATATTCTTGTACATAAGAGCAGTATTATAGTAGTTATATTCCTGTACATAGGAGCAGTATTATAGTAGTTATATTCTTGTACATAGGAGCAGTATTATAGTAGTTATATTCCTGTACATAGGAGCAGTATTATAGTAGTTATATTCTTGTACATAGGAGCAGTATTATAGTAATTATATTCTTGTACATAGGAGGCAGTATTATAGTAGTTATATTCCTGTACATAGGAGCAGTATTATAGTAGTTATATTCTTGTACATAGGAAAAGTATTATAGTAGTTATATTCTTGTACATAGGAGGCAGTATTATAGTAGTTATATTCATGTACATAGGAGTAGTATTATAGTAGTTATATTCTTGTACATAGGGGGCAGTATTATAGTAGTTATATTCTTGTACATAGGAGGCAGTATTATAGTAGTTATATTCTTGTACATAGGAGCAGTATTATAGTATTTATATTCTTGTACATAGGAGCAGTATTATAGTATTTATATTCTTGTACATAGGAGCAGTATTATAGTAGTTATATTCTTGTACATAGGAGCAGTATTATAGTAGTTATATTCTTGTGTAGAGGAGCAGTATTATAGTAGTTATATTCTTGTACATAGAAGCAGTATTATAGCAGTTAAATTATATTACATAGGAGGTCGTATAATAGTAGTGATTTTCTTTTTTTTATATAGGGGGCAGTACTGTAGTATTTATACTCTTGACAGTGTGATATAACAACAGCTTTATGGGTCTAAGAAATATCTTTAGATTCGTGCAGTTTTCCTGTTAACAGTAATTGTGAGTATAATTGCTCACATAAATTTTGCAGTAACCTACAGAATTCTGGCATTCGTGTGCTCTTTGTTGGTGCCTGTTAGTATGTGGAAACACTCGATTGTGAAGGTGTTTGTATTGGGTTTGTGTCCTTATTCCAGCCTTCCAGGCACAGTACACAGTCTGCACATACATGGAGTGTACAATTATCTCCATATAAAGAGCCATTAAACATTATAGGGAGAGTTTGTGCTGGTTTAGACTTTGTTATCACATCTCCTATTCGTTAGTGATAATTGCAGGGCTACAGTCACAGAATCCATGGACTTTACTGTTCTCAGATGAAAAATGTCTTTGTTTCCAGCCTGAGACCACAAGACCTTGTAGTATAGGAGCAGCTAAACACTTGGAACCCACAAATCCTGAACTTGACTCTAATGGGAACGTGAGTCACGGAGGCCTGGGCTGCCAAAGCAATAATTACTGCAAATAGAAACACATGCTTTCCCATCCCCGTGTTGGCTGCAGACCATCCACAGAGCTCCTTGTCTACCACAAACCACAGTCTATTTATATGTGCGGCTACGATGAGAAGCTCCTAATCATTCAACGTAAATTAGGGTTCCTCTAATGGAATAATCAGTGTGACAGCGGTGACGCTCTCCGGGAGGAGCCCACTATGAAATCCTGCCTTTGACACAGATATAATGTTTGTTTTTCTCAAAAATTTCATGGAAACGGTTGATTAGCACTATTTTCATGCACCAGTGGGGCTTTGAACTCCTGACTCCAACAGCTTGGTTTTTAGGTTCGAAGCACATGAGGTTTATATGCCATCTCTATATTCTGTTGGGATTCCTACTAGCGTTGAGCGAGCACCCAAGTGCTTTGTTCTACCAAGCACCCAAGCACAATGGAAGTCAATGGGAGAACCCTAGGCACCCCCTGCTCTGGAGAGGGGAGGGTGTCGGGACTCTAGTTCGGCTTAGGAGTCCCTGCTCTGACTCCATATATAGCTATGTCCAGGAGGCGGAACCCCTCTAATCTGATATTGATGACCTATCCTGAGGATAGGTAATCAATATAGGAAAACCAGACAACCCCTTTAAGGACTTAAGAAGCCTAATTACTTATCAGCATATTTTTGGAATATGGTAGGAATTAGTGTTGAGCGAGCATGTTCGGCCGAAAACCAGTTCGGCTCGAGCATCGCTATGCTCGGCACATCGCGGAGTTCGGCCGAACACCACATGTTCTCGAGCACGATGCTCGAGTCAGTGTATTTAAATCTAATTTAGCCTCTATTTCTCTGCAGAAGATCGCTGTACAGTGAGGGAATCCCTCAGTGTGAGTCCTCGGCTTAGGAGTCCCTGCTCTGACTCCATATATAGCTTTGTCCATATATGGAGTCAGTGCTTGGGGACACCCCAGTGTATTTAAATCTAATGTAGCCTGTATTTCAGAAAAGTTTCTGCTGGGATTTGAACTCACAACTTTCTGTATTAGAGGAAAGGCACCTAACCACTTACTGATAATAGCTGCATAGCCAGTTACTTAAAAAAAGAAAAGAGAGACTTCTACTGTACTGTACTTCTACTGAGACCTATACAGTAGAAGTTTCGTTTTATTTATTTTTTTGTGACTGGCTAGGCAGCTATATAGTGTAGTGTAGTGTAGTGTAGTGTAAGTCCTGGGCTGTGATGCAGAAGCTGTGAGTTCAAATCCTGTCAAAACTTTTTCAGAAATAGCTAAACTTAATTTAAACATATACAGTACAGACCAAAAGTTTGGACACACCTTCTCATTGAAAGAGTTTTCTTTATTTTCATGCCATATTCTAGGTTCTTCAAAGTAGCCACCTTTTGCTTTGATTACTGCTTTGCACACTCTTAGCATTCTCTTGATGAGCTTCAAGAGGTAGTCACCTGAAATGGTCTTCCAACAGTCTTGAAGGAGTTCCCAGAGATGCTTAGCACTTGTTGGCCCTTTTGCCTTCACTCTGCGGTCTAGCTCACCCCAAACCATCTCTATTGGGTTTAGGTCCGGTGACTGTGGAGGCCAGGTCATCTGGCGCAGCACCCCATCACTCTCCTTCATGGTCAAATAGCCCTTACTTTCAAAGTTTTCCCAATTTTTCGGCTGACTGACTGACGTTCATTTCTTAAAGTAATGATGGCCACTCGTTTTTCTTTACTTAGCTGCTTTTTTCTTGCCATAATACAAATTCTAACAGTCTATTCAGTAGGACTATCAGCTGTGTATCCACCTGACTTCTCCTCAACGCAACTGATGGTCCCAACCCCATTTATAAGGCAAGAAATCCCACTTATTAAAGCTGACAGGGCACACCTGTGAAGTGAAAACCATTTCAGGGGACTACCTCTTGAAGCTCATCAAGAGAATGCCAAGAGTGTGCAAAGCAGTAATCAAAGCAAAAGGTGGCTACTTTGAAGAACCTAGAATATGACATATTTTCCGTTGTTTCACACTTGTTTGCTATGTATATAATTCCACATGTGTTAATTCATATATTTGATGCCTTTAGTGTGAATCTACAATTTTCATAGTCATGAAAATAAAGAAAACTCTTTGAATGAGAAGGTGTGTCCAAACTTTTGGTCTGTACTGTATATATATATATGTTTTTATCCATAATATATTTACACATATTATTATATATTTATAATATATAATATATTATAATATATGTAAATATATTATGGCTAAAACATCAGTAGTAGTTTCCCACATATTGTGCATTCATATACAGTATATCAGAAATATGATTATATATATATATATATATATATATATTGAATTTTTTTAGTAATTACACATTTATTTTGTGCCATACATTTTTTACAATTACAAAAAAAATATATAAAATATATAAATCTAATTTAACCTCTATTTCTGAAAAAGTTTGTGACAGGATTTGAACTCACAGCTTCTGCATAATAGCCCAGAACTTTAACCACTACACTATATAGCTGCATAGCCAGTCACAAAAAAAAAATATATGAGACTTCTACTGTATAGGTCCCAGTAGAAGTACAGTACAATAGAAGTCTCATATATATATATATATATATATACAGGGAGTGCAGAATTATTAGGCAAGTTGTATTTTTGAGGATTAATTTTATTATTGAACAACAACCATGTTCTCAATGAACCCAAAAAACTCATTAATATCAAAGCTGAATATTTTTGGAAGTAGTTTTTAGTTTGTTTTTAGTTTTAGCTATTTTAGGGGGATATCTGTGTGTGCAGGTGACTATTACTGTGCATAATTATTAGGCAACTTAACAAAAAACAAATATATACCCATTTCAATTATTTATTTTTACCAGTGAAACCAATATAACATCTCAACATTCACTAATATACATTTCTGACATTCAAAAACAAAACAAAAACAAATCAGTGACCAATATAGCCACCTTTCTTTGCAAGGACACTCAAAAGCCTGCCATCCATGGATTCTGTCAGTGTTTTGATCTGTTCACCATCAACATTGCGTGCAGCAGCAACCACAGCCTCCCAGACACTGTTCAGAGAGGTGTACTGTTTTCCCTCCTTGTAAATCTCACATTTGATGATGGACCACAGGTTCTCAATGGGGTTCAGATCAGGTGAACAAGGAGGCCATGTCATTAGATTTTCTTCTTTTATACCCTTTCTTGCCAGCCACGCTGTGGAGTACTTGGACGCGTGTGATGGAGCATTGTCCTGCATGAAAATCATGTTTTTCTTGAAGGATGCAGACTTCTTCCTGTACCACTGCTTGAAGAAGGTGTCTTCCAGAGACTGGCAGTAGGACTGGGAGTTGAGCTTGACTCCATCCTCAACCCGAAAAGGCCCCACAAGCTCATCTTTGATGATACCAGCCCAAACCAGTACTCCACCTCCACCTTGCTGGCGTCTGAGTCGGACTGGAGCTCTCTGCCCTTTACCAATCCAGCCACGGGCCCATCCATCTGGCCCATCAAGACTCACTCTCATTTCATCAGTCCATAAAACCTTAGAAAAATCAGTCTTGAGATATTTCTTGGCCCAGTCTTGACGTTTCAGCTTGTGTGTCTTGTTCAGTGGTGGTCGTCTTTCAGCCTTTCTTACCTTGGCCATGTCTCTGAGTATTGCACACCTTGTGCTTTTGGGCACTCCAGTGATGTTGCCGCTCTGAAATATGGCCAAACTGGTGGCAAGTGGCATCTTGGCAGCTGCACGCTTGACTTTTCTCAGTTCATGGGCAGTTATTTTGCGCCTTGGTTTTTCCACACGCTTCTTGCGACCCTGTTGACTATTTTGAATGAAACGCTTGATTGTTCGATGATCACGCTTCAGAAGCTTTGCAATTTTAAGAGTGCTGCATCCCTCTGCAAGATATCTCACTATTTTTGACTTTTCTAAACCTGTCAAGTCCTTCTTTTGACCCATTTTGCCAAAGGAAAGGAAGTTGCCTAATAATTATGCACACATAATATAGGTGTTGATGTCATTAGACCACACCCCTTCTCATTACAGAGATGCACATCACCTAATATGCTTAATTGGTAGTAGGCTTTCGAGCCTATACAGCTTGGAGTAAGACAACATGCATAAAGAGGATGATGTGGTCAAAATACTCATTTGCCTAATAATTCTGCACGCAGTGTATATATATATATTTTTTTTTTTTTTTAAGTAACTGGCTATGCAGCTATTATAGCTGAGTGGTTAAGTGTCTTGCCTCTAATGCAAAAGGTTGTGAGCAGTGATGGTGAGTTCGCAGTGTTCGCCAGCGAACACATGCGGGCTGCCATCTTGACTCACAAGTCCAGCGATGCACAGGTAAGCCCTTACCTGTGCCGCGAGCCTGTCTGAAACAAATGCGGTCACCGGGAGCAGGCAGTTCCGAGAACAACCGCCGGGTGCCTTCATCGGGCTGTTCTCGGAACTGCCTGCTCCTGGTGACCGCATTTGTTTCAGACCGGCTCGCGGCACAGGTAAGGGCTTACCTGTGCATCGCCAGACTTGTGAGTCAAGATGGCAGCCCGCATGTGTTCGCTGGCGAACACTGCAAACTGGCCATCACTGGTTGTGAGTTCGAACCCCGGCAGAAACTTTTCTGAAATACAGGCTAAATTAGATTTAAATACACTGGGTGTCCCCAAGCACTGACTCCATATATGGACAAAGCTATATATGGAGTCAGAGCAGGGACTCCTAAGCCGCGGACTAATACTGAGGGATTCCCTCACTGTACAGTGATCTTCTGCATAGAAATAGAGGCTAAATTAGATTTAAATACACTGACTCGAGCACACGTGGTGTTCGGCCGAGCATGCTCGCTCAACACTAATTCCTACCATATTCCAAAAATATACTTATAAGTAGTTAAGCTTCTTAAGTTGTCCTTAAAGGGGTTGTCTGGTTTTCCCATATTGATTACCTATCCTCATCAATATCAGATTAGAGGGGTTCCTCCTCCTGGCACCCCTGCCAATCAACTGTTCGAAGAGATTGTGATGCAGAGAACAATGCAGAGAACAATGAAGAGAACGCAGCACCCGCAAGAGTGCTGAGGTCTCTTCAAACAGCTGATTGAAGGACTCCCATCGATCTGATATTGGTGACCTATCCTGAGAATACGTCATCAATATAGGAAATCCAGACCAGCCCTTTAAGGACAATTTAAGAAGCCTAATGACTTATCATTAATGTATGTTTTCAAAATATGGTAGGACTCCCACCAGAATATAATGGCAGCATACAAACCTTATGTAGATGTTTACCTCATGGGCTTCGTACCTAGATAGGATAGGTCTTCAATATGAGAAAATCGGACATCTCTTGTAATACGTATGAGAGGAATAGGAAGATTATAATTAGCTATCGCCAGCAGTTCAATAGAGAACGAATGAGGTGGTAGCGGCATGGGATATTGGATTGGATTGGGATTAGGGGTGCACCTAGCCTTTCTGCTGCCTAAGTCAAAGACTGAAACGGCGCCCCCCTATGCCAATTTCTTAACATAACCCCTTTGCCACAATGAAAGCGCTCATTGACCATGGTCCTTATGTTGCCCCCTCTTGTCCCTACCTGGTGCTGCCTGAGGTGATTGCCTCACCTGGCCTCATTGGTGGTGCACCCCTGATTGGGATCCACTACTCGGCCCCCCACTGATCAGATACTTATCCCCTATCCAGTGCATTGAAGCTGATTACCACGATTTTATCTTCGGAAAGTCCTGGTTATCAACTAGGAGAATTGCGTTCACATATACTTCAGCCTTTTCTAGGAAAATGGAGTATGACATGCCAACCACTCAAATAAATGGCCAATCACATCATGCATGGATGAGCCAGTGAATAAGGTCTTCAAGACTTTTCCTTGGTCCAGGCAGCCAATTTGTAAGCTTCTCCCAAATTCTACCATCAGACGTCCCCAAAACTACAAGAAAGGGCTATTTTAATATACATTTACACAAAACCCACTCAATTTGAAGGGTTGTTCATCGACAAATCCCTCAACTAAGAAGACTGTTGACAAGTATTACAGTACCTCTGTGTTTCCTTGCGACCACTTGTCTTTCTGTTTGGTGACTACATTACACTGCATAGACTTGCTTTAGGCTGCTCCCCCAATTATATAGCTTTAGGTAAAGGCAACAGAGTTGTCACCTAACACATCACACTAGTTATGCCTACTTAAATAGAGATGGTTGAATTGAGGTGTCTCATATTTACCATAAAGACCTTATGGAAAGTTCGATGACAACCCCATATAAGATGAAATAGCAGCCATATTAGTTGATAGTAGCTTTAACCATTCTAGATATGACTAAAAAAAAGTCCCTTTTGTGAACCTCCTATACGTTAAATTCATCCTGACCTCTTGATCGAATCTAGGTAGAGATCAGGAAAGTTGAGTTTGAATTTAGAGCATTGCCACCAAACATCATGGTCCCTATTTCATCAGCATTAGAAGCCACGTAGGAAGCTTGGCTTTCACATCAACTGTGCTGATACTGACTCAATATTAGAACATTGTCACATGTTCTGGACTGAAGCTGAGCGGCCTCATGTGAGAGTTCCTCAGAGAGTCATACCCGGCAACGGCAACTGGAAAATCACTAATAGAATAGAAATGTGAATATTTATGGCCAAGACGTGATGATACAAGTGGATAATCAGAGAACAATGAAGTCAGAGCAAACACAAAGCCAAAGTCATACATGAATTGAAAAAAATTCTAAAATTACCAAATACTCTGAAAGAAATATAAGATGTTTCAATGGAGAACCCCCAGGAAAAAAGGGCACCTTCGTGCAAAGGCAGCTATCCAATCAGCCAATGACTCTAGTAGACATGGTCAAGAGGTTCACTTAGTGACAAGAGAGTCTTGATAGCAAATGCAAGAGTGTCCCACAAAGAGAAGATGAACAAGGATGTATTCTGTTGCAAGCTCTCTCCAAAAGGACCTCGACCAAAACACTCAAGGTCTCATAATAGTCAGGGACCAGTGGTCTCCCTTTGCTAAAAATCTAGATTTGGATCCCCCAGGGCAAGATGTCAGTTTGCAAGAGGTAAGGAGCCTGATTATAACACCCTCATTAGACGCTTAAGAAGAACACCAATAATGGCATCCAAACATTGTGAAAAAGTACATACCACTGTAAGTTAACAAAAACGTAATAAATATGGATGTGCACCATATCTAGACGATCGACTGGAATTATAAAAACATCTCTAATATTTGCTTAAGCTAGTAGGCCTGGACCAATAGAAGTGAGTGTAGCCAAAAATTAAAGTGAAGTCTCATCTGTCTATGGGATCCCATCTACAGTGGTTGGTGGCAGGTCAGGGCTACCACTCCTCAAGCTTTTTTGCTCCTTGGACTTCCATACTACATAGCTTAGGTCAAGTCGATACTGGTCACCTATAGGTGGTTAAGCCCCCGATGTACACCAGGTACTTCATCTCCAACAACAGGTCACTGGAGATTCCATGGTGGCGGAAGTTCACATGAAGATGACACTACTTGAAAACCCATGAGACATGACCATGCAACTATGAAAGCGGGATCATCAACCATCCATACAGTACATTATATATCCATAAATCAAATATCAATCATCCATCCTTACAATTCTTAATATTTGCTTTAGCTAGTATACATGGACTAATAGAGGTGAGTGAGGTCAAAGAATGAACTTAAAGTCCCATAATTCTCATCTCAGCAGTTTGAGGCACCTCATGGCCACTACTTCTCAGGCACATCATTTCATTTGGGCTTCCACACTACTTGGTCCTAGCTTAGATGAGGTGGACACTGGTGACCTATAGGTGGTACCTTTAAGCCCCCGATGTACACCACATACGTCATCTCCAATAGGTCATTGGAGATTCCAAATGGTGGAAGTTGATATGAAGGTGACACTATTTGAAAACCCATGGGATACAACAGTGCAACTATCAAAGATGGAGAACATCATAGATCCATAGAGCTGCTGTATACATTCCTGGAGAGACCCTAATGACTAATCAGTATAATTGCTCCACAGGCTTTTTCCCTGTGAGTCTCATAATTGAATTGTCTTTTTTATCTTATCACTTTGTAAGATAACACAGCCATCCCAGTGTTTCAGAAGTTTATTGACATTGACAAGTGTCCAGATCCTTCATGATTCTACTTAACATTGTATTGACTGAATTATATCACAAGTATAACACAAGGATCATAATTGATGCATTTGGGTCTACTAGGACCTTGAGATTCTGAACTAGATCTTGGCATTCTTTTGTTGCAGCAGAGCAGAACTAGATAGCAGAAGGCCCCCAGATCGTCTTGCCCCTCCAAAAAATAGTTTCCTGCATCTGAGTGGCCTCTACTGCCAAGGGTGGAATTATCGACATAGCATCTGTGGCGGCTGCTATGGGGCCTACAGTGGCATGGAGGCCCGGGCTGCAATAAATGTCTGTCATCCATTATGGCCTGGGTCTCATTCCAGAGCCTGTGCTCTTCCCAGCAGGACTGAAGCAGTGACATTACACATGCTGGACTGAGTAGAAGAGCGCA